>NC_136426.1:39150053-39750053 GCF_052849685.1 Lactuca virosa | reverse complement strand
AGGCTAGGACCCAACAAACTATTTTATAACTTGGAAGAGGGATGCCGTAATCCAAGCTATAAAATATTTGAAGGTAGGTGAATGACGATTCACCAATTTCCACCAAGATAAACGAAATGTATTATTAGGTTTTAATTGGTTTTGAAACTCCTAGATTCTTTTGAGATTCATTGAACTTTTCAATGGCATGTTTCAATCTCGAGTGTGCCCTTCAGGTTTTGTGACTGAGATGCCGAGGATCACAAAACAAGGTATGAAGTAACCATGCAAATATACTTGGTACCCTTAATATTTACCCATCAATCGATGTGCCGGTTAACCACACACGCTCCAACGATACTATGATAAACATTAAGTTACCCTTTGCCTACCTTGTTAAGTCCAGGTTAGTGTGCCGGTTAACCACACACGCTCCACTAACAGCTTAAACAAAGTGCAAAGTGTAATTTCATGGATTAGCACCTTATTCACATTTTCCTAAGTAACTAAGATTGAGAATTTATAAGTGTTTAGTTACTTAGTATTTATCATTATACTTTTAATGAAAGGAGAATTATAGTCCTTGTCCTACCCGTTCGGCTAACGACCCTCCACCAGTCAAGGAAGCGGTGGGTGAGAGTGGACACCCATTAAACTGCCATTTTATAGGCAGTAACCTTATACCCCCCTTATAGACCGGCTTCGTGAATGAGGCCTACTAACGGTAAGACTGACTTTACTCTTATACATATATATAAATATTATTAACTTATAATATTATAAAGTATAAGGGTTGAATTTTAACTTTTAAAATTCTAAGGGCTAACTTGGAATTAAAGTATTCATAAGTGAAAACTTTTCAAATTCTAAAACTTGAGGGCAAGTTTTGAAACTATTCAAAACTAATTAATTCCATAACTTATGAGTTTAAAGTAGTTTTAATTAAAAAAAAAAAACTCTTCAAGTTCCATAACTTGAGGACAAGTTATGGAAGACTTTAAACTAATTAATAAAAAAAATAACTTTTTTTTATTGTAACTTATGGGACTAATTAAGGTTACACTTTTTTTTTAATTTAATGAAGAGACTCTTGAACCTCCATAACTTGAGGACAAGTTATGGAGTCATAAAACCATTTAATTAGAACTAGACTCTTCATTTTGTAACCTTTGCCAACTTTTATGAGTTTTATGATTCTTAAATGTGACTTTTCATATAACTTGAGGACAAGTTACAAAAAAACACTTTGGAATCAACTCTTAGATTAAAATGGATTGAAAACAACTATTTCACACAACTTTTCTATTAATCTAAGAACCTCATAAGAACAAGATAATTCAAATCATCAATCTTCAAGAAATTAGCATGAACATACAAACTAATACAAATCTTGAAATTATGACAATTATCTTAGAAATTGGATTAGCATGAACATTACCACATCAAAAACAAGTTTATAAGTCCAAAAACATCTTAGGGTAATGTTCCTAGTCCAATTCCAGCCAAAACAATCGAATATATGCATCCAACTCGATATTTCAGCTACTTTTGCAAGTATAACAAGAAAACAAGCCTAGTCTCTGATACCACTGTTGGGTTTTGAGCATTCTAACACTCCTAAGTGTACATGCAACCCTAAATACCTTGGATCTATGTTTTCTCTATTATACATACAATTATGAACATCCACGGTATTATCCTAATCTAGCATACAAAATAATAAATATAACAAGATAGAATACATACCTCTTTGATGTAGAATGTCTTCATAAAGCTTGAGTGCCTAGTGCCCCAAGTGTGACACCTCAAATGGTTCACACAACACCAAATACACTTGGAATAACTTGAGAGAAACTTGAACACTCCTTGAAATCGTCTAGCCCTCACACTCACACATTAGTGCACGATTTCTTGAGCCATGAGATATTAGTGGCTATTAGGGTTACACCATGTAACTCATAACTTTACCCATTAGTGGCTATTAGGGTTACACCATATAACTCATAACTTTACCCATTCCTTATGCTCCATGGATTTTAACCTCCATGGAGTATCCATGGGTCACCCCATGGACTTAGTCCAACATAAGGAATCTTGGATCACAAGCCCACATATATAAGAATGGATGATTTACACAATCAACTCATATATTTAATTAGTCTCCTTTTGATCACTTAATTAATTTCAAATTAATTCTTGATCAATACTAATTAAATAACCTTATTAATATATTAGAACTTATAATATATTAACCAACCTTAAGTATTATTTCTCTCATTATAGTCTATCCAAATGCATGATGCCATGCAACCCAAATGGACCATGCCAGGTCGGGTCAAATCTTACCAATTATAGTTATGGACTTAGACATTAATCCAACACTAATAACTCACCTCATTCTAAGTCTTGGGTCCTTGATACAGGTTGTGGTATTCACATATGTTGTGATTTGCAAGGACTAAAAAGAAATGAGAATGTGGAGCAGGGAAAGATAAACTTGATCATGGGAAACAGGAAAGCTTCACATGTCACCAAGATAGGAGTTTATTCCTTAGTGCTAAATAGTGGGTTTACATTAGATTTGAATAAATGTTATTATTCACCAGAAATGGCAAGAAATGTTATTTCCTTTCATGCATTGTATAAACAAGGTTTTACCTTTTATTTTGATAATAATAATGGTAGTATTGATGCTTTCTTTAATAATGTTCTTTATTTTAAAGCATTACCTTGTGATGGCGTGTATGAAACTGTATCTGTTGTAGATAATCTAGGAAATAATGTATTTTGTATTAACTCTTCCACTAGATTAGATAAAGCATCCTTATGGGATTGTCGTCTTGGACATGTAAGCAAGAAATGCATAGGCCAACTCCAAAAGGATGGAGTCTTGGAGTCATTTGACCTAAAGTCAGATGATAGTTGTGAATCTTGTTTGCTTGGTAAAATGACAAAGTCACCTTTTACTAGCACTTGTGCTAGGAGTGAAGGTTTGTTGGACCTCATACACACGGATGTATGTGGACCCTTCAGAACCGCCACAAGAGATGCTAATCGGTTCTATGTGACTTCGACTGATGATTTTAGTAGATATGGATATGTCTACCTAATCAAGCATAAGTCAGAAACCTTTGAGAAATTCAAAGAGTTTAAGCAAGAAGTGGAGAATCAGTTGGGCAGGAACATTAAGATGCTTCGATCCGATCGTGGTGGTGAGTATCTTAGTACTGAGTTCCTTGACTATCTTAAGGAATGTGGGATTGTCTCACAATTGACACCTCCTAGGACACCACAGTTGAATGGTGTAGCTGAGAGGCGCAATCGGACCTTGTTGGACATGGTTCGTTCCATGATGAGTTGAGCTTCGCTACCAATCTCATTTTGGGGGTATGCCTTAGAGACTGCCGCCCATATCCTTAATCTAGTTCCTACAAAGAAGGTTGCCAAAACACCTCACGAGGTGTGGACTGGAAAAGTTCCCAATCTAGAGCACATCAAGATTTGGGGTTGCGAGGCTTTCGTGAGACGCGAGACTCACGATAAGCTCGAACCCCGAAGCGAAAGGTGTATTTTCATCGGCTACCCACAGAAATCCTTTGGTTACATCATCTACAGACCCAGTGATAATGTGGTCTTTGTAGCAAGAAGAGGATTCTTTCGAGAGAGAGAGAGAATTCATGAGCCAAGGAGACAGTGGGAAGCAAATTGACCTTGAGGAAATTCAAGAGTCAAGTGGTGAAGGAACCTCAAACCCTAGCCCTCAACCTGAGGAGGAAACTCCTGTTGAGCCGACTGAAGAATCTATATCTCTGAGGCGTTCCACCAGAGTTAGGAATGCACCTGAGCATTATTATGGTTTTCATATTACTGCAGAAGGTGAGACACTTATCAATGATAACACACTAGTAAATCTGGATGAGCCTAACAGCTACACGGAAGCCATGGCAGGCCCTGAGGCTGCTAAATGGAAAGAGGCTATGGATAGCGAGATACAGTCCATGTATGACAATCAAGTTTGGAACTTGGTTGACAATGTACCTGATCGTAAGATAGTTGGGTGCAAATGGATCTTCAAGAAGAAGACCGACATGGATGGTAATGTACACACTTATAAGGCACGACTGGTTGCAAAGGGTTATTCTCAAACTCCGGGAGTTGATTATGATGAGACCTTTTCACAGTGGCCAAGATTAAGTCTATTAGGGTTCTGTTAGCCATTGCTGCATTTCATGATTATGAAATATGGCAAATGGATGTCAAAACCGCTTTCCTTAATGGAAAGTTAGCTGAAGATGTTTACATGGTTCAGCCAGAGGGTTTTGTCAGTACAGAGTACCCCAGTAGAGTGTGTAAGCTCGAGAAATCCATTTATGGATTAAAACAGGCACCTCCCAGATGGAATCTTTGCTTTGATGAGAAACTCAAAGAATTTGGCTTTTAAAGGAGTGAAGATGAATCTTGTGTCTATATCAAGGCTAGTGGGAGTATATTCAGCTTTTTGGTACTGTATGTGGATGACATACTACTCATAGGAAATGACATCCCAACCCTGCAGGAAGTAAAGTCCTGGCTTGGGAAGTGTTTCGCTATGAAGGACCTTGGAGAAGCTGCCTATATCCTAAGGATAAGGATTTTGAGAAACAGGAGTAAAAGACTAATTGGACTTAGTCAGAGCACCTATGTGGACAAAGTGTTGAAAAGGTTCAACATGCATAACTCCAAGAAAGGAGAGTTACCCATCCACAGTAACTCCAGATTGAGTAAGACACAAAGCCCTAGTACTGAGGCTGAGATAGCAGAAATGAGTCGAATACCTTATGCTTCAGCTGTAGGATCGATCATGTATGCTATGACGTGTACTCGACCTGATGTAGCCTTTTCTTTGAGCATGGTTAGTAGGTATCAGGGGAACCATGGCAAGGCACACTGGACTGTGGTAAAGAATATCCTCAAGTACCTACGGAGGACTAAGGACTGGGTCCTTACCCTCGGTGGCAGTGAGGACTTGAGAGTTGTAGGGTACAGTGATGCTAGCTTTCAGACTGACAGGGATAATTTCCGCTCTCAGTCGGGTTGGGTCTTTACTCTAAACGGAGGGGCAATTACTTGGAAAAGTTCCAAGCAGGAGACAGTGGCTGATTCCACTTGTGAATCAGAGTATATAGCAGCAAGCGAGGAAGCAAAGGAGGCTATATGGCTAAAGAACTTCATCGGAGACCTTGGAGTTGTACCAGCTATAAAGGAGCCAATGGAGATTTTCTGTGACAGCAATAGTGCGGTTGCCTTAGCCAAGGAACCAAGAGATCATGGGAGATCCAGACACATTGACAGAAAATATCACTTCATCAGACATCGAATAGAAGAAGGAATCCTCGTGGCAAAGAGGGTATCATCGGATGAGAACCCAGCAGATCCCCTCACGAAGGGACTGACTCGGGCTAAGCATCTCCAGCATGCTCGGAGCATAGGGCTGAAGGATGATATTAGTTTTAGTAGTTAGATAATCTTGAAATTTGTAAAATGTAATTGACATTTGATGATAAATACAAGCTGTTATTTATGAGTAAAGTGTTGCTATCTCTTGTCAATCGTTTACTATTATTTCTTTTTGCATGTTTTGACTTCCAGAATAATTATGTTATGGTTTATATCATATTATTCAAACTCTCCACAGTCGGTCATATGTTGGAAGTAGATATGAATCAAGACTGTCATGGGTTGGCTTGTAGAGGTCTAAGATGTTAGACAAAGCGGGGCTACAGCACTCATGAGTGCTCATAAGTTCTGAGTATTGGATTCAACCCATGCTCACTTGTATCACTTCATGGAATTTATCTCGAGTGATCGTGAGAAGGTAATATCATATAAGTCTTCAAACCTAGAGATATGATTTGTTGCCTATGAGTTGGTTATGCATTGATTGCACGAAAATGCATTAGTAACTCGATGTTATAAACCGTGCCTTTGTGTGTAGTTCAACAAGTAGTAGAGCAAACATATGAGTCGAAGTTTATCTGTTCCTTCTAGGATTAGAAGCGATATCTGGGCCCCTCGATGATTTTGTTTTGACCTATGTACCGGGCCCGGTCAGAACTAAATTGATGTGTTCAGTTAAGTTCTATGTCAAACAAATCAGAAATTGGGAAACAAATGCTGGACAATAAGCAAGACCATGTTCCATGTATTTGTCCGGCTGATATCTAGAACAGAGGATTATATGATCACTTATCTAAAATGGCGCTTCATAGTTCAACAGAGTTTTAAGAGCTACGATTGCTGATCGGTTCCTGAAGTCATACTTGCAACTATAGTTATTAGACTTATCCAAGTGGGAGACTGTTGGAGATAGTGTCTAAGTCCATAACTATATTTGGTATGTACTTGACCCGACCCGGCATGGTCCATTTGGGTTGCACTTCACCCGAACAATTTACGGATAATCTTTTGAGAATAGTATAAGTTATGATTTATTAATATATTATAAGTTCTAATATATTAATATAAAATCATATTATTTAATTAGTGTTGATCTATAATTAATTTAGAATTAGTTTAGAGATCAAAAGTATGACTAATTAAATATGGGCTCTTGTATTTATATAGTGTGGGCTAATGCTTATTTGGAATGGGCTAGGCTTGCATGGAAAGTCCATGGATACTCCATGGAGCTTTAACCCATGGATCTCATGGAAATGAAAAGACATGGGTATTAAGGTTTACATGGATGTAACCCTAATCCACCACACTATATAAAGGAGACTTTGGTTCTTGAAATTGAACTAGTTGATGTGTGTAAACTAAGAGGGCCGATTTCAAGAAGTTTGTGACTATTCTCTCAAGTTTCCAAGTTTGTGGTGATTTGTGACTTCCATTTGAGGCATCCACATTATTGGTGCTAGGCTCTCAAACTCCAAGCAATCAACTACTACTACAAGGTAAGTAATTCTACTAGTTTTATTTGATTCAAGTACCCCATGCCATGCTAGTTAGGATAAGAACCTTGGAAAAATAATTATTTGCATGTATCTTAGTCAACCATAGATCCAAGGTTTCTAGGGTTGCATGTACACCATAGGAGTGTTAGAATGCTGAAAACCCATCAATAATGACTTGTAATCACTGATAAATCTTAATTATAAGGTCATAATAACGACTGTGACTATAATTAAAAGTTACACTTGAATGCAATAAGTGTAGCTTAACTTACAGAGCTTTCTGATGAAAACCGGGAATTATCCGGACAGAACTCTAATCTGGGAGCTTCTATTTACCGACTATCTAACACCACAAGGCTTCTAGGGATCTCAGGGCTTAACCAAAGACTAAAAATAAGGGGAAAATGGGGTTAGAATCGAAGGGAATCGAGAGTGTGAGCTGAGATGGTGTGAATGTCGAATGAGGGGTTGCTGCCTTTTATAGGCTAGAAATTGATCTGCACGCCGCACCTCTAGTCGGGGCGGGTGACATGGCTTCAGTCGTCGCTTGATACATGGTGGAAATCTGGTGGTCCGTGTCAAAGTGCCAGTGTGTGGTGTGCACCTTGTCTGTGCGCGTAGGCACACACGGGGATTTTTAGTTTCTTCATAAACTCATATCTTCTTCATACAAACTCCGTTTTCGACGGGTTTTATATCCACACATAGCTATTGACGAGATCAAAAACTTTTATTTAGACTCTGTCGACTAATTTTGACATTATTTTTTTAAAGTTATATTTTTAATGGACTTTGGACTTTAAATTCCGTGTAAAAATCATAACTCTTTCGTATGACATCCGTTCTCGACTGTATTTATATCTACGAACTCCTAATCAAGAGATCTTCAATTCTCGTTTAGATTGTTTCGGATAACGTTCAACCGATCTAAAATTTGATTTCTGCATTAACACTGTTATGCTGAAATTTTAGAAAAATCATAACTTCCTCTTATTAAGTCAGATTTGAGCGTTCTCTATATGTACGCACTCTATTTTACAACTACTACGACTTTTGTTTAGACTATTTTCCCTAGATAATCTTTTATAAAAAAAATCCATTTCTCGTCGTGACGAATACTTATCCTATTATTCTTTAATAATCTAGCTCTATCTTGCGGGAATTACACGTATGCCAACTGGAGACTAGCCCATCGGGGAATCTAGTAGGATTAAAAGGATATAAGATCAAAAAAGCCTCTCAGAAAGGGAGGTGATCAAATTTTAGGCCAACTAGAGAAAAGCCTCTCAGAAAGGGAATCTAGTTGATTGTGGTTATGTGTTGGATGGTCATAACAGACCCCTCGGGGGAAGTGACCAGTTCCTTTTTATTAGTATCTCAAATAGAACATTCGAGGGGAATCAACCTGCAGGTGTAGAGTTGGTACAGACACTATGTGCTAGAAAAAATATAACATCCCAAAAATCATGATAAAATTTTCATTTTTCAATTTAAGTAAAATCATTGTTTCAATAAAAACCCAAGTCATAAAAACCAAGTATCAAATACAAATATCCCAAAATCAGAGTATCATAAAATCTCCAAAGCATATCACTAAAGGATGTGTATGATCTTTCCTTCATCTTGCCCCGATCACCTGAAGTACCTGAAACATAACACTTAAATTGTAATCCAACGCTTAGTGAGTCTCCCCTGAAATACCCCACATAACAGAACATATACAAACATGCATGTTGGATACATAGAAATTAGACTAGATTACCCTCGGGTCCACAGCCATCGGGTTGGATTACCTTTGGCCTGCGTCATCAGACTGGATTGCCTCGGCCCAATCAGTCATCAGACTGGAATGCCCCAGTGTGTTGGCTTACACACATAGCAGTAAAGCGTCAACCCATACTGCACTATGTCGGCATATGCAAAAGATAAATCATATAGAAGTATAGATAATCATACAGATCTATAGATCACTACATCATAGCAACATCCTATATACTAGGATACATAACCCAGTGGGCCAGTATTGGTGTCTTCAACCCAAAAGTACAGTGAGTTAAACTCACATCACAATCTGGAAGATAGCTGGAATGAATGATGTTCTAAATACCGACTCTACAGGTCACATATACAACAAACATGGACCTAATGTCAAACTACTACTCAAATTACATAAAATGCCGCTAAGTGAAACTTGGTCAACTTCCTGGTCAAAGGTCAAGGTCAAAAAGTCAAAGGGTTCATACATGCTGAGTACGCCCAACGTACTCAGTCACTAAGCGCAGTGTAGTGAGACCCTTCCCTGGATACGAGGGTCTTCATCAGTATGATCAACACACCGCCAAGTATGCCCGACGTACTACCATTGAGTCCAAAATTTCTTGTTAAGTCCTTAATGCAGAAAGTCAATGCATCAAACTTCAGATCTAGGCAAAATGGGACGTCTCAATGGATAAAGTCTCTGTCTTTATCCATTTTCATGGATACAAAAGGGTATAAATTCAAACCCTAGGTCCAAAAGTCATACAAGGTTCCAAAACTCATGCATGGCTTAATGAGAGTAACCAAACTCTCATTTTTATGAATCTTTGAGCTCAAAACTACATAAGACTACACCTCAAGGACCTGGAGTAGCTCATACTCCATTAGACCAAGACTATGGGACCAAAAATGTACACAAACTCTAGACTAGTAAGAACTTAGCAATTAAACCATCAAGTTCCAAGCTTTATACCTTCTGAGGATGATTGAGGGTGAGATACTTTTGGATCTAAGATGCCTTGAACTTACAAGCTAGTCTACCACCTTCTTTCTCCTTCATAAGCACAAGAACACACACTTTCAAGCTAAAAAACACACACCAAGGGAGTAAGCTTTGCAATGGGACGTTTTTGGGAGTTGGAGGCTGATGGGGAAAAAGGTCTAAAGGAGTTAAGGACATTATATAGGGCTCAAACCCTAAAAATTTAGGGTTAAGAATAGCGGCAACACACCCAGCGTACTCAAGGTACTCCCAATGTACAACCACAAATCTTCGCGACCTAGTTAAATGAGTTACACCAAGCATAGCTCTAACTTACGTCCAAAGTAAGGACCAAAGTGCTAATATTTAAACTTTTGGGACAAAAATGAATTTACTTGGACAACAAGCGTTATAATTTTCCCCCACTTGAATCAGACTTCGTCCTTGAAGTCCACCGGTACAAACAACTATGGGTAATGCTCCCTCATCTCCGCCTCAGGCTCCTAAGTTCACTTAGAGCCCTTAAGATGTTGCCACTGGACCTTGACCAAAGGCACCACCTTGTTGCGCAAGGCCTTCGTCTTCCTATCCAAAATTATCACTGGCCTCTCAACATTGTTCAGGCAATCATCGACTTGAATATTGTCCAAAGGAACCACTGCTTTGTTGGATTAGGTGTCTAAGCCCATAACTATAATTGGTATGTACTTGAATTGATAGCAGCACAGTCCTTTTGGGTTGCCCTCAACCTAGCAACTGGACAAGGAAATTATGAAAGGACAGATATTAATTTATAAGATTAATAAATTAATATATATATAAATGATTTATTAATATGTTAATGGATTAATATATTAATTAGAAATCATTATGTTTAATTAATTGTTAGCCAGAAATTAATCAGAATTGATTTTGGGGTTAAAAGAATTAATTATAAAGTGCAGGGACTAGTTTGCAATTAACTGATAGTTGAATGGAAGGATCCAGAACTCCCTTGGAAGGGGGTGGACGAAAACCCTAGGGGAAACCCTAGAGAATTCGTCCAAGGGGTCCAAGATAAGGCCTTGGGTCTTGCTTAGGCCCTAAGCAAAGGATAACTAGGGTTTTCCCTAAACCCTAGTTCCCTCAACTATTTAAGGAGCCTCCTGGCTCACATTTTGGGGACTGATTTCTTTGGAAGAAACCCTAAGGCCGAAATTGCATACTCTCTCCATCCTCTCTCCTCCAAGTTTCCTTCTTGCTAGTTCTTGGGTGTGATTCCATTAGAGGCATTACATTTGTGGTGCTAAGCTTCCAAGAAGATCAAGATCAAGATCAAGAGGATTATCAATTGTTTGCTATAACAATTGAAAGGTATGTAACTCCTAAACCCTAGTTTGTTAATTTAGAAATCAGCCTCTCTCCTCTAGGGTTCTTGTTTTGCAATTCAAAGTTATATGTTCAATAGTTAAAACATAGATCCAAAGTAGGTTGCATGTGAACTTAGGAATTGTTTTCTAGTTTATTTGTTTTACCTAAAACCCATCAGTGGTATCAGAGCCATTGTTTGTTTTAAATTGAATTGCTATAATTGTTGAATTGCAAATTAGGGTTTATAGCTATTAAACCCTAAAGGCCAAATTTTCGATTTCTAGGGTTTTGGATGAAAAGGGTTTTTCGAAAAACCCTAGCCTCCAAAGAACCCTAATAGAAATTAGGGTTAGGGTTTTGAAAACCCTAGCCTACTCCCTTGTGAATTTCGAAATATGCTAGAGGATAACTAGGGTTTCTTGTTTTGGATAATTGTTACTTAATTAGATTAATTGGATAATTATCCTTACCCTATTTTTCGAAATTTAGAGGGATAAAGATTAAGATTAAATTAATGGATTAATTTAATTAGATAATCCTTACAAGATTTAATAATTTGATTAATAGTTAATTAAAAGATAAATATTAAATCTAGTTAATTGGTTTATTTAAATTTAAATTTAATAGCTTAAATTTCGAAATTTATAAACCCTTGAAGTTTTAAAATGTTTTAAAACACACCTTATATATATATATTATAATTAAAAGTTTAATATTATATATGTATAAGAACATGGTCAATCAAATCGCTAGTATGCCTCATTCACGAAGCTAATCTATAAGGGGGGTATAAGGACACTGCCTATAAAATGGTAGTTGAATGGGTGTCCACTCTCACCCACCGCTTCCTTGATTAGTTGAGGGTCGTTAGCAGAACGGATTTGATAGGACAACTACTTCTCATTAAAAGTATAATGATATTAAAGAAAGTACTAGAACATTATTTTCAAAATCCCAACTCTAGTTACTTTAGGAAAAATGTGAAAAGTATGCTAATCCATGAAATTGCACATAATGCTTTATTGGTCGTTAGTGGAGCGTGTGTGGTTAACCAGCACACTAAAAGGCACTAATAAAGAGTAGTAATGGGTATCTCATAATTGTCATTTTGATGGAGCGTGTGTGGTTTACCAGCACATCAATAGTTAATGATAAAGACAATGAGGTTACCAAGCACATTTGCATGGTTATTCACATCTTGTTTGTGATCCTCGGCATCCCAGTCACAAATAGAAGAGCATAATCTGAGATTAAAACATGCCATTGAATAGTTTCAATGTATCTCAAAAGAATTAGGAATTTCACTTCGTTTGTTTCGTCTAATGGTGGAATTGGTGAATCGTCATTCACCTACCTTTATGAAATTTGCACTTGGATCTCGGCATCCCATTTCTAAGTTGTGAATCTTCATAGTTGGATCCTAACCTTGATATTATATCTTTGGGTTATTCTATTAAGGTATCTTGAAATCTAACTAAAACTTTCTTTCTTTTCAGATGTCTACTCCTGGAAACACTTCTGCTTCGTCCTCCTCCAACCAAAACTTCTCTTTGCTCAATATATGCTCCAAAGTTGTTGTGGATGGCTCAAACTATAACGACTGGATGCGCAACATCAAGATGGATCTTCGTTTCGAGAACAAAGAATATGTTCTTGAAAAGGAGCTCAAAGAGCTTGATGAGAATGAAGCTACTCCTGAAGATCTTGCTGCCTACAAGAAACATTACGATGATGCTACCAAAGTGGCATGCATCATGGTGGCAACTATGTCCCCAGAACTGCAGAGGTACTATGAGGACTACTGGCCTTTCGAGATGAACAAGGACCTTATGGAAAAGTACCATAAGCGAGCTCGTCAAGAAAAGTTCGAAGTAGTCAAGTCACTCATGGCTTGCAAGATGAAAGATGGGGAGTCGGTTGTGTCACATGTGCAAAGAATGCAACGCTACATAGAGCGTTTGGTCAAGCTCAATATTCACTTTGATGAGGAATTGGCCATTGACATGGTCTTGAACTCACTTCCTGAATGTTATGGTCAGTTTATTCTAACTTACCATTTGAACAATACTGAGCAGACCTTGGCCCAATTGCACAACTTGTTGCAGACAGCTGAGGCAGGGATGAAGGGTAAAAGTATACCCTCCACACCTTCGAGTGCCCCTGTTTTGGCTATTGGACAGGGAAAGGGGAAAAAGAGGAAAGGTCATCCCAAGCAAAACTGGAAGAGCAAGGCTCAAGCTGGGTCATCTAGTAATGGCCCAAAGGCTAAGCCCAATGGTTCCACTCCCCATGTTTTTGATCCAAAAGAGGCAGTTTGCTTTTACTGCAACCAAAAGGGGCATTGGAAGAGATCTTGCCCACAATATCTGCAAGATATCAAGGATGGCAAAGTGAAGCCATCTTCGGCAGGTATTTACACTATTTCTGCTAATAACTCATTATCTTCTCGTTCATGGGTCCTTGATACAGGATGTGGTTTCCATATCTGTTCTAATTTGCAGGGTCTAAAGGAAAGTGAGGAGATAGAGCGAGGAAGGATAAACCTGATCATGGGAAACAGAAAGTCTTCACCAGTAACCAAGATCGGAGTTTATCAGCTTCTGCTTAGTAATGATGTTAGATTAGATTTAATAAATTGTTGCTATTCGTCTGATATGACGAGAAACATTATTTCATTTCATGCATTGTTCAGACAAGGTTTTACATATTCTTTTAATGATTTGAATGGTTCAATTTCTGTTTATAAGAATGGTGTTTTTATGTTTGAAGCTTTGCCTTGTAATGGTGTGTATGAAACAGTGACTTGTGTTAATAGCCTAGGAAATAGTGTACTTAATATTGACTTGTCTAATAGTGTAGACAAGGCATGCTTGTGGCATTGTCGTCTTGGACACGTTAACAAGAAACGCATAGCCCAACTCCAAAAGGATGGAGTGTTGGAATCATTTGACCTAAAGTCAGATGATATGTGTGAATCTTGTCTTTTGGGAAATATGACAAAATCACCATTCACAGGGTCTTGTGAAAGAGGTGAAGGTCTGTTGGATCTCATACACACAGATGTGTGTGGGCCCTTCAGATCAACTACAACAGATGTTAATCGATTCTATGTGACTTTCACTGACGATTATAGCAGATATGGATATATCTACTTGATCAAGCATAAGTCAGAAACTTTTGAAAAGTTCAAAGAGTTTAAGCATGAAGTCGAAAATCAATTGGGCAGAAAGATAAAGATACTTAGATCCGATAGAGGCGGGGAGTATCTTAGTATCGAGTTTAACGACTATCTGAAAGAATGTGGGATAGTCTCACAATTGACTCCTCCTAGGACACCACAGTTAAATGGTGTAGCTGAGAGGCGTAATCGAACCTTGTTAGACATGGTTCGTTCTATGATGAGTCGGGCTTCGCTTCCTATTCACTTCTGGGGGTATGCCTTAGAGACAGCCGCCCACATCCTCAATCTTGTCCCTACAAAGAAGGTTGCCAAAACACCTCACGAAATGTGGACAGGGAAAGTTCCCTCGTTAGCACATATTAAAGTCTGGGGTTGTGAAGCTTTCGTAAGACGAGAAACTCACGACAACCTAGCAGCTAGAAGTGAGAAATGTGTTTTCATTGGTTACCCAAAGCAGTCTTTTGGATATTTGTTCTACAGGCCTAGTGAGAACGTGGTCTTTGTAGCACGAAGAGGAGTCTTTCTTGAAAGAGAACTCATATTCAAAGAGGACAGTGGGAGCACTATTGACCTTGAAGAAATTCAAGAGTCAGCCAATGAAGGAACCTTAGATGACACTAGCACTCAACCAGAGGAAACAGTTCCTGTTGAACCAATCGATAACTCATTAGCTCTTAGAAGATCCACTAGGGTGAGTGTGCCACCTGAGTTGTATGGTTTTCATATTACTTCAGATGGTGACACATTCATAAGTGACAAAACACTGGTAAACTTAGATGAACCAGTCACTTATAAGGAAGCAATGGCAGGCCCAGAGGCTTCCAAGTGGAAAGAGGCAATGGACAGCGAGATTAAGTCCATGTATGACAACCAAGTTTGGAATTTGGTTGATAGTGCACCAGGTCGTAAGACAGTTGGGTGCAAATGGATCTTCAAGAAGAAGACATACATGGATGGAAATGTGCACACATTCAAGGCTCGACTGGTTGCAAAAGGTTTCACTCAAACCCCAGGGGTTGACTATGATGAGACCTTCTCGCCAGTGGCTAAGATTAAATCTATTAGGATATTGCTCGCCATAGCTGCCTTTCATGATTATGAAATCTGGCAGATGGATGTCAAAACTGCTTTCCTTAATGGGAAGTTGGCTGAAGATGTTTACATGAGTCAGCCAGAGGGTTTTGTTGATGCAAAGTTCCCCAATAGAGTGTGCCAGCTTGAGAAATCCATTTATGGATTGAAACAAGCATCTCGCAGTTGGAATCTTTGCTTCCATGAGAAAGTCAAAGAGTTTGGTTTCTCTAGAAGTGAAGATGAGTTTTGTGTGTATATCAAGGCTAGTGGGAGTATAGTAACTTTTCTGGTGTTATATGTCGATGACATATTACTCATTGGTAACGACGTTCCAACCTTGAAAGAAGTTAAGTCTTGGCTTGGAAAGTGTTTTGCCATGAAAGACCTTGGAGAAGCTGCCTATATTCTTGGGATTAGAATATTGAGAGATAGAAAGAAGAGACTAATTGGACTTAGTCAGAGCACATACTTGGATAAGGTACTAAAGAGGTTTAGTATGGAAAATTACAAGAAGGGAGAGCTACCTATCCAGAGCAATACCAAATTGAGTAAGACTCAATGCCCGAGTACAGATGTTGAAATAAATGACATGAGTCGTGTACCTTATGCTTCCGCTGTCGGATCGATCATGTACGCTATGACATGTACTCGCCCTGATGTGGCATTTGCTTTGAGCATGGTGAGTCGCTATCAGGGAAACCCAGGTAGAGCTCATTGGATAGCAGTTAAGAATATACTCAAGTATTTGCGAAGGACAAAGGACTGGGTTCTTGTGCTTGGTGACAGTGATACTTTGAGAGTAGATGGTTACAGTGATGCCAGCTTTCAGACGGATAGAGATAACTTCCGTTCTCAATCAGGCTGGGTATTTTTACTGAATGGAGGAGCAGTTACTTGGAAAAGTTCCAAGCAAGATACGGTGGCTGATTCTACTTGTGAATCAGAGTACATAGCAGCGAGTGAAGCGTCGAAAGAAGCAGCTTGGTTGAGGAACTTCATCGGAGATCTCGGAGTTGTTCCAACCATCCAGGAGCCTATGGAACTGTTCTGCGATAATGAAGGAGTGGTTGCCTTGACAAAGGAACCGAGAGATCATGGTAAGACCAGACATATCGACAGAAAGTACCATTTCATCAGACATAGAGTAGAAGAAGGCCATCTTATAGTAAAGAGGGTGTCATCTGAAGATAAACCAGCAGATCCTCTCACAAAGGGTCTGAGTAGGGCTAAGCATATTCAGCATGCTCGGAGCATAGGACTGAAAGATGATATTAGTTTTAGTAGTTAGATTAGTTTTTGAAACTTGTAACAAAGTAAATGTAATTGACTTTTGGTGATTAAATAATAAAGTATTATTTATAAGTTTGGCTACTACCTTTTGTCAATTGTTTATTATTGTGTTTCATTTTTGCATGTTTTACTTCCTGAATAATGAGATTATTCAAACTCCACAGTCGCTTGTACTCTTGGAAGTAAATAGTGAATTAAGACTGTCATGAATTGGATTGCAGATTGTCTAAGGATAGACATGGCAATAGAATTGCTGCAACGTTCATGAGTACTCTGAAATTGAGATTTGAGTATTGGATAAACCCTCGCTCAGAGTATTACTTCATGGAATTCATCACGAGTAATACTGAGACGATAATATCTTGTAATCTTGAAACGAAGATATATGAGTTGTGATTTACAAGTCGGTCATACATTGGTGATACGAAAACGTATCAGTAACTTGGTGTTATAAAACGTATTGTCATGCATAATTTGATGAGTAAAAGATACAAGCATATGAGTCAACGTTTATTCGTTCCTTTTGCCCTAACAGGAAAAGCGATATCTGTGGGCCCCTAGGTGATTTGGTGTTGACTTATGTGCTGGGCCCAGCCAAGACTAAATTGATGTGTTCGATTAGAAGTCCTACATCATCACAAATCAGGAATCAGGAAACATAGATTCTGGACAAACAGATTGATTACATTCCATGTCTTTTGTCTGGGGATATCAAGCAGAACGAAGGGTTATATGATCACTTATCTTAGGACACGTAACTGACTGGGTCAGAGTTCGGCAGCAGCTTTTTGGAAGCTACAATTTGCTGGTCAAATTTAGAAGGCATACTAGCAATTATAGTTACAAACTTATCCAAGTGGGAGACTGTTGGATTAGGTGTCTAAGCCCATAACTATAATTGGTATGTACTTGAATTGATAGCAGCACAGTCCTTTTGGGTTGCCCTCAACCTAGCAACTGGACAAGGAAATTATGAAAGGAGAGATATTAATTTATAAGATTAATAAATTAATATATATGTATAAATGATTTAGTAATATGTTAATGGATTAATATATTAATTAGAAATCATTATGTTTAATTAATTGTTAGCCAGAAATTAATCAGAATTGATTTTGGGGTTAAAAGAATTAATTATAAAGTGCAGGGACTAGTTTGCAATTAACTGATAGTTGAATTGAAGGATCCATAACTCCCTTGGAAGGGGGTGGACGAAAACCCTAGGGGAAACCCTAGAGAATTCGTCCAAGGGGTCCAAGATAAGGCCTTGGGTCTTGCTTAGGCCCTAAGCAAAGGATAACTAGGGTTTTCCCTAAACCCTAGTTCCCTCAACTATTTAAGGAGCCTCCTGGCTCACATTTTGGGGACTGATTTCTTTGGAAGAAACCCTAAGGCCGAAATTGCATACTCTCTCCATCCTCTCTCCTCCAAGTTTCCTTCTTGCTAGTTCTTGGGTGTGATTCCATTAGAGGCATTACATTTGTGGTGCTAAGCTTCCAAGAAGATCAAGATCAAGATCAAGAGGATTATCAATTGTTTGCTATAACAATTGAAAGGTATGTAACTCCTAAACCCTAGTTTGTTAATTTAGAAATCAGCCTCTCTCCTCTAGGGTTCTTGTTTTGCAATTCAAAGTTATATGTTCAATAGTTAAAACATAGATCCAAAGTAGGTTGCATGTGACCTTAGGAATTGTTTTCTAGTTTATTTGTTTTACCTAAAACCCATCATGTTTATCTTTAGCTACACTCTTCCGAAGCTGAGAAACATGGAAGGTGTTGTGAATATTTCTGAGCTCCTCAAGCAGATCCATTCGGTAGGCCACCCTGTCTACCTTGGCCACTACTCAAAATGGCCCGATGAATTGGGGCACCAACTTGCCCTTATTTCGGAAGCGTATTACGACCTTTCAGGGTGATACCTTTAGTAAAACTATATCGCCAACCTGGAACTTCAACTCAGATCAACGCCTGTCAGCATAACTCTTCTACCGACTGTGAGTCGTCTGTAACCTTTGTATGATCTACTGGATAAGCTCGGTCGTCTGAACGACTATCTTGGTTTTTCCCATGACCTTGTGACCAAAATCCCCCCAACAAACTAGGGTACGAAACTTCCTCCTATAAGTAAGCTCAAATGGTGGCACACCAATACTGGAGTGATAGTTGTTGTTGTAAGATAACTCACCCAGAGGAAGATAGGAGTCCCAACTCCCACTGAAATCTATAACACATTCTCTCAAGATGTCCTCGATCGTCTGGATGGTCCGCTCGCTCTGGCTGTCAGTCTGCGGATGATAAGCAGTGTTAAAGTGCAATCTCGTACCCAGTTCCTCGTCAAACAAGTGAGAGGTACAACCACCTTGGAGAAATCCTGAATAAACCTCCAATAATATCCTTCTAAACCCAGTAAACTCATGATCTTCGAAGGAGACTTCGGGACCTCCCACTGAATAACCGCCTCAATCTTGGCCGGGTCAACCAAAATCATGTTCTGGTTAATGAGGTGTCCTAAGAACTGGACCTCCCGTAACCAGAACTGACACTTCGAGAACTTGGCATAAAGCCTCTCTCTCCTCAAAACTCCCAGTAGATCTCGAAGGTGCTCCTCATGCTGCTCCGTGGTCTTGGAGTAGACGAATATATCATCGATAAGGATAATGGCCGAACGATCAGGCATCGACCTTCATATCCAATTCATCAAGTCCATAAATGTCGCCAGCGCGTTCGTGAGCCCAAACGGCATCACCACGAACTCGTAATAACCATAGCAAGTTCGAAATGTTGTCTTCTCCACTTCCTCCTCTCTAACTCTCATTTGATGACACTCTGACCTAAAATCTATCTTGGAGAACCAAGATGCACCCTTGAGCCGATCAAAAAAATCTTCAATCCATGGAAGGGGGTAACGGTTCTTCACCGTCAACTTGTTCAACTCCCGGTAATCAATGCACATACGGTGTGAACTATCCTTCTTCTTAACAAAAAAAATCGACGTTCCCCAAGGTGAACTGTTCGGTCTGATAAATTACTTGCCCAACAGCTCCTGAAGCTGAGAGGACAACTCCTGCATCTCTAGTGGTGTTAATCCGTATGGCGTCATAGCACTCGGTGCTGCACCAGGGATCAGATCGATCCCGAACTCCACTTGCCTCACAGGAGGAACACTAGGTAATTCCTCCAGAAATACATATGAAACTCTCTGACTACATGCACATCCAAAACTGAAACACCCTTCTCTACCCGAGTGTCAGCCACATACACAAGATAACCCATATGTCCATGTTGCATATACTGTCGAGCCCTAGAAACTAAACAAAAGGCTGGTCCAACCCTGGTACCCTCGCCATAAATAGTCAGTTCTCCCCCACTTGCGGTTCAAAACACTACCCGTTGCCCCTCACAATCTATCATGGCGCCAAACCTACTCAACTAGTCCATCCCCACTATCACACAATCATCCCCCCAAAGGGATAAGGATCAAATCGATCGGGTAAGACACCCCGAAAATCTCCAAGGTACAATCCCAAAAAACGCTCGATACTGAAACCCCGTGCTCGTTGTCGATGGAAAGTTGGAAACTTACAACGGGCACTCCAACTCTTCAAGAGACATATCAAAACTCTTACTGAAAGACTGAGACACAAAGGACCGACTCGCACCCGAGTCGAAAAGAACAAGAGTAGGAAAGGAGTTCACTAAGAAAATACCTAACAAAAATACAATCATAATTATACAATAAAATAACTTGACATAATCATAAATGAAAACAAACCAGTAACGATGTCAGGCGCCGCCCTGGGCTCCTCCGTTGTGAGCTGAAAAGCACGACCCCTTACCTTTGGGGCCTCATCTCTCCCCTGACGTCCATCTGTAATCCTCAAAGTAGTCACGGCTGGTGCCTGTTGTAACATCCCGACGATGAGGTATTTCCAATTTAACCCTTAAGTATGAAGGTTTATGGTATTTAGCCCCTGTATATGAGAAAGCTTGCAAAATGGCCCATAGTGGCTTTTTTGTAATTTCAGATCGAGGTCTAGTATGTCGGACATACGTTGTGTACACTGGGCGTACATGTGAGGCTTTAGTACACATGATGTACATCTCATACGCAGGGCATACATGCAAGGTTCTCAAACCCTAAATTTTAGGGTTTGGACCCTATTTAAACATCTTTATGGCCTCTAACCTCATCTATCATCATCCTCCAACACCTCCATTCAATTTTCGCAAAACCTAGCCACTTGTTTGAGGATTCTTGACCCTTGTGTGTGTTTTTGGTGGTCTTGAAGGAGAAAGAAGGAAGTAGAACCACCTTGGAAGCTTAAAGAGGTATAAAGTTTCAAACTTGGCTTGTATTTCCTTAGATCTTGTTAAGTTCTTGATTCAGGAGCATTTTGTCCCAATTCTTGACCTTTGTGGAGTATGGCATGCTTTAGTCCATTCTAGCTTTCCTATCAGATGTTTTTAGGTGTTTAGAAGCATAAAAATAGGGTTTTGGATTTTAATCCTTCTCCATGCATGCGTTTGTTTGTATTAATGGATTAAGAGGGTGGGGTTTCTAGCATTTATCACTTCTTAGCCATGAAAGACCATAAAGTTGGAAACTTTATGGTCAAGGATGACATTTGGGATTTGGATCTGCATTTTGGTCATGATAGCTTAAGTAATAAGCTCTTAACTCATTAAGTGGAGAATTAGTTGCTTATGCTGGGCGTACCAATGGGTACACTGTGTGTATACAGTTTGAGCCCCGACTCCTCGGACAGTAAGTAAGCCCTACGTATATCCGAAGTACGCCCCGCGTATGAGGTCTCATTTGACTCGGCTGGGTTGACTCGGTTGATTTTGACCGATTTTAACCAAGGGTATTTTGGGAAATTGATATTAATTTAGATTGGGAAATGTTTTGATTATTAGGAGTCGGGTAGAGCCGACCTTTGGAGCATAGATTCGTTCAGCCTGTATTCAGACTGAGAGGTGAGTTTTCCTCACTGTACTTATGGGTCGAAGGCACCAAGGCCGGACCATTGGATTAGATATCCTGGTTGTTGGATGTTGGTATGCTGAGATATGTGTTTACTTGTTATGTGATTAGACTGGTAGATCTGTAGGACTACCTGTTTTGCTGATTATTGTGATAATGTTTATATCAATATGTTATGGTTATGTTTTACTAGGTTGAGGCGGACCAACTAATACCGAAGGCCAAGATACCCAGAGTGATCCGGATAGACTGAAGGCCTACGAGGGGGTCCAGTTAGGCCTAAGGCCCAAAGAGCGGTCCAGGTAGGTTGAAGGCCCGGTGAGGCGGTCCAGTCATGCTGAAGGCTCTGTATGTATGTTGTTGTTTGTTATGTTATGTGGTTGTACTTTGGGGGAACTCACTAAATGTTGGCTTACAATTTTAGTTTTGTTCCAGGTACTTCTGAGGACCGTGGCAAGGCGAATACGTGATCGTGCACATCCTTTGGTTTTATGTTATCTGGATTTTTAGGACACTCAGATTTCTGAGAAACACTTTTGAAACATTGGTTTTGTAAACATTATGGGTTGAATTGTTTCTTTTGACAAATTTAAAAATTTTTGTGATTTTTATGATGTTACAAGTTGGTATCAGAGCCTTGGTTTGAGTGAATTGGAGGAGCATTCGTGTGAATCCAAACTCAAACTAAGGAACTGCAAAAGTTTTAAAACGGTTTTCAAAAATTGTTTTCAAAAGTGACCAAGGAAGGATGTTGTGACATCCCCATTTTCACGGCCAGAAAAGACCGATTTTGTTTATGCTTTATAAAAATCAGAGTACTTCTTTTAACAAAAATGTTGCGGAATTTGTTCCCAGAAAACATGATAAATACGTTATCAAATCATTTCCGAGGAAATGTATTTTTATTCATTTTCAAAACATTGGGATGTCATTGTCAATACAAAAACATAAGCATAAACAGAACTTACATTATTTACACTAGTGATCTACATCTCTTTTAAATCTCTCAGTGTAAAGTGGCTTCGTATCGACACCTGTGATACAAATAAGCTTGAGTGGGTCAGGTTGGGAAACCTGGTGAGTACATAGGGTTTTCAACCCACAATAATATAATTATTATGTTTAAATATCAAGCAATCAACCCAATTACCCATCCCCATTATCTTCTTTACTCTTAAGGATCTACCCTAAGAATCAACTATCCTCGTTATTCATTCCTAAGGATCATCCTAAGAAATCGGCATGAAGTCCATCGTCACCGGCGTTTAGGCACTAAGTCTGCATAGTCGCCGGAGTTTATACAACATGCACTAAGTCCGCATAGTCGCCAGGGTTTTGGCAGCAAGTCTACATGATCGCCAAGGTTTATACAACAGGCACTAAGTCCGCATAGTCGCCAGGGTTTTGGCACCAAGTCTGCATGATCGCCAAGGTTTAGGCACCAAGTCTGCATGATCGCCAGGGTTTAGAGTACACCGGGTGAACACATCGTTCACAACACCTACAAGTTGCGAGCCTGCTAGTGTTCCACTGGACTGTCTAGAATAGTCTGTGGTTGTCATCCATACACTGCTAGATGACGGGGCCATCATTTGGGAACAAGGCTTCTCACATCGTCCACCTCTCACCCTTACCTCATGGTCTATATCACCTCTCAACTCATCATCCAACTCATATTTCATCTACCCATGTTTTACCCAACATATTATGTAGATATAAATACATATACATTTTAAATCATATAAAAATTGTATAAAATCGTTCATCCAGCATAGATAGCAAGTATACAGATAATACGCACACATAGCACGTAATTTATATAAAATACTTCATATCTATGTGTAAGATGAAAGTAACTATGCACTCACCTGATAAGGTGGTGATTTTGAATTCGGACAGCGCTTCGTTACTTCTTAAAACAATTTCCCTCGACAAAACCTAGTATCATTACCACTAGGGTTTAGCTCAATATTCACCGAGACTAATTAATAGTCTAGCTATTATTATTATTATTATTATATAAGCGTTAAACAACACTATATAACTCATAATAATATCCCAAACTATTATTATAAGGTCCTAATAACATCACTATATTAAAACATAAGCTATACTAAAGATAGGTTAGGCGTAGCGCACTTACAACGGGTTTTTCTCAAAAACCAGGCTTCGCTGGAGCAGCGTTCCCGAGCCGAAAGGCTCTTTTCTCGGGACTCCGGGAGCCTCGGGGCTTCTTTCGGGTGCTAGGGGGTTTACCTAGGCTTTAGGGGGGGTTTGGGAGGCTAGAGAGAGAAACTAGAGAGAGAAAGTGAGTTTGGGAGGTGTGAAGAAATGGCAAGACCCGGCACCTCTATTTATAGTAAAAATATCTGATGGACTCGCCAAGTCTTGACACAAACTCGCCGAGTTGGTGCATGTGGCAGCCTTCTGGTGGTGCCACGTGTCCTCTTTCTGGTGGTGCCACGTCACCCAAACTCGCGTATCAGCCTCCCGACTTAGAAAAATCATAACTCTCGCATAAGAGCTCCGTTTTCGACGTTCTTTTTTCCCACGTGTAGGTAAAATCAAGATCTACAGCTTTCATTTAGACTCCGTCGGCTATTTCTCGACCGATCTTAAATTTAACAGTAGGAGGAGTTTAGACTGTTAAATGACCGCGAATAATTCGTAACTATTTCATACGGACTCCGTTTTCGTCTGTCTTTTTACTGTTGAGTTCCTATTAATGAGATCTTCAACTCTCATTTAGGTTGCGTAAGCCAAAAACCGCTCGAACTAAAATTCGAGTTTCGGGCCGTGCACTGCTATGCCAAATCTTAGAAAATTCATAACTTCCTCATACGAAGTCAGATTTGGGCGTTCTTTTTATGGATGTTATCGGTTTAACATATACTACAACTTTTGTTTAGATCACTAAGGCTAAAAAGTCCTCTATTGTAAATTCATTATTTACATCTCCCGGTGTCGTGCCGGTTTTGCCGAAAAACTTCGACGGGCCATAACTTCTTCGTTATAACTCGGATTTCGGCGTTCTTTATATGTACGAAACCCTTGGAACATATACTATCACTTGGTTAAGATTACTCTTTCTAAATAATCTTTTGTCGAAAAGTCGTTTTCGACCCCTATTATTTCTAAATTGACTAGTCTGGATCTACGGGCGTTAGAATTATCTCCCCCTTAGGATGATTACGTCCCAGAATCATCAACGAAACAGGGCTTACATGATGGCTCCATACGTTATCTCTTCATCCTAAGTAATAATCGTAACTTTGATGTTTCGTCGAACGGGTATCTAACTCTAAGACTTCCTGACTGTAGGCGGTGCCCGATCTTGGACCCGCTCTCTATCTCATGTTAGACTTTCAATCATGATCTTCATGTCACGATCTCGATCTTTATTGGAGACTCCTTCTTTAACAAACTTGAGATAAGTTTCTTCCTTCGATTATCATAATAAACCGATGGGCCATGTTCTAATGATCTCTCATCGTATGATGTGTTGCTTGGACTCAGGTCTTTTAGAGTCAAATTCCGGAATGTAATATACTTTCCTTCATGTTCTGATCACATCTTAAAAGGTAGCATTTCTAGCTACAAGCAACTATCGTGATACCTCTACTGATCGCTTTGATTATCTTTTATTTCAATCTTCCGGCTTAAGTCAGGTGCTACATCGGACTTGGTTCTCTGAACCATGGAACATACTCATCGTAGCCGGACTCAATTTGATATGACCACTAGGGTCGAAAGATCAATCATCTTCTAAGTCATTACCGAAGCGATGGTAACGACACACTCGAATAAAACGGAATCAATTACTAGCTCCTTGGTAACCTTGTGACTTTCCCTGATCCAAGTGTGAGTCTTATGCTTCCGGTAGTATAGGCCTCTACTACCTTTCACACCTACTCATACTCATCCCAAGTATTGTCTCGCAGTTCTCCAAGTCATTATCACAAAAACAATTTTAACACATACAAATGTGTCCAAACAATCATATAATTTTCCCTAGACTCTACTAGGACTTCTTCCATGCGTATCTTCAATCATCCATTCTGCTTCAACTCGGTTGTCAAACAATGGGATAACTTCATGGATTATACCAAAAATCTTTCTTTTTGATAATCGAAAGTGAACTTCTCCCGTACTAGACACATTATTTATTAGACACATTCTAAAGGTAAAATATCACTCTTACGATATCTTCCGATAAGTATCATTCACTATCGTAAGCCTTCTCATTTCCTCCATTTTCTCAATTCACTACGAGTCTTCACCATGATGTTCTGCACACCAAAGCAGGTGTTCGGTGTATCGAGACGAGAATATAGATAGAGGAAGATTTAGGCGCGTATTCCTCTTTATTACTCCAAAAAGTTACATGCCAGTTCTAACACCGTAATTAAACGTTTAGAAATCTGAACACATAAAATTTCCAGATCCGGTCGGCAACAGACCATAGATCCGATCAAACGATAACATCATAAAGCATATAAGGCAGCATAAATAACTTAGCACATAAAAGCAATTTAGTCATCTTCCCTAAATAAGCTAGTGCTTGTGTCTATTCAGGTGTACTTCCTAAAATATATTAGACACACTCCTCATGATCATCGCTTAACATTCTAAGTTTAAGTCTAGAAATAAATCATTATTCCTAGTTCGCTTAAACTAATGCTCTGATACCAACTGTGACATCCCCATTTTCACGGCCAGAAAAGACCGATTTTGTTTATGTTTTATAAAAATCAGAGTACTTCTTTTAACAAAAATATTGCGGAATTTGTTCCCAGAAAACATGATAAATACGTTATCAAAGCATTTCCGAGGAAATGTATTTTTATTCATTTTCAAAACATTGGGATGTCATTGTCAATACAGAAACATAAACAAAAACAGATTTTACATTATTTACACTAGTGATCTATATCTCTTTTAAATCTCTCAGTGTAAAGTAGCTTCGTATCGACACCTGTGATACAAATAAGCTTGAGTGGGTCAGGTTGGGAAACCTGGTGAGTACATAGGGTTTTCAACCCACAATAATATAATTATTATGTTTAAACATCAAATAATCAACCCAATTACCCATCCCCATTATCTTCTTTACTCTTAAGGATCTACCCTAAGAATCAACTATTCCTTGTTTATTCATTCCTAAGGATCATCCTAAGGAATCGGCACGAAGTCCATCGTCACCGGGGTTTAGGCACTAAGTCTGCATAGTCGCCGGAGTTTATACAACAGGCACTAAGTCCGCATAGTCGCCAGGGTTTTGGCAGCAAGTCTGCATGATCGCCAAGGTTTATACAACAGGCACTAAGTCCGCATAGTCGCCAGGGTTTTGGCACCAAGTCTGCATGATCGCCAAGGTTTAGGCACCAAGTCTGCATGATCGCCAGGGTTTAGAGTACACCGGGTGAACACATCGTTCACAACACCTACAGGTTGCGAGCCTGCTAGTGTTCCACTGGACTGTCTAGAATAGTCTGTGGTTGTCATCCATACACTGCTAGATGACGGGGCCATCATTTGGGAACAAGGCTTCTCACATCGTCCACCTCTCACCCTTACCTCATGGTCTATATCACCTCTCAACTCATCATCCAACTCATATTTCATCTACCCATGTTTTACCCAACATATTATGTAGATATAAATACATATACATTTTAAATCATATAAAAATTGTATAAAATCGTTCATCCAGCATAGATAGCAAGTATACAGATAATACGCACACATAGCACGTAATTTATATAAAATACTTCATATCTATGTGTAAGATGAAAGTAACTATGCACTCACCTGATAAGGTGGTGATTTTGAATTCGGACAGCGCTTCGTTACTTCTTAAAACAATTTCCCTCGACAAAACCTAGTATCATTACCACTAGGGTTTAGCTCAATATTCACCGAGACTAATTAATAGTCTAGCTATTATTATTATTATTATTATATAAGCGTTAAACAACACTATATAACTCATAATAATAGCCCAAACTATTATTATAAGGTCCTAATAACATCACTATATTAAAACATAAGCTATACTAAAGATAGGTTAGGCGTAGCGCACTTACAACGGGTTTTTTTCTCAAAAACCAGGCTTCGAAGGAGCAGCGTTCCCGAGCCGAAAGGCTCTTTTTTCGGGACTCAGGAAGCCTCGGGGCTTCCTTCGGGTGCTAGGGGTTTTACCTAGGCTTTAGGGGGGGTTTGGGAGGCTAGAGAGAGAAACTAGAGAGAGAAAGTGAGTTTGGGAGGTGTGAAGAAATGGCAAGACCCGGCACCTCTATTTATAGTGAAAATATCTGATGGACTCGCCGAGTCTTGACACAAACTCGCCGAGTTGGTGCATGTGGCAGCCTTCTGGTGGTGCCACGTGTCCTCTTTCTGGTGGTGCCACGTCACCCAAACTCGCGTATCAGCCTCCCGACTTAGAAAAATCATAACTCTCGCATAAGAGCTCCGTTTTCGACGTTATTTTTTTCCTCGCGTAGATAAAATCAAGATCTACAACTTTCATTTAGACTCCGTCGGCTATTTCTCGACCAATCTTAAATTTAACAGTAGGAGGAGTTTAGACGGTTAAATGACCACGAATAATTCGTAACTCCTTCATACGGACTCCGTTTTCGTCTGTCTTTTTACCATTGAGTTCCTATTAATGAGATCTTCAACTCTCATTTAGGTTACGTAAGCCAAAAACCGCTCGAACTAAAATTCGAGTTTCGGGCCGTGCACTGCTATGCCAAATCTTAGAAAATTCATAACTTCCTCATATGAAGTCAGATTTGGGCGTTCTTTTTATGGATGTTATCGGTTTAACATATACTACAATTTTTGTTTAGATCACTAAGGCTAAAAAGTCCTCTATTGTAAATTCACTATTTACATCTCCCGGTGTCGTGCCGGTTTTGCCGAAAAATTTCGACGGGCCATAACTTCTTCGTTATAACTCGGATTTCGGCGTTCTTTATATGTAAGAAACCCTTGGAACATATACTATCACTTGGTTAAGATCACTCCTTATAAATAATCTTTTGTCGAAAATTCGTTTTCGACCCCTATTATCTCTAAATTGACTAGCCCGGATCTACGGGTGTTACAGATGTGATGTGTACGATCAGTCGGAGCAAGAAAGTATACCCTAGGTTACCACACTGTTATCTGATATGATGTTTATAGTAGAACAACATGTTAGTGATAGGCTAGGGATCTTCAGGAATTGCAAGATAGAATTGCCTGATCTATGATTCCTGATAGCCTAGGGTTACTTCTTGTATAGAATTGACATCATTACTGTAGTTGCTTAGGGTATGTAACTAAGATTTTATACCCTGAGAATGTTTGGTTTGGCCTTATTTCATGTTCCTTGTTTGGTTGTGGGCTTAGGGTAGAATCAAGTATTCGACTGTCTATACGCGAGTGCTACATGGTTGGTGGAAGTTTCATGGGTGAGTATTTGCGTGAGCAACCTGTTAGAGGAGAAATGTTTAGCCACCCTTGAGAGGGAGATGATAGGATGTATGTGTATCCTAGATTTTGTATATGTGTGGTCGGTTGGGACAAATACGGGTAGGTGTGGAAGGTAGTATGGGCTCGTACTTCTAAAAGCACAGGACCCGCACGCATCACAAGGAAGTCACAAACCCCAAGGGTTCGTCTGTCTAGACTGGTTGTGATTATATGGATTGTGGAATTCTGATATGCTTTGGTTTATTTTCAGTATGGTGTTCACGTGGGGATCAAGTTCTGGATCTGGAGCGAGCGGCCAGGATGGGTTGAAGATGACTGATGACCAGATTCGAGAGGTCATCGCCACTAAGTTTGCTGCTGCTATCCGGCGATCTATGTCGGAGATGTTTGGGTCTATAAAGACCGCTATGATTGAGCACTTTGATAATCGATACACTGCTCTTTCTGAGGCTTCCGCTGCTGCAGCTACCACAACTGTTGCAGATGCGGGGATCGGTAGGGCAGAAGCCTTCCAGTACCGGGACTTCGATAACACGAAGACCCTGGAGTTCGATGGAGTTCAGGACCCAATCATAGAGATGAGGTGGTTATCTGATGTGGAGGGCTGTTTCTTCACGTGTTCTTTCCCTGCTGACCAGAAGGTCAAGTTCTCCCTGAACCTTCTTCGTTCAGGTGCGAAGGATTGGTGGAGATTGGTTACTGGCTTGTACACTCCTGAGCAGAGGGCTGTTGTTACCTGGGAGCAGTTTGTTGAGATGTTTCGCTTGAGATATGTACCATTGGTGGAGAGGGAGAGGTTGGCTCAAGAGTATTTGGATTTGAGGCAGGGGACAGAGACGGTGACTAAGATCACCAACATGTTACAGAGAGGGCTCTTTTCTGCCATCAGTTTTGTAACGACGTAAATTTCCAAAACAATTTTTCATTTTAAAAACATACTCTCCTTCATAAAATATCATAGTAATCCAATGTAACACATGTTATCTCAATAAACAAATCCCAAGATCCTCAAATACATAAATCCTCTCAGTGTGTACGGATCATGCCGGCGCCTTCCCGCGATCATCGCTAGTACATGAAACACATAACACAACAACTGTAAGCATAAATGCTTAGTGAGTTCCCCAAAATACCACATGCAACACATACGCCACTCGAGGCTACAATACGACCCTCCGGTCGATGTGTCTCGGCGGGACCCTCCAGTCCCGTAGCTCGTTGGACCCTCTGGTCCGGTCATAGCTCGTCGGACCCTTCGGTCCAGTCTGTGTCGTTGGACCCTTCGGTCCGGTATATATCGTTGGGCCCTCCGGCCCGGTCTGTTCAACACATAGCATACATACAACACAATGCACATAACTCATATATATACACATAGCATACAAGACCCTCTGGTCTACACATAAATACCACTCTAGGTAATGTATAGTGAGAAGACTCACCTCAATGAAGTCGGATAAACTCTCGTGCTCAATGTCCCGACTTAGCCTCCTCCTATTATTCAGATAACATCCCCGATCAATATTCAGTCATGATCTCATCTCTACAGATTGGGTAGAAGGCCATTCTACCCTTCCCTGAACTCTCCTGAATCAGTCTTGACCAGAACCCTAAAGTCAACGGTCAACTTTGACCCGACTCGTCGAGTGCACAAGGGCGACTCGGCATGTCCATGCGGGTCCTCTGAATCCTTTCAGCCTCTCTTGGCTCGTCGAGTCATCCTTCCACTCAACGGGTTACACCTGTCACGAATCGCGGGGCAACCCCGACTCGACTCATCGAGTCCACTTATGGACTCGGCGAGTTGCCTCCATGTTCATCCTCAAATGACCTCCTAAGGTCAGATCTGCTTCCCTAACTATTAGATCTACCCTTCAAATGTTCAAATGTCACGTAAAGGTGCAACCTTTACGTGCATGCAACCCACAACAAGTCATAAATGGGGAAATAACTCTAAAAATGGCAACCTAGTCCCCAATCTTTCATTTGCTTGCATAAAGCTGAAGGATAGTGACTCTATGGACCTCTCATGGTCCAGATCTGATGCTATTAACACAAAGGGGGCCTCATACTCACTAGATCTTACATAAAATGGAGGTAAAAACCCTAAAATCATGAAATCTATCATATCAACACGAAATAGAAAGGATTATACCTCCAGAGATGAACTCTCAAGATGATTAGCCCAGATCCAAGCTCCCTTCACGCTCTAGATGGGTGTTTCCTTCTTCCTTCTAGCAAAACTACACCTAAAGTGATGTATTAGCCTCTTCTTGCTCTCAACTCTCTCACTGCTCTCTCTAGGGTTTCTCTGGGGTGCATTGGCCGCAAATGGAGGCCATAAAGGCCTTTAAATAGGGCACAAGCCCGGGGATTTAGGGTTTCACTTTACAGCGCGGACTCCCCGAGTCCACGTATCTACTCGTCGAGTCCGGTCATTAATCCAGTCAAGAACTCGCGATCCTACTCGGCGAGTCTGAGCGTCTACTCGCCGAGTCCCTCCATAAAACCCAAAATAAATAACTAAAATAAGATACATGGGAATCCGGATGTTACAATTCTCCCCCACTAGAATTAGACTTCGCCCTCGAAGTCTTGCCCCGCAAACAACTCTGGATGTTGCTCCCGCATCTCCAACTCCAGCTCCCAAGTCAGCTCGGACCCTCTCCGATGTTGCCACTGGACCTGAACCAGGGGCACCTCCTTGTTCCTCAGAACCTTGATCTTCCGATCCAAAATCGCGATCGGTTTCTCAACATAATTCAACCTCGCATCTACCTGAATGTCCTCCAGCGGCACTACCGCTGACTCATCGGCTACACGCTTCTTCAACTAAGACACATGGAAGGTATCATGAATCTGGCTCAACTCCGCAAGTAGCTCCAAACGATACGCTACCCTGCCCACTCTCGCGGTCACTCTGAACGAACCGATGTATCGGGGCCCCAGCTTGCCCCTCTTCCTGAACAGAATCACTCATTTCCAAGGAGACACCTTCAGGAGTACGAAGTCTCCCACCTGTAACTCAAGCTCGGATCGTCGCCTATCCGCATAACTCTTCTGACGACTCTGAGCCGTCAATAACCTCTGTCTAACCTGTTGTATCTGCTCTGTCGTCTGAAGCACTATCTCGGTGCTACCCATCACACGCTGCCCTACCTCTCCCCAGCAAATGGGAGTCCGACACCTCCTCCCATACAACAACTCGAAGGGAGGCATACCAATACTCGAATGGTGGTTGTTGTTGTAGGAAAACTCAGCCAACGGCAAGTATGTGTCCCAACTTCCCCCGAAGTCCAACACACATGCTCGAAGCATGTCCTCGAGTGTCTGAATCGTCCGCTCACTCTGTCCGTCCGTCTGGGGATGGTAGGCGGTACTGAAATGCAACCTCGTACCCAACTCCTCGTGGAACTTCTTCCAGAACCTGGAAGTGAAACGTACATCTCGATCTGACACAATCGAGATCGGCACCCCATGCCGCGATACCACCTCCCTCACATACAACTCTGCCAGCCTCTCAGCAGAAGAGCTCTCACTGATAGCAAGAAAATGCGCGCTCTTCGTCAGCCGGTCGAAGATCACCCAAATTTCATCGACACCCCGTGCGGTCCTCGGCAATTTGGTGATGAAATCCATAGAAATCTGTTCCCACTTCCATTGGGGAACCTCAAGTGGCTGCAACTTGCCATGCGGACGCTGGTGCTCGGCTTTAACCCTGCGACAGGTCAAGCACCTCTCAACAAACCATGCTACATCCCTCTTCATACATGGCCACCAATAGTCCCTCTTCAGGTCCAAATACATCTTAGTGGCCCCGGGATGGATCGAGAACCTCGATCGGTGAGCCTCCTCCATCAAAGTGGTGTGCGTCCCGCCTGCATACGGCACCCAAATCCGACCCTGAAAGGTCATCAGCCCACGACAATCGGTAACAAACTCAGGTACCTGCCCAATCACCCGCTCTCTCTTGCGGTTCTCCGGTCTCACGGCCTCTGCCTGGGCCTCCCGAATGGTGCCAACACCGGAGTCATCACTGTCAATCGCATACAAGTGTCTCGAATCGGGGCACTCTCCACCCTACGACTCAGCGCATCAGCTACAACATTAGCTTTGCCCAAGTGGTACAGGATCTCACAATCGTAATCCTTTACCACATCCAACCATCTCCTCTGGCGCATATTTAGGTTGGGCTGATCCATCAGATACTTCAAACTCTTGTGGTCCGTATATATGGTACACCGAACCCCATACAAGTAATGGCGCCAGATCTTGAGGGCGAACACCACTGCCCCCAACTCCAGATCGTGGGTGGGATACCTCGCCTCATGAGGCTTCAGCTGCCTCGATGCATACGCTATCACATGCCCTCTCTGCATAAGCACCGCACCCAACCCTGATATCGATGCGTCGCAGTACACCACAAAATCCTCCATTCCCTCTGGAATGGATAACACCGGGGCTTCGCACAACCTCTGGCAAAGAGTCTCAAACGAGGCCTGCTGCTCAGGACCCCACGAAAAAGTAACGCCCTTCCGGGTCAACCAGGTGAGAGGCACGACGATCTTGGAGAAATCTTTAATAAATCTCCTATAATAGCCGGCCAACCCCAGAAAACTCCTAATCTCGGTGGGGGATCTCGGCACCTCCCAACTCATCACCACCTCAATCTTGCCCGGATCGACCAATATCCCATTCTGATTAACGAGATGTCCCAGGAACTGGACCTCTCGTAACCAGAAATCACACTTGGAGAATTTGGCGTAAAGCCTCTCCGATCTCAGAACTCCGAGGATCTCCCTCAAATGCTCCTCATGCTGCTCTCTGGATCTCGAATACACCAATATGTCATCGATGAACACGATCACTGATCGATCCAACATCGGCCTACACACCCTGTTCATGAGATCCATGAACGCTGTCGGTGCATTGGTGAGCCCGAAAGGCATCACCACGAACTCGTAATGCCCGTAACGAGTCCTGAACGCCGTCTTCTGGACATCCTCATCACGCACTCTCATCTGATGATATCCAGACCTCAGATCAATCTTGGAGAACCAAGACGCTCCCAGCAACTGATCAAACAGATCATCAATCCTCGACAGTGGGTAACGGTTCTTGACCGTTAACTTGTTCAACTCCCGGTAATCAATGCACATCCGGTGTGAACCATCCTTTTTCTTGACAAAAAGGATCGGCGCTCCCCACGGCGAGCTACTCGGTCTGATAAATCCCTTCCCCAACAACTCCTGAAGCTGTGAGGATAACTCCTGCATCTCTGGTGGCACAAGGCGATAGGGCGCCGCTCCCGGAACCAAATCGATGCAAAACTCCACCTACCTCTCGGGAGGCACACCCGACAACTCCTCGGGGAAAACGTCCGGGAACTCACGCACTATCGGCACATCATCAACAGAACTAGGCCTCTCCGCTGCTACTCGTGTGTCCATCACGTAGGCCACAAACCCACTACAGCCCTGCTGTAGACTCTGCCTCGCTCTAGCAGCCGAACAGAATGCTGACCCTGAACGGGTACCCTCGCCGTACACCATAAGAACTCCCCCACTTGGGTCTCGTATGGTCACCAACTGTCGCTCGCAGTCGATAACCGCTCCAAACCTGCTCAACCAGTCCATGCCCACGATGACACAGACATCTCCCATCGCAATCGGGACCAAATCAATCGGAAACTCAACGCCGAAGATCTCGAGTACACATCCTCGGATCACATCAGTAGCATACACCGCTCGCTCGTCGGCTATAGAAACTCGTAGAGGTCGACTCAACGCCTCTTGCTGAACACTGATGTACTGACTAAATGCTAATGACACGAAAGATCGACTCGCACCCGAGTCGAATAACACCAACGCAGGTACAGAACTCACAAGAAAATTACCTAAGCATAACACAATATAAGCACAAAATCTCAAACTCAAAATAGGTAAGTAAAAGAATACATACTGGCCACGACATCAGGCGCTGCGCGGACGTCCTCCGCTGTCAACTGGAAGGCTCTCCCGCGAGCCTTCGGTGCCTCGGCCTTCGCTGGCCGGACCTCGATAGCTCTAGCAGCATGTGTAGACCCCTGTGTTGATCCCTGTAGTAGCTGAGGGCACTCGGCCTTCCGATGGCCGGTCTGGTTGCAATGAAAGCAAACCGAGAATCCTTTGGGGCAATCCCTCGCGAAATGCCCCTCCTTCCCACACTTGTAACACACCCCAGCTCTGCACACCCCCTCGTGACTCTTGCCACACTTCCCACAAGTGCGGCCCTTCGGACCCCCAGATCTCGAATCAGCGGGCTTTGCCCGCTTGGCTGCCGGCTGCGCCTGTGCCGGTCGCCTGTCCCTCCTCTGAGACTCGGCCTCCTCCCTGACCTGAGTCTCCAGCTCAATCTCTCTCTTCCGGGAATTTGCCTGAAGCTCGGCAAATGTCCGGTATGACAAGTTCGCCACGAACTCACAGATATCCCTCCTCAGTATGCTCAAGTACCGGCTCATACGTTCCTGCTCAGTCGACATGTGCTCAGGGCAAAACAACGCCCTCTCGTGAAACATCCTCGTAATCACCGTCACAGACTCAGTTCCCTGCTTGAGGGATAAGAACTCCTGGGCTAGACGTTCCCTCTCCACAGGGGGAACATACTCATCTCGAAACATCGTGGTGAACCTCTCCCAGGTCACTGCAGTAAGCTCTGCCGTAGTGAAGTCTGCCGTCACAAACTTCCACCAATCCTTCGCTCCCAAGTGAAGCTGGTTAAGCGCAAACCTAACCCTCAGATGCTCCGGACACGAGCAGGTGTAGAAGCATCCCTCGATGTCAGAAATCCACCTCATCACAGAAATCGGGTCCTGCATCCCATCAAACTCTGGTGGCTTCGTGTTGCTGAACTCTCGGTACAGCAAAGAGTCACCTCCCTGGGGCCTGGCTGCAGCGACAGCTGCGGTGGCCGCAGCAACAACAGCCTCAGTAAGAGCAGCGTACCGTTCATCAAAAGTCTCGATCAGCGTGGTCTTGATAGACCCGAACATCTTTGGTATCTCAGCTCGAATGGTCGCAGCCACCTCCTCGTGAATCAATCTATGAATCTCCTCATCGCTGGTACCACTGGTACCACTGCCTCCTGGGTGGTGGCGCGTCCCAACCATGATGTCTCTGAAATACATCACAAAAGAATCAGAGACTCATTCTAGTATACTCGCACTCGATACTCAGCCCTACTTGTTCTTTAGTACCCTGAGGATTCTTACTTGGACTGCTCACCGATCCGGTGTTTCCAGTAGTACGGGCCCTTATACTACCTTCCACAACGCATCGGTATTCACCCCAAGTCCTCCTCCTAGGGTCCCAGATCACAAGTACTCTATATCTCACTAAACTCAGGCTACTCTCTAGTAGACCACTCATAAGTTCCTCGCTGCTACCTACTTACTCACGAAGTATCTCATAGTAGCAGTAACTCCTAGGCTAAGGCATCACAAATCAGGCCCACTCTAGTCCTAACCATGAATACCTAGCCTACTCTAGCATGCATAACATATCACATAATATCTCATAACAAATAATGTAAGGGTATTTTGGGAAATCACCGTTCGGGAGCTGGCTGATCGTACACACTGCTCCGTTCCGCTTTTCTCAAAAGTCCTTTACTCTTTTAGAAAAATTGTTTCTTTATGAAAAATTCTCTCAAATCCTCAGCTTGAGTTCAGATATGCCCGGAGGTGTATCCGAGTCTCTCAAACCAAGGCTCTGATACCAACTTGTAACGACGTAAATTTCCAAAACAATTTTTCATTTTAAAAACATACTCTCCTTCATAAAATATCATAGTAATCCAATGTAACACATGTTATCTCAATAAACAAATCCCAAGATCCTCAAATACATAAATCCTCTCAGTGTGTACGGATCATGCCGGTGCCTTCCCGCGATCCTCGCTAGTACCTGAAACACATAACACAACAACTGTAAGCATAAATGCTTAGTGAGTTCCCCAAAATACCACATGCAACACATACGCCACTCGAGGCTACAATACGACCCTCCGGTCGATGTGTCTCAGCGGGACCCTCCAGTCCCGTAGCTCGTTGGACCCTCTGGTCCGGTCATACCTCGTCGGACCCTTCGGTCCAGTCTGTGTCGTTGGACCCTTCGGTCCGGTCTATATCGTTGGGCCCTCCGGCCCAGTCTGTTCAACACATAGCATACATACAACACAATGCACATAACTCATATATATATACACATAGCATACAAGACCCTCTGGTCTACACATAAATACCACTCTAGCTAATGTATAGTGAAAAGACTCACCTCAATGAAGTCGGATAAACTCTCGTGCTCAACGTCCCGACTTAGCCTCCTCCTATTATTCAGATAACATCCCCGATCAATATTCACTCATGATCTCATCTCTACAGATTGGGTAGAAGGCCATTCTACCCTTCCCTGAACTCTCCTGAATCAGTCTTGACCAGAACCCTAAAGTCAACGAAAGTCAACAGTCAACTTTGACCCGACTCGTCGAGTGCACAAGGGCGACTCGGCGAGTCCATGTGGGTCCTCTGAATCCTTTCAACCTCTCTTGGCTCGTCGAGTCATCCTTCCACTCAACGGGTTACACCTGTCACGAATCGCGGGGCAACCCCGACTCGACTCATCGAGTCCACTTATGGACTCGGCGAGTTGCCTCCATGTTCATCCTCAAATGACCTCCTAAGGTCAGATCTGCTTCCCTAACTATTAGATCTACCCTTCAAATGTTCAAATGTCACGTAAAGGTGCAACCTTTATGTGCATGCAACCCACAACAAGTCATAAATGGGGAAATAACTCTAAAAATGGCAACCTAGTCCCCAATCTTTCATTTGCTTGCATAAAGCTGAAGGATAGTGACTCTATGGACCTCTCATGGTCCAGATCTGATGCTATTAACACAAAGGGGGCCTCATACTCACTAGATCTTACATAAAATGGAGGTAAAAACCCTAAAATCATGAAATCTATCATATCAACACGAAATAGAAGGGATTATACCTCCAGAGATGAACTCTCAAGATGATTAGCCCAGATCCAAGCTCCCTTCACGCTCTAGATGGGTGTTTCCTTCTTCCTTCTAGCAAAACTACACCAAAAGTGATGTATTAGCCTCTTCTTGCTCTCAACTCTCTCACTGCTCTCTCTAGGGTTTCTCTGGGGTGCATTGGCCGCAAATGGAGGCCATAAAGGCCTTTATATAGGGCACAGGCCCGAGGATTTAGGGTTTCACTTTACAGCGCAGACTCGCCGAGTCCACGTATCTACTCGTCGAGTCCGGTCATTAATCCAGTCAAGAACTCGCGATCCTACTCGGCGAGTCTGAGCATCTACTCGCCGAGTCCCTCCATAAAACCCAAAATAAATAACTAAAATAAGATACCTGGGAATCCAGATGTTACAAGTTTACTGCTTCCGAGTAGGCTTAGATGACCCACTACTTGAGTATGCTCAAGACGAATATCTTCCAGTTTGTGTCCACTCAGCGATATGGTTCACTCATTGAGTTACAGGAGCCCGCGAGGATGCGGGAGATTGAGATGGAGCTCTAGTAGAGGGAGCTGAGGTAGGCCCCTGATGTGAATACTTAATGCACTGGTTTTTTATTTATAAGTCCTAATTTATCGCACCTAAACCTCACCTTACAGGCAGTGAACCCGATCGAGTATATTATAGCTTTGATAAGTAAGGGTGTCGAACACAAGGGGAACGGTAGTGAATTAATTTAAAATATTTGATTATAGGTTACACAAAACACAAAAAGAAGTAAAGAAAAGGTTTATCAAATCTCAAACGAACAACTAATTAGCAAATCTCGATAAACTAACAGGAAAACAAATCTCTTCAGGTACTTTGGTTTAGATAAATTACACCTTAAAAGCATAGACAATTGCATACACAAATTCATTTATTCATGTTCACCGATTCCTAAAATGATTAGATTCGCGTTCACTATTACTAATCCTTTAGCAAACAAGTCAATTCAAACAGTGATCAGTTGATTAAACTAACATGCTTCCTAGTGTTCAGTTCGTATCAAGCAAGACTTGTAATAATAGTTAATCAAATTACTAATTCAATTAAACCTCTTGTTGATGGTTTATCACACAAGGCTCACACGTTAACTTACTTATTTCCTAGTTAATCCTAGTTTCACATTCGTTATTCCTAGACATATAATCTTGATGGTCATCAAAATCATAAGAGACAAGCAATCAAGCAGATGTTCATACAACTCAATTTACTTGACAATTAACAGCAAATAATTATCATTAACACGTAAGGATCTTTTAACAAGCTTGGCAAGATAAATTAAACATGAATCAAACAATCCAATATAGCAATTAATCCAATAATCAAGGTTTTATTTAATCATAAACTCAAAGTAAATGGTTTTAACACCAAAATCAGAAAGCAAAAACATAATAGTATCACAAAGGAATGCTAAGCATGGTCACGTTATCAAACCACATGATTACCGACACGTATCCGCTCTCTAATCCTTCCGATCTCCGCTCCCGTCAGCTTAACGGCCTTCCGGCCGCCTCTTAGACCCTCAAAACGGCTTAACAGAAGTTAATTGTCGACTAAAAATAGGTTAGAAGTCGGAATTCCCCTTCTGGTTAGCTGATAATCGCTTTTTATAACCCTTGGAACCGAATTACGTACGTTGGGTGTAAGTCGGTTTACGCTGGGCATAGTAGGAATCCATCCGCGATTAGGAAGTCTGGATAAAAACCCAGTACGCTGGGCGTAACTTTAACTACGCTGGACGTAGTCCTCTTTTCAGCATTACGCTTGGCGCAACTTATATTACGCTGGGCGTAATAGCAGTCTTCAACATTTTCTTTCTTTTTGCTTCTAAGCCCGATTTCCGCTCCAATCTTTTCTTTTCCGCTCTATCGACAACTAATAGCTGCAAATCATAATTCAAAGCATTATAAGTACCTTTTTATTTCTAAAAGAGAATAATAAAGGCTAAAATATTAAGATATAACTTATAAAAATATGTATAAAAATACACATATCAGCCCATGTGCAGTCGCAACCTGCACAAAGCGGTTCAAGCACGCTGATTCGAGGTTTGGAGGGCAGAGGGGCCGCACTTGTGGGAAGTGTGAAAAGGTTCATGAGGGTTCTTGACAATCATCTGTTGGATGCCACAAATATGGAAATGAGGGGCACTTTGCGAGGGATTGTCGCCAGCCGGCCCCAATACCGAGTGCTAGGATTTGTTACCATTGTGATCAGGTTGGCCATGTGAAGGTCCATTGTCTGTTGCTCGCCGACAAGCCGGCGCAGGCTCCAACACCATCCACTTTGAGGATCACCGATGGACGCTAGGGTAGGGTGGAGCCCCTGAGGGCTCGCAGTCGTGCTTTCCAACTTACCGCTGAGGTGGCTAGGGCGGCGCCAGACGTCGTTACTGGTATGTTTCTATTTATATTATGTCGAGTTATTTTATGATATTCTTATGCTTATGATTCTGTTAGGTACCTGCTTAATGAACTATTTTCCTGCTCTTGTGCTTTTTGACTCGGATGCGAGTCGATCTTTTGTATCCCAGACATTCAGTAAAGGGTTTGATATGCCTATTGGGGAGTTAGAGTGTCCGTTGCGGGTTTCTATCGCCAACGGCCATGGGGTTTCTGCATCCAGAGTTTATCAGGGTTGTGTCTTGGAGATTTTCGGGGTGCCTTATCCGATTGATTTGATTCCTATCCCCATTAGGTATGTATGTGTGATAGTAGGGATGGATAGGCTGAGCAGGTTTGGTGCTATGATGGACTACGAGGGTCAGCGAGTGGTAGTTCGAACACCAAGTAGGGGACTACTGGTCATCTATAGAGAGGATACCAAGATTGGGTTAGGTTTTTGTTCGGCGGCTAGGGCTCGGCAGTATATTCAGCATGGTTGTATGGGATATCTTGCCTATGTGGTTGACACACGGGTTGGGAAGTAGGCATCGGTTTCAGATGTGCCAGTTGTTAGGGAGTTTGTCGATGTGGTTCTAGAGGAGTTACTAGGTGTGCCTCCCGAGAGGCAGGTTGAGTTTAGGATTGATTTAGTTCCAGGTGCGGCTCTGATTGCCAAAGCACCATACCAACTGGCATCGCCTCAGATGCAGGAGTTGTCCTCTAAGCTCCAGGAGTTATTAGGCAATCAATTCATCAGACCGAGCAGTTAGCCGTGGGGAGCACCGATATTGTTCGTCAAGAAGAAGGATGGTTCGCACCGGATGTGCATTGATTATCGGGAGTTGAAAACGTTGAAGGTGAAGAACTGTTATCTCCTTATGCGGATTGATAACCTCTTTGATCAGCTACAAGGTGCACCTTGGTTCTCCAAGATCGATTTGAGGCCAGGGTATCATCAGATGAGGGTTAGAGCGGAGGATGTGGAGATGACCGCGTTCTGGACTGGTTCTGGTCATTACGAGTTCGTGGTGATGGCATTTAGGCTCACCAATGCACCTGCAACATTTATGGATTTGATGAATCGGGTGTGCGTGCCGATGCTTGATCGATCTATCATTGTTTTCATTGATGATATCTTGGTGTATTCCAAGACTAGGGAGCAGAATAGCTTCTAGGGGTCTTGAGGTGAGAACGGTTATATGCCAAGTTCTTGAAGTGTGAGATTTGGTTACGAGAGGTCCAGTTCTTGGGGGACCTCATTAATCAGGATGGGGTTTTGGTAGATCCGACCAAAATCGAGGTGATTATGTAGTAGGAGGCCGAAGTCTCCTTCGGAGATCATGAGTTTATTGGGATTAGCAGGGTATTATCAGAGATTTATTCAGGACTTCTCCAAGATTGCAGTACCCCTCACTTGTCTGACGATGAAGGGTGTGGATTTCCGTTGGGGACCTAAGCAGGAGGTTGCATTTAAGACTCTGAGGAAGACGGTCTGTGAGGCACCAATGTTGACCCTCCTTGAGGGTGTTGAGGACTTTGTGGTATTTTGTGATGCATCCATCACCAGTCTGGGAGCGGTTCTTATGAAGCGCGAGAGGGTTATTGCTTATGCTTCTCGGCTGCTGAAGTCGCATGAGGTCCGTTATCTGAATCATGATTTGGAGTTAGGAGCAGTGTTGTTTGCTCTCAAGATTTGGCGGCATTATTTGTATGGAGTCCGGTGTACTATTTACACGGATCACAAGAGTTTGAGATATCTCATGGATCAGCCAAATCTGAATATGAGACAACATAGGTGGGTTGACGTGGTCAAGGATTATGACTGCGAGTGTCTGTATCACCCCGGGAAAGCGAATGTGGTCGCTGACGCTTTGAGCCGCAAGACGGCTAGTGCTTCGATTGAGAGTTTATGTATGAGAATATCGGTTGATTCTCTGCTTCTTGATCTGATTAGGGAGGCTCGGGCCGAGGGAGTCAAAAAGGAGAATTGGATGCAGGAGAGACTCAGGGATGAGGTTGACAGGTTCGCCACTGACAGTCGTGGATTATTGATCTGGTATGGATGGGTTTGGGTGCCATATTTTGGTGGGGTCAGGAAGACTGTGCTGGAGGAGGCGCACAAGTCCAGGTTTTCGATACACCTCAGAGCCACTAAGATGTATCGGGAGTTGAGGCTTAATTATTGGTGGTTATGCATGAAGCGAGAGATAGCCTGGTATGTTGAGAGGTGCATGATCTATCGGATGGTCAAGGCCGAGAACCATAGGTCGCATGACAAGTTGCAGCTATTGGAGGTTCCCATGTGGAAATGGGAACATATCACTATGGGTTTCATCACCAAGTTACCTCGGACGGCTAATGGATTCGACGCGATATGGGTTATTGTGGACCGTCTGACCAAGAGCGCCCACTTTCTAACCATCCGAGAGATTTCTTCGGCCGAGAAATTGGCCGATTTGTATGTGTGCGAGATTGTTGCTCGGCATGGTATTCCAGTCTCCATTGTAGTTGATCGATATGTTCAGTTCACATCTCATTTTTGGCAGAAGTTCCACAAGGAACTAGGTACGAGGTTGCATCTTAGCACTGCTTATAATCCGCAGACTGACGGTCAGAATGAGCGGACCATTCAGACACTTGAGGACATGTTGAGAGCCTGTTTCATAGACTTCGGTGGGACCTGTGACTCCTACCTTCCCTTAGCTGAGTTTTCTTACAACAATAGCTATCACTCCAGTATCGGTGCGCCGCCTTTCGAGCTTCTCTATGGAAGGAAGTGTCATACCCCAGTGTGTTGGGGAGAGATTGGTCATAGGGTCTTGGGAAGGACTAAGGTAATCCTTCAAACGTCAGAGCTTATTCAACCGATTAGATAGAGGTTGCAGACAACTCATAGTCGGCAGAAGAGTTATGCCAACAAGCGTCGATCTGAGTTGGAGTTTCAGGTCGTTGACATGGTTTTACTAAAGGTATTACCCTGTAAGGGTGTGATACGCTTCAGGAAGAGAGGCGAATTGGGGCCCCGATATATCGGGCCATTTCGGGTGATTGTTAGGGTTGGCAAGGTAGCTTATAAGTTGGATTTTCCTGAGGAGCTCAGTCAAATTCACAACACCTTCCATGTTTTGCAGTTGCGGAAGTGTGTGGCTAATGATTCAGCGGTTATTCATTTGGATGATGTTCAAGTTGATGATCGCCTGAATTACATTGAGAGACCAGTGGCGATTTTAGATCGGAAGATTAAGGCCTTGCAACAAGGTGGTATCTTTGGTCAAGGTTCAGTGGTAACATCAGAAGGGTTCCGAATGGACATGGGAACCCGAGTTTGAGATGCGGGAGCATTACCCGGAGTGTTCATAGCAGCAGACTTCGAGGACGAAGTCTAGTTCAAGTGGGGGAGAGTTGTAACATCCCGGTGATGAGGTATGTCCAATTTAACCCTTAAGTATGAAGGTTTATGGTATTTAGCCCCTATGTATGAGAAAGATTGCAAAATGGCCCATAGTGGCATTTTTGTAATTCCAGGCCAAGGTCTAGTACATTGGGCGTACGTTGTGTACGCTGGTTGTACATGCGAGGGTTTAGTACGCAGGGCGTACATCGTGTACGTAGGGCGTACGTGTAAGGTTTGCAAACCCTAAATTTTAGGGTTTGCAACCTATTTAAACATCTTTATGGCCTCCAACCTCATATCTCATCATCCTCCAACACCTCTATTCGATTTTAGCAAACCCTAGCCACTTGTTTGAGGATTCTTGACCCTTGTATGTGTTTTTGGTGGTATTGAAGGAGAGAAAGAAGGAAGTAGAACCACCTTGGAAGCTTGAAGGAGCCTTGGATATGGGATCTTCACCTCTATAGCAACCTCCAAGAGGTATAAAGTTTCAAGCTTGACTTATATTTCCTTAGATCTTGCTAAGTTCTTGATTCATGAGCATTTTGCCGTAGGTCTTGACCTTTTTGGAGTATGGCATGCTTTAGTCCATTCTAGTTGTCCTTTCAGATGTTTTGAGGGGTTTAGAAACATAAAAATAGGGTTTTGGCTCTTAATCCTTCTCCATGCATGTGTTTGTTTGTCTTAATGGGTTAAGAGGGTGAGGTTTCTATCATTTAGCACTTATTGGCCATGCAAGACCATAAAGTTGGAAACTTTATGGTCAAGGATGATATTTGGGACTTGGATATGCATTTTAGACGTGATAGCTTAAGTAATAAGCTCTTAAGTCATTATATGGAGAATCAGTTGCATACGTTGGGCGTACCAATGGGTACGCTACGCGTATGTAGTTTGAGAGCCAACTCCTCGGACAGTAAGTCCGGCCCCGCGTACGAGGTCTGGGTAGACTCGGCAGAGTTGACTCGGCTGGGTTGACTCGGTTGATTTTGACCGATTTTGACCAAGGGTATTTGGGAAATTGATATTAATTTAGATTGGGAAATGTTTTGATTATTAGGAGTCGGGTAGAGCCGGTCTTCGGAGTAGAGATTTTTTCAGCATGTATTCGGCCCGAGAGAGGAGTTTTCCTCACTGTACTTATGGGTCGAAGGCACCAAGGTCGGCCCATTGGATTAGATATCCTGGTTGTTGTATGTTATTATGCTGAGATATGTGTTTACTGGTTATGTGATTAGACGGGTAGATCTGTAGGACTACCTGTGTTGCTGATTATCGTAATAATGTTTATATCGATGTGTTATGGTTATGGTTTATTGGGTTGAGGCGGACCGGCTGATACTGAAGGCGAAGATACCCAGGGCGGACCGGATAGAATGAAGTCTTGCGAGGCGGTCTAGTCAAGCCCAAGGCCCAGAGAACGGTCCAGGTAGGCTGAATGCCCGGTGAGGCGGTCCAGTCATGCTGAAGGGTCTGTATGCATGTTGTAGTTTGTTATATTATGTGGTGGTACTTTAGGGGAACTCACTAAGCGTTGGGTTGAAATTTTAGTTTTGTTTCGGGTGCTTCTGAGGACCGTGGCAAGGTGAAGGCGTGATCATGTATATCCTTCGGTTTTATGTTATCTGGAGTTTTGGGACACTCTGATTTTTTGATAAACACTTTTGAAACAATGGTTTTGTAAACATTATGGGTTGAATTGTTGTTTTTGAAAAGTTAAAATTTTTTGTTATTTTTTGAGATCTTACACCTACACTGGTATGGAGGCTAGCAAGGGCAACTCGCCTTCACATGGCCAACCTGCTCACAATGGTAAAAAATCATGGTGCTCGCTAATGGGGCCTACTGACGACAATCCCTAGGAATATGGCCCTCCCTGTCACATTTGTGGCACTCAGAAGAAGATCTACAAACACCCTCATGAACCTTGCCGCACTTGCCACATGTACGACCCCTATGTCCCCCAAACTGTGAATCAGCAGGCTTGAACCGCTTTGCTGCAGCCTGTGGCTGAACCGGAGGCTGCCTATCCTCCCTCGTCTAAGTCTCAATCTCAATCTCAATCTCCGGCCTTCGCGCGGCATCCTGAAGCTCGAAGAGGGTACTGTATCGCTAGGTAGACATAAACTGTCGAACCTCAGTCTTGAGCATGCTCAAGTACCGCACCAACTGGGCCTTCTCGGAGGCAGAATACTCAGGACAGAAAAGAACCCTCTCAGTAAACATCTTGGTTATCTATGTCACTGATTCTGTCATCTTCCTCAACGACATATACTCTTGAGCCAACCTCTCTCTCTCTCTCTCTTTCTCTCTCTCTCTCTCTCTCTCTCTCTCTCCACCAAGGGAACATACTTCATGTGAAACATCTCCAAGAACTGCTCCCAGATAACAACAGTCCTTTGCTCAGGAGTACAGGAACCGGTCACTAGGTTCCACAGGTCCTTCGCGCCCAGTCGGAGGAGGTTCAGGGCGCACCTGACCTTCCAGACCTCTAGATAGGAACATGTGAAAGAACATCCCTCCATGTCATAAATTCATCTCATGGCCACGATTGGGTCCTTGACCTCGTCGAACTCTGGGGGCTTCATGTTGCTGAAGTCCTGGTACTGGAATGAACCTCTCCCTTGAATCCCCGCAACAGCACAAGATGCGGTAGTTGCATCAGCAATAGCCTCAGACACAACGGCGTACCGCTCATCGAATAGCTCAATCATCACGGTCTTTATAGACCCAAAAACCTCTGGGATGGCACCCTGGACAGCAGCAACCACCTCAATGGTGATCAACTTGCGATGTCATCATCTGTCAATCATGGCCTCTCCGGGACGCCAGCTCCTGATCCAGAACCTCTCGTGTACACCATACTGAAAATGAATCAGAATATATCAGAAATACCACAATTCATACTATTACAATCATTATAGAATGACTGCACCCTCGGGGTTCGTGACTTCCTTGCTACACGTACGATTCCTATGCTTTCAGTAGTACAGGCCCATACTATCTTCCACACCTACCCGTATTTGTCTCAAGGGGTCGTCACGGACCACCCGATCTCAAATCTCAACAAATAGGATACGCGTACATCATATACTCACTCTCTCAAGATTGGATAATCACTCCCAAGCTGGCCTGCTATAACCACACTCACTCATAAAACTTCCACCAACTATGCAGCCGCTCGTGCATGCTAATCATACATAACGTTGGATTCCATAGATAGTCGAATACTTGATTTTACCCTAAGCCCACAACTAGAAAAGCAACAGGAAATAAGGATAAATCAAACATTCTCAGGCTATAAAATCTTACTTATGTACAAATGTGATGCATACACTAAGCGACTACAATAATGATGTCAATTCCATCCGGCATACAAGAGATTCTCATAGGTTATCAGGCGTCACACATCAGACAATTCTATCATGAAATTCCTAAGGATCCCTAGCCTACAAACTAGCATGCAATCCTATCATAAGCAATATAATAGTGTGGGTATCTTGGGGTATACTTTCTTGCTTCGATTGCTAATACACATCTCATCCTTCTTTGGTTATCTTTGAAAACAATTTTACAAACAATTTTTGAAAACTTTTACATATCCTTAGTTTGATTCTGGATTCACACTAATGGTCATCCATCTCACTCAAACGAGAGCTCTGATACCAACTTGTAACATCCCAAAAATCAAAATAAATTTTCATTTTTCAGTTTAAGTAAAATCATTTTTTCAATAAAAACCCAGGTCATAAAAACTAAGTATCAAATACAAATATCCCAAAATCAAAGTATCATAAAATCTCCAAAGCATATCACTGAATTTTGTGTACGATTATACCTTCGCCTTGCCCCGATCATCTGAAGTACTTGAAACATAACACTTAAACTATAAGCCAAAGCTTAGTGAGTCTCCCCCAAAATACCCCATCCAACAGAACATATACAAACATGGATGTTGGGTCCACAGTCATCGGACTGGATTACCCTTGGGTCCACAACCATCAGGCTGGATTACCCCCGGCCCACAGTCATCAGACTGGATTGGCTCGGCCCACTCAGTCATCGGACTGGATGACTTGATCTGTTAGCTCACGCACATATGGGTCTCTTCATCAATACGCTCAACATACCCCAAAGTATGCCTGTCGTACTAGCGTTGAGTCCAAAAATTCTTGTTAAGTCCTTAATATAGAAAGCCAACGCATCAAACTTCAGATCTAGGTAAAATGGGGCGTCTCAATGTATAAAGTCTCTAACTTTATCCATTTGCATGCATACAAAAGGGTAAAAATTCAAACCCTAGGTAAAAAAGTCATGTAAGGCTCCAAAGCTCATGCATGGCTTAATGAGAGTGAACAAGCTCTCATTTTTATGAATCTATGAGCTCAAAACTACAGAAGACTACACCTCAAGGACCTGGAGTAGTTCATACTCCATTAGACCAAGACTATAGGACCAAAAATGTACACAAACTCTAGATTAGCAAGATCTTAGCAATTAAATCATCAAGTTTAATGCTTTATACCTTCTGAGGATGCTTGAGGGTGAGATACTTTTGGATCTAAGTTGCCTTGAACTTCCAAGCTAGTCTACCACCTTCTTTCTCCTTTATTAGCACAACAATACACACTTTCAAGCTCAAAAATACACACCAAGGGAGTTGGGTTTGTAGTGGCACGTTTTTAGGAATTGGAGGATGATGGGGAAATAAGTGTCAAGGAGTTAAGGACATTATATATGGCACAAACCCTAAAAATTTAGGGTTAACCACAGCGGCAGCACGCGCATCGTACAACCACGAGTCTTCGCGGCCAGATTAAATGAGTTACGCCAAGCGTAGCTCTAACTTACGCCCAACGTAAGGACCGAAGTGCTAATATTTAAACTTTTGGGCCAAAAATGAAATTATCTGGACAACGAGTGTTACAAAAAATTCATATGTTATTTAATTGACTTAAGATATGAACTGTTATTTTATTATTACTATCCTAATACTTTTCTGGCTAAATTAATTAAAAATAATGTCAAATGAATATGAAAATTCGTATAAAGTGTGGTCGTGTGGGTTCGTCTTGATCAGAAGAAAGGAACACATATCACTCCTAAGTCGATACCATCTGTTGTGCGCATCTGATTGGAAGAATAAAGCGGTGAAGAAGGAGAAGCCAACACGCATCAGTCAACAGATGACTAAGCGTCTTCAGCCACCACCATATAGGAGTTAGGGTTGGAAAGCTAACTCCTATGAAAATGGACCATAAGTGTAAAATTAAAAGAAAATTTAGACCGAAAATGACAAGGCAATAGAAAATTTGGAACTAAAAATGGAAAGGCCCAAACATTACAGTTCATAAGGCCTTGCCAGATTATATATATATATATATATATATATATATATATATATATATATATATATATATATATATATATATATATGGAACCTCATTGTTCATTTTATTTATATTGTGCTAAAGAAACCATAATATACATTCATTTAGAGTTTTTTAAAACGAAATTTAAATTCACACACATTTGAATCATATAAAGGAAAGAGTGCACTAGACTTTAGATACTTTAAACTTTAGGTACTTTATATTAGATGAGTTTTTGTTTCTATTTTAATAGTTATAACAAATTAGGTCTATGTAATAAGTAAAATAACTACATTTATGTTTATCTTATATTTCATAAAGATTTATTACTTTTCTTATATTATTATTAAATTTTAAATCAATGAAGTTTTTTGGCTCGATAATCTTATCGACACTAAATCACCTAAGTTAAAAATATCAACAAAAAAATCATAAAACCATAAAAAAGAATTTTAAGATAATATTATTGTTAAAAATGTAAAATGATTATAGTAAAAATAGATAAAAGCAAAATTGGAACGATGAAACAACACTATTATTTGTTTCTACATCATGCCATGCCAGGAAATCAAACCAATAGATAATCTATTAATCATCATTTTATTCTATCTTCTAATGAAAAAAAAAACATGGCTCAACACCGAATGTTGGAATAAATTAGGTTTATTTGGTCTTTGGATGACTGAGTCTAGAGGAAAATAACATGGGGTGGTCGGCGCCATGCACATTGATAGGAGAACATGCACCTACAAAATCTAAGGGTTATCACGTCTTCTTTCAGCTTTATATAGCCTCATCTGTAGTCTCTTTGAAATGTATGTAATCAGTTTCTTTTGAAAGTAATATACACAAATTTGTTGTTTTGATTGGTGTTCAAAGAGTGAGTCCGGGTCTGACTTCCAACATTTGTTATCAGAGCCTAGGGCTCAGTTAGAAGAAGGTGGAGCGATCTCATGTGAATTGCAGAAAGGAGTGACGGTCGGCTGCCACAACAACAAATATTGTCGCCAGAAAAGCTCAACACCGACGTGATGAAGGATGAACGGCGAGAAGGATGACCGAAACTCACCAGACAAGATCGTGAGAAGAAAGAAGACCAAAAGAAGCCCATGGCAGCTGCAACCGACCGACGGCTTGAAAATTTAGACCGAAGGAGGTAAACGAAACTTGGGTTTACTTGAAAAAGAAAAGACCGAGTACCAATTATGTGACAGAAAGGTACAATTTTTGACCGTATTATTTTCACAAAGTGTGTGATAGCAAGAAAGAAAATTTCGATTGCAACCCTATGCAATCAGATTGAGAGAAGGAAGGAAAGAGAGAGTATCGCTCTCCATGTCAGTTGTTTTGTGGTGGTGGTGCGGTGGTTTAGGATTGAGTGCAAACTCAATGAAGTAAACCGGGTCTTATTATTTGATTGTTTGGTGGGGATAGTACATCGGCAACAACTCTTGACAACATACTTGGTGGTGAGGAATGGCGATACATGGTTAAGAAGGAAAGGGTTTTATGTGTTGTGTGCTGAACATCATGCATTGTGCCCATCATTGTTGGAACCAATCACCTCCATTGCCGAGAGAGAGAATCTTTATAGAGAGTGAATCAGGAAAATGGACTCGGTGATGCTGGGTCTTTGTGATCAAAAGAAAGAAAGAAGCAACAACATGTTTATTGTATGTCAACAAACATAAGAAAGAAAGCAAGAAACAAGATGAAGCAAGCAGGAAGGTGGAGCAATCAGTAAGGTTGATAACGTTTGGCATGAGACAGTAAGAAGTCTGAGCAAGATTATAGTAAGAGAAGCAGCATCAAGATCATCAAGATTAACAAAGTGAACATTGGGTAATCTTGATAAGTCAAGTCGGGCTTTTGGTTACGAGTCAATGGGTAACCGAATCTCCTCTCCTATTCTAATTCTAATAAAAGAAAGAGTACCCAAATTCCACATGGCATATTTTCTCAGCCCAAAATTTTACAAAATGAAATACCTATTTTACCCTTCTACTCAATAAACTTTCACCGCATTAAATCCGGCGTTGATTTTTTGCAATCCCGTTTTAAATGGGGAATAACTAATATGCAAAATCTCATTTGAATCGATGTTGCAGCAAGAAATTAGTAGCAAAATCTTCATTACGCTTGATCGTCCACCTCGACACCAAATCGTCTCTTATATAAACCATGGTTGCAATCGGTCTATATTAATCGAGGCATATATATTATTTTCATTCGATTAGTCTAATAATTTGCCTTCGATCAATGTTCAATCAACAATACTCAAGGTTAGTCTTTATGCCATGCTTTCGATTTCTTTCTTTATTTGATATGCGATTGTTGTAGATATTAATGGATATTGAAGCCATAAATTGAAATTCTAATCCAATCAAGGTATGAATTGTAAAAGTGATCGATTAAATATCTTTCAGCCGTTAATTTTTTTCTTGTATTTTAAGCCCTAAGAGAACATGATATTGGATAGTTCTGTGAATAGGTTTTGAAATCAATTTTTGATAACTATTCTTATTCAGGCGCGACTTTCTAATTTGCAGAAGGACTTGATATTGCATGGTGTAAGGCTCTTGAGATGGGACTACTTGCACATCGGGTTATGTCCTTTACATACCTCCAAAAGTAAATCTCTTGAATTTTCTTATTGGTTATTGCATTTCTGTTGGTTCTAATTTATTATATTCAAGTTACATTAAATATGCATATGTAATATCATAATCAAATTGAGCTTCAATATTAAGAGGTAGGAAAGTAATACATCAAACAAAGGGTATATAAACAATTTGGTAGTATCAAATTAGTCGCTAAAGAATCAAATAATCATAAGCAATTTTACTCTACTTATCAATCTAATAATTAGGTTAATAAAAAAAATTCATTGTATTTATGTATAATAATGAGTTTTTTTAATTGTGGGGTTACATATATTGGTGGATTTGGGCGAGATATTGCATTTGTTTGAAGGTAGTGTTTGGAATGCCAAAATACCTACAAAAGCAGTTAAACAAGCTCCTTATGCGTATTATGCAAGCCCCCTCCTGAATGCCATTGGTATAGGTATGGTTCCAGCCTCGGTCAGGTGAGAGTCTTGAATCCTGTTGATAATTTGAAATTTTAGGTCGTAATTTTTTTATGTGTTGGTGATCTAAATAAATTGATGGGTTTGTGATAGATCCTAGAACATGGCGTTTTATTCCCACTTTGAGGAGTGAAATCTTGATCCTAAATGAGCCTTTTTTTTAATCAATTAGAGGTTAATATAATGTGTGTGCTACTCCAACAGGAATTGAAAAGGTATTGTTCTACTTAACCAAATATAGTGTTTAGAAAGCTTAATTTTTAACTTCTAAATTTAATGTTTTCTAAGCTTTTGAAATTTCTAAACAAATTTAAATGCTATAAATTGGATAGGTTTTCAAAGAATAATGTTACAAGGTTATAATTGGGAAAAAATTTAAGTTCTTAGCATTTATACAAAAATATTTATTGTAAATTAAAAAAATTTGATTTTAAACATACTGGAATTGAATTGTATCAATAATATGCATTACTAGAAAATAAAATCAATAAAACTTATAAATTTACAAAGATTGGGTCATTGCTTTGGTTTCTTTTCCCCTATTTTTTCTTGTTTTTTTCGAATAGTAAACCTCTTTTGTTTTTAGTTCATTTGTTAGCCGGAAACATCTTTGATATTAATATAACATGTGTGCTACTCCAACAGAAGTTGAAAATGTATTGTTTTATTTTACTTTATTTTGGAAATATTGGGATGTTTTTTCATTTGTCTCTTTTGGGGCTTCTCATTAAGAACTTCCTAAAGAATCTCATATGCTTACTATATATTTCTTGAATATCTTTGCTTATAGTTAAATTTTCATCGATGGACGTAATTTGGTGTTGTCGTACAATTCACATTAGCTTGATCTTATAGATACAAAAGACATGTCTTTGCGATTGCCCTCAGACCCATATCAACACATAAGGTTGTTGTCAGGGAAAGGATTATCAAATTCTAAGTGGTTGTTTCTATGTAAATTACTATTATTAGGTGGTACTTTGTCCCATGTCTGTGTAGTCTAGAGGTTGACTTGTGTGTATATTTTATTTAAATAATATGTATAAATATATTTGCTATTTTTTACCGATATAATGAATATGTTATAATATTTTACCTGTAATAGCAATATACTTTGTATTTTTACTGATTATAACAGTTATTCACATGGAGAACTGTAATTGGTTACCATTTCCACATATTCAGTCTTTTGCTTATATACAAGAGAACCAATGATGGTATGTGGATATAATTTCCATATTGTCATTCTTTCGATGCAATATGAGCAAAAAAAATTTAAAAACAAATTAAAAGGTAATTAATTACCAATACACCAGGTTGAAACTAATAATAGATAAACTATTGAAATTAATAATAGTGTTTTTCTTTCTCAACCGTGGTTTCCACGGGTTTAAACCTACTGTTGGAATAAATTAGGTTTAATTAGTCTTTGTATGACCAAGTCTAAAGGAAAATAATGTGGCTTAGTCACCACTTTGATAGGAACACATGCACTTACAAAATTTCAGGGTTATCACGACTTCTTTTAGTTTTATATAGCCACATCTATAGTCTCTTTTAAATGTATGTAATCGGTTTCTTTTAAAAGTAATATATACAAATTTGTTGTTTTGATCACTATTTAAAGAGTGAGTCCGGGTCTGATTTCCAACAATTTCAATCTCGAATGCAAATATAAAAAAATGAGAAAAAAAAACGTATCCTTAATTTAATTATAGTTGTTCATGATTCATGCACATAATGAGCAATTAAATAATAAAAATAATCAAATAAAAAGATTTGGTGTAAGGTGAGAACTTTGGATTTCAACCAAAATAATTGAAACCATAGTATAATATTTGGTTAACTGAATATTTACAAGAGCATGTATTTGTTGTTCCTAACAATTTGTCTTGACTTGGAATTTGTAACGAATCTACGACGAGTTTAAGATCGAACAATATTAAATGAGCAACATCTAGACTCAAGCAAGCAGCTCACGTGCTTGCCACTATCCTTGTTTTAGTTTATGTTTATTTTAATTTGTCTAGTATTTTCTCCTCTAGATAGTGGGCAGTTGTCAAATTGTAGTTTCCAGTTTTCTAGATAGTGGTAGTGTAGTAGCAGTTACCTTTTTTTTTTTTTTTTCAGTTTTGCCATTTATGGCTTTCTTTTGTAATCCGTTTCTTTTATGTTAATCAGATACACAAGTGTGTGTAACTGTGTGTTTCCTTCTTCATTGCTTTGCTGTGTTCCCTAGTTGTGTACTAGGAAGATTGTCTTTATCAGGTCAACAAAGTGGTATCAGAGCCTGCGTATCAATGGCTGAACTTCAGGTCGTTGTTGGTGTTAAGAAGCTTAACAATCAGAACTATAACACATGGTCTACTTGCATCACGTCATACATGCAAGGGCAAGACCTGTGGGAAGTCGTGAATGGGACTGAAACTAAGCAACCTGAGGCGGAAGACAATAATGGGATCTTACATAAGTGGAAGATCAAGGCTGGCAAAGCTATGTTTGTTTTAAAAACAACCGTTGAAGAAGATGTACTTGAGCACATCAGAGATGCGTCAAATCCAAAGGAAGCATGGGATATCTTATCAACCTTGTTCTCAAAGAAGAATGATACGAAGTTGCAACTTCTTGAGAATGAACTCTTATCTGTTTCCCAGAAAGATATGACAATCCCACAGTACTTTCACAAGGTTAAAGCTACATGCAGAGAAATTGTGGAACTTGATCCAGACTCTAAAATCGGTGAAGCAAGGATGAAAAGAATAATCATACATGGGCTAAAACCTGAATTCAGAAGTTTTGTAACAGCGATTCAAGGTTGGGCAACTCAACCTTCCCTTGTTGAATTCGAAAATCTATTGGCTGGATAGGAGGCTTTAACGAAACAGATGGGAGGGGTAACTATCAAGGATGATGGAGAAGCTTTGTATGCAGAGAAAGGTAAAGGAAAACAAAGATTTTCAGGAAATCACTGGTACAGAAAAGATACAGACAGAAATAAGAATCAAGAAAAAGAAAAGAAGACTTACAAGCATGAGAAAGGAGAGTCGTCTGAAGAAAGATCAAAGAACCACCATCACAATAAACGATTTCCTTACAAGTGTTACAACTGTGGTCAAAAAGGCCATATGGCACGTAACTGTAGATTTGAGAAAGTGGAAGAAGGGAATGCTGCAACATCACATGAGGAAGAGGTGTGGGACGCAGAAGCGATGTATGCACAAGTTGAAGATGTTGATGATGCACTAGCACTTACAGCAACCACCGAGAACAATCGAAACCGTTTTGATGAATGGATTGTCGATTCGGGCTGCTCTAATCATATGACAGGGGAACATGAGAAGCTTCAAGGTTCAGTAAGTTATGGTGGCAGCAAAGTGGTTGTAATTGCTGATAATTCCAAGCTTCTAATTGCACATGTTGGAGAAGTAGTGTTTTGTCCGGAAGATAACAACAAAGATCTAACACTCGAGAATGTGTACCATGTCCCAGGTATGAAGAAGAACCTTCTTTCAGTCTCACAGTTAGCTTCCACTGGCCATTATGTGTTATTTGGACCGGATGATGTGAAGATTTTTAAAGAATTTGAGACCCCCTCAAAACCCATTTTGAAAGGTAGAAGATCAGATTCTATCTATGTAATGTCAGCAGAAACAACTTATGTAGAGAAAACAAAAAGAAATCAAAATGCAGACTTGTGGCATATGAGGCTGAGGCATGTGAGTTATGATAAGCTTGAACTCATGATGAAGAAACAAATGGTTAAGGGCCTTCCAAAACTCGAAGTCAGAAAAGATGTTGTATGTGCCGGATGTCAATTTGGTAAAGCTCATCAGCAACCATTTGGCAGATCAGAGTACAAGTCTCGAGCACCATTAGAACTTGTACACTCCGATGTGTTTGGACCAGTAAAGAAACCTTCTATCAAAGGTATGAAGTACATGGTAACCTTCATAGATGATTTTTCAAGGTATGTTTGGGTGTATGTCATGGCTGAAAAGTCTGAAACATTTGCCAAGTTCAAGGAATTTAAAGCGGAAGCTGAAAGAGAAACAAAACACAAAATCAGCTGCATCCGGTCTGATAATGGAGGGGAGTATCTCGCAACAGAATTCAGTGAGTACTTAAAAACAAATAAGATCAAACGGCAGCTAACTTGTCCAAATACCCCACAACAAAATGGGGTATCTGAGAGAAAGAATAGACACTTGCGTGAGATCTGTAAAAGTATAATGCATGATAAAAATGTTCCAGGGCAATACTGGGCAGAAGCAATGAAAACAACTGCCTATGTGATTAATCGGATTCCGCAACAAAATCTTGATTATGTGTCACCGTTTGAAATGCTCTTGGAGATCAAGCCCAATGTGAGTCACCTACGTGTATTTGGTTGTGTATGTTATGTGTTCATACCTAACCACTTGCGAAGTAAAATGGAAAAGAAAGCTGTTCGATGCTTATTTGTGGGGTATGATCAAGAGAGAAAAGGCTGGAGGTGTTGTGATCCTAACTCTGGAAGGTGCTATGTTTCAAGGAATGTGGTTTTTTATGAGAATTCCTCTTGGTGGTCAGAAAAGCATGAGGTTCTTCCTGATTCTAAACTTCTTAAAGAAGAGATGGAATCAAATGTGAGACTAGATGTGGAAGGGAGTGATATAGTGATTGATAATGATGAGGTTCATACTCAAGGTCAATCTCTGAAACAGTCTAATGGACTTGTTAATGATGATAACAACAACGAAACTCCAAATCCCAGAAGATCATCAAGAATCAGGAAACCAAATCCTCGTTATGCCAATGCTGCAATAGTTGAAGAAGTAGAAACTGAACCAGACACGTATGATCAAGCTGTAACCAAACAAAAGTGGGTTTTGGCAATGAAGGAAGAATTCGATGCCCTAATTAGGAACCAAACGTGGGATTTAGTTCCAAAGCCAGATGATGTGAAGCCAGTTTCATGCAAGTGGGTATTTAAGATAAAACGTAAAGCAGATGGGTCAATAGGAAGGTATAAGGCACGTTTGGTAGCCCGTGGTTTTTCACAACAATACGGGCTGGATTATGAGGACACATTTAGCCCAGTGGCTAAGATAACTACAATTAGGGTTTTGCTAGCTTTGGCGGCAAGTAAAAGATGAAATCTGTGGCAAATGGACGTGAGCAACGCTTTTTTGTATGGAGACTTAGACCATGTGATTCATATGGATCAACCCCATGGTTTTGAGAGTAAAAGTCATCCAAGTTATGTGTGTAAACTTAAGAAAGCCTTGTATGGGCTAAAACAGTCTCCAAGGGCATGGTTTGGAAAAATGGCTGAATTCCTTGAACATAACGGGTATATAAGTACTCCAGCAGATGCTAGCTTATTTGTGAAGAAGGTTGGAAGCAAAGTTGCATTGGTTCTTGTTTATGTAGATGACTTGATAATTACAGGTGACTTGGAAGATATGATCAGTCAACTCAAAGAGAATCTGAGCACTCGTTTCCATATGAAGGACCTGGGAAGACTAAGACACTTCCTAGGACTCGAACTAAGTTATGATGATGAAGGCATAGTTTTGCATCAGCGAAAGTACTGTACTGATTTGTTGAAGAGGTTTAGAATGTTGGAATGTAAAGCAGCAGTGACACCCATGGATACTAATGCTAAACTGAGTGCACAGTCAGGAAGTAAGATAGAAGATGCAACACTATACAGAAAGATGGTGGGAAGTCTGATTTATCTCACCTTGATGCGACCAGATATATCATTTGCAGTTGGTGTTTTAAGCCGATTTATGCAGAATCCGAGAAAGCCTCATCTTGGAGCTGCACGCAGAGTATTAAGATACATCAAAGCTACCCTGAACTATGGTGTTCAGTTCAAGAGGGAACCTGATTGCAAATTGATGGGATTTTGTGATGCTGATTATGTCGGTGACTTGAATACAAGAAGGTCAACAACTGGCTATGTATTCATGCTTGGATCCAGCATCATATTATGGAGTAGCAAGCGTCAACCCACCGTGTCTTTGTCCACAACAGAAGCAGAATATAGAGCTGCTGCCATGGCAGCTCAAGAGTGTACCTGGCTTGTTCAATTGTTGAAGAATCTAAACCAGGAAGTTGATTACAGCATTCCACTTTTATGTGAAAATATGTCCTCCATCAAACTAGCTGAGAATCCTACCTTTCATGCTCGCACCAAGCATATTGAAGTTCACTACCACTTCATTAGAGAGAAGGTCTTAATGGGCGAAATAGACTTGCAATATGTGAAGACTACTAAGCAGGTTGCAGATATCCTAACCAAGAGTCTAGCAAGTGAAAAGCTTATTGAATTCAGCAACATGATGGGTATGGTAGAAGTTGATGTTGAGAGGGAATATTAAATGAGCAACATCTAGACTCAAGCAAGCAGCTCACGTGCTTGCCACTATCATTGTTTTAGTTTATGTTTATTTTAATTTGTCTAGTATTTTCTCCTCTAGATAGTGGGCAGTTGTCAAATTGTAGTTTCCAGTTTTCTAGATAGTGGTAGTGTAGTAGCAGTTACCTTTTTTTTCAGTTTTGCCATTTATGACTTTCTTTTGTAATCCGTTTCTTTTATGTTAATCAGATACACAAGTGTGTGTAACTGTGTGTTTCCTTCTTCATTGCTTTGTTGTGTTCCCTAGTTGTGTACTAGGAAGATTGTCTTTATCAGGTCAACAAACAGTAATTGTCATTAATTTAAGGAATATGAAAAAAATTTAGGTTGCAAATTAATATGGTTTGAGATATCAGTTTATCTTTAACCACATGATTTTGAAAAACATCTATTATAAGGATAGATTTTGGATCAATGTAATAATCTATCTAGTGAACCTAAGTGTTATTTTACTATGTTATTGCTCATAACAAACTAATAATTATGCTTAGATTATTTACGTACTAGACGAATATATATACATGTGCCTTGCGAATGTCAAAAATATGTAGTTAAAGTTTTGAAAAATATATGTAGTTGAAAGTAGTTGTGTCATTGAAATCACTACTAGCAAAAAAATGTTGTTTTCAATGGAAAATTCCATTAGAAATGCCTAGGAAACAAGTGTTTCCAAGGAAAAATGTCACTATAAAAAACCCTTGTACAAAATATGTTTTGACGGATTTTCAACAAATCTTTTGTGGCGTTTTCGAAGAGCTTTCTATTGTAAGAATTTGGTACAAATTTCCATGGAATACAAAATCCGATGATTGTCCGCAGAATTTCGAAGTATACTATTTCCGAGGATTTTCCTAAAAGTGTATTTCTGCAGAAATTCCTAGAACAATTTTTTTTTATAGTTTTTGTGGCACTTTTTGTGATAGATTGTTCCTAGTAGTGTCATAGGTATTTTCTAGGAAATATGTATCTTTAAAAAAATCAAAAGAAACACAAAAAACTCAATATTTTTTCTACCCATAATCCATAAGAAATCTTATACAAATGTCCAAATATTTTTTAAGCTCATACACAAAGACGATAAAAATAAATCCAAATATGTTCCATTAGAACACATGTTTTAACAATCTTCTATAGATGTCTAAATAACGTACAGTTGTTTACCATAACCTAAGGAGAATTTAATGGATTGTTATGAGGGAAGCATCTCAAAATTGAATTCGACCATTTGGGCTTCGAGTTATGATTGACGTTCATCCATTTCGACGTGTCTTTCTTCCAACTCACAAAAATAAAAAATGATAAAACAAATATTCATAAATTAGTAAACACAAAAACTAGTAACAAAATGTATATATATTGACATCTGTTGTCTATTATAGCAAGATACATGTTACATATATATGCAATGTACTTACATTTTCTTAAAAATATAGCATTGTATTTTACTTTTTTTCGTAAAAGATCGACATAGTTGGTTTTTTCCATAATTGAAACATTATATAATTCTTATATATTACCAATGACATTTACATATATTTTTTCCATTACATAGAAATACTTTAATTATTACCTATCACAACAATATACTTTACTTTTATTTTAGGGTTTAGGTCATTTTTGGTCACTTAACTTTTGGTTTTGTGCTAATTTGGTCACTTAACTCTTTTTAAGTTTTAAAAGGTCATCAAACTTTTGACTTTGTGCTCATTTAGTCACTTAACTTTTGGTTTGGTCACATTTAGTCACTTAACTTTTAGATTTGTGCTCATTTAGTCACCTAACTTTTAAAATTGTGCTCATTTAGTCACTAAACTTTTGAAAAAATTTAAAAGTTTAGTGACTAAATGAGCACAATTTTAAAAGTTAGGTGACTAAATGTGACCAAACCAAAAGTTAAGTGACTAAATGAGTACAAAACCAAAAGTTTGATGACCTTTTAAAACTTAAAAAGAGTTAAGTGACCAAATGAGTACAAAACCAAAAGTTAAGTGACCAAAAATGACCTAAACCTTTTATTTTACTATCTATCATAGCAACATACTTGTCGTTGTGAGCGATCGTATTCAACAAAGGTTGAGTTAGGTCCTCCACATACCTTTGAACCATGGGCATGGTGTATCTCTTCAACCCTTTGTAAAAACAAAATAGTTGTTATTATTGTACTAAAAGTTCGAGACACTAATAATCTAAAAATGATAATAAACATATGTATTCCTTAGCGATACGTGGACCAAAATTCAACCCTTCTTTCAGATCATACTCTACGACTATGAGTTTTTTATAGGCCTCTACAGGTAGGTAGGTAGGTAGGTAGAAAGAACAACATCCAAAAAATGGCAGTATGCCTCAATTTCTTTTGCTATATAAAACAAGGGAGTATAACTAGTGTAATTTATGTTTATGTAAAAATAATTACTAAAATATATGAATATGATTAGTTTCATTACCATTATGGTTCGATTCTCATTGTAACCCCTCGATCGCTTGTATTCCTTGATACCGTACCGGTGCTATCACCGCTCCGACAATTATCCCTCAGGGCTGCTAAATTCTTTCTGGTTGATCTTAGGTCCAAATCAAGAGAAGAGTACCCAAAATTGCATATATATATATATATATATATATATATATATATATATACATAGAGAGAGAGAGAGAGAGTTAGGATCAGATATGAATCATAAGTATTATGTGAATGTAAGCCAAAATCTAGCCATTAGATTAAAATAATAGAGGGTTGTGATGTTAGGGTACATATGATAAATTTTACTATATAGCTACACTTAATTAATTATAAGGATAAATATGTCATTTTATTAAGAGAGAGAAGTGAAAATTATCTACATTTTACGCTACCATGTCAAATTAATTATTAAATTTTATATATATATATATATATATATATATATATATATATATATATAATTACGATCAAATATGAATCACAAGTATTGTGTGAATGTATGACCAAATTTTGGCTATTAGATTAAAAGGAATGAAGAGTTATGATTGTAGTGTACGTGGTATTAAAACCGGATGTCATTTAATATATAATCATACTTAATTAATTATTAGAAAAAATATGACATTTTATTATGAGAAATAAATGAAAATTACCTATATTTTTGGCAACTAAGTCAAATTAATTAATTAAAATAAATGAAATAAAACATAATACAAATCCGAATATAATATGATGATGATAACCATACGTTTCCAGGAAAAATAATCAGACTTTTTGAAAAAAAAAATCTATGAGAATAAAAGAATAAGAAATTATTTACAAGTAACTAACATTTTTAAAGAATAATACATAAACTACATATGATTTAACTGATGGGTTTTACATGCAATAACACAGATAAATCCTTGTACACTTAAGGGTACATCAACCTTTTAGATCTATGTCATAACATTATTGAAGTAACATTCCATTGAACAACAATAACCCTATAAACCCTAGATATTTTGGAAAATCATAAACAAGTTAGGGATTACATACCTTTTCAATTTCTCTTGGAAGCAAGCACCAGAAATCTCGTGCCTTGGATGGTTCACACCCAAACCTTAGCAATTAGGAAATTTGAAGAGAGATGAGAAGGTCATTTTCACCATGGCCAATGTGAAACACCCAACCATTCTTCACCCATATCTAAAACCTTTTCCATTAAATCATTTCCACGTACCGGTACCCCTTGAGGTTCGAGTAGAAAACAACTCGGCTGACAGTTGCCAAAAAGTATGTGTTTATGATCTTAGATGTTGTTATCACCATGACTCTAAGTGAAACCCAAAATCCAAAATCATTTATTAATGAATTGATGGTGAACATTTTTAATGTTCTAGATTTCACCCATGAATTGACGGATAATGGCTCATACCTGGTGTGACATTGTACAAAATGCCAGTCAGGCAGTTTCTTTCTAAGAACTGTCGTATCTATGGAATTGAAAGACTGAAACTATACAAATTGTCAGATTGGTCTTGTCAGCTTTCTTTACCTAAGAACTGTCCCGGCACCAGGGCGATTCACCCAACAGGGAAACAGGTATCGCTGAACGTCTCGCCAAGGGCCAAGTTAACTCGTTAACTTGATAACTGTATTGAGATCTATGATCTAGGATATATAGGGGCTAACATCAAAACTAGCCACGAGTAGTTCTCCGATACTCAACAAATCGCAGTGCGTTCCTCCGAGTTCACACAGATACTGCGAGAAGTCTCTTTCTGAGCCAAGGATTCATCCTTGAACAACTGTGGTGAGAAGGGTCTTTATGATTCTTTTTATGATCCACAGGGGCTTTTTAGTCATTCGGTTACTTCTCAAGACGCAACGGTGGTCATTCAAGAACGTTCATTCGAAGGAACTAGAAGTGAAGATCATTTTTCAACATACAACCTTTCAACCCCAGAAGCAAGGTGAAGTTGTACTTGAAGATTATGCGACAGATTGCATTGAATCCTCCTCAATCAATTTGTTGCTATCTATGTACCTGCTGAAGTGATCGAGAAGATTCGTTCTTTGTTATTCTCTCTGAAGATTCTCAAGCTGAAAGCGCAAATTTTCAAGAATCTCACATGAAGCCTCCACACCCAACGTGCGTTCAATGTCAAATTTTGAAGAGAAGCCCAAATGTTCAAGATGAAGTTATTAACATAGAAGATTCATTTGTTCATCTTGAAGTTGTGAAGAAATCGAAGATTAAAGCTGAAGCCAGGCACAAAAATGTCTTTTCTTCGTGGACAAAGGTGGACCTCACTGAACTTGCCGATGCTCCATTTTCAAACCCAGCTCATGATCCACGAGTGATATGTGCATATTTAGTCATATATTTTGTGTTAGGTCTTTAATACTTTTTGGCTATTTTATTGCAAATTATGAACAAAAGATACTTAATTATGTTTAAAATGTATTTGCAGCCTAAAAGATGAGCTCGGAAGCAAAAGGAAGCGGAATTGGCGATTGGAGGCTTGGATCTTGGATTTTGAAGAAAGAAGGATGTTGCTGGACAGCTTGACCCCTCGTCAGTGTTTTGGCCATATCTCATGAACCGTAACTCCGATTGATGAGATTCAAAATGTTCTGAAAACTACACACATTTTCGGACGACTTTGATGTTTTGAGAAAATGTTGATTCCAAATGGACTCGACGAGTAGGCCATCAACTCGACGAGTTGGTCAGAAGTTTCGCGATTGATTTTAAGTGATGAACTCGTCGAGTAGGTCACTGGACTCGCCGAGTAGCCCCTGTTTTCAGAATATATATATAGAAACGCTTCTCATTCGAACCCTAACGAATGGGGGAACCCTTGGGGGTTAATTTGCGACTGGAGGTGCAGCTAGAAGCCCTGGAACTCGTGGAACAACCCTAGCTTTCAATTTTGAGAAGATAAAAGGCAATTTAGGTTTACTCTTTACTTAATCTTTTGTTTGAACTATGTGTAAACTATTAGATTTCGTTTTTGATAAACTTTCTGCTGTAATCATGAGCTAAAACTCATATCTTCTGTTTAGGGTAGATGAATTTATGACTATGTGTTGATTTTTGTGGTTGGATTAATTGAAATTGGTGAGTTTGTTTTGTTAAGCTTGTTAAAGATCCTCATGTGTTAACAACAACTATTTTCTGTTAATTAGCTAAGTAATTAAGCTGCATGAACATCTCTTAACTGCTTATCTCATGTGATTTATGTGAACACATTGTTATATGCCTAGGAATAATGAATGTGAAACTAGGGTTAACTAGAAAATAGGTAAATTAATGTGTGAGCCTTGTGTGACAAACCATCAACAAGAGGTTAATTGAATTAGTAATTTGTTTATCTTATTACAAGTCTTACTTAACCCGAATCAATAGTCTAGAAAACTCATTAGTTTAACCAATTGGCCAATGTTTGAATTAATTTGTTTTCTAAGGATTAGTAATAGCGAACGTGAACCTAATCACACTAATCGGTAGCCAATAACGAATAATCCATTGCACTTACCATAAAATCAACCATAGGAGTAAATGAGTCGAACCTAAACATAAGTCTTCTCCATTATTGAATTTAGTGATTGTTTATTTGCTTTAGCTGTTAGTTGCTTAGTTTGAGTTTTATTTCATTGTTAAGTTTCTAGTCTTGCAAAACTAGAGAAACCCCCCTTTCTATTACTTGTTTTATTTAGATAATATTAGCATTTATTTTAATTGTTTATCGTTCCCTGTGTTCGATACCCTACTTGCTTGAACTATATTACTAATCGATAGGTACACTGCCTTTCGTGTGTTTATTTTGTGTCTAAGTTAGTAGGATTAAAACTAGTTGGTTTTACACACATCAAGTTTTTGGCGCAGTTGCCGGGGAACGGTTCAAATAGTTAATTTTATTTGCTAATTGTAATCGTTTTTAATTTATTGATTTTTTTTATATTTAGTTTAATTTTTATTTTTATTTACTTATTATGTATTTTCCAAATCTCGATGCTTTTGATGCTTTTCTTGAGAAAGTAGTACAAGAAATTAAGCAAGAAGATGAGGAGTATGACTCAGATGATTAATTGAAGAAAATTAGAAGATGGTTAGATAACATCTTGCCTAATGAACAAGAACAATCTGAGTTACAAGAGCTAAATTTACTAGATGAAGAATTTAATCCAGAAAGAGATTTGGAGGAGCTGGAAAGGTTGCTGGCAGAAGGGTCAGATGAAGAACAAGAACAAGCTGAATTGCACGAACCAAGCTGTGGTTTGACCATTACCACGACATGGCCCCCTGTATTTTCAGTTTGTGTTTCGAAGCATGGGGTGACGATTCCAACTTTGGAGAAAGTTCTAAAGAGCGATCCATTTCTGATTAGTATCTAACCGGTCCCAACCCTTATCAAGATTCTTGGGTTTTATATATTCAAGCTCGTTTGGCCAATTTTAGAAGCAAAGAGCCAAATTTTACAAATTGGTCCACCAAGCTCGTTTGGCCAATTTTGGAACTTTATTAAGTTGAGAGTCCAGCTAAAGACTCGCACAAAAAGAAGCGCTTGCAGGAGGCAACCCGTCATTAGAGTTTGCTTTTCTTTTTCTTTCTAAACTTCCAGTATTTAGGGATAATTTAGGATTTTTATTTTGATGTTTTTTTTATTACTTGGTATTTGTTTTTGATCTTCTCAAAATTGGAATCTAAGTTGAAATCTCGAAAACCAACGAGGAACGGATTTCAAACTCTTCTTAGAAAATCAAGTAAAGAGGAAATTCGATGGAATGAAGACAGCCGAATCCTTCGTGAAAAGAGCCAAATATGTTTTTGACCCTAAGACCAACAAGAGCTTCAAGAATGTAATGTGGCCTCCTACAAAGAAGATGACACAGATTCCTATTGTTAAGCATTTTTGTGATGGATCGTTGAACAATATGGAATACTGGGTTTTTGATGAAGCCACAGCCTCTGTTGTCATCAAATTCCCGGATGGTGTCTTTCGTATCGTTGATAAGAAGGATTTGCTACAGTTTGGTGAACGGGATATTCACACTTTGGCTCAACATCAAATCATATGCAAGCATGAGATTCTAGAGGCTGCTGCTAAAGAATTTACAAGCATGATCACTGAGATTATTGAAAAGAAGATGTGGCTAGGGGCAATGGGAAGGTCTGACGTGCTGGTCATTGAGAAAGACTGAATTCATGCTAGCCTCAAACCAAGGGGGAGACTGTTAGTTCATATTTTGTTGGTTTGGGCTAGGCATTCATTTGTATAGGTCTTGTTAGTCTTTGTTTGGGGTGTTTTGAGTTTGCGGTTGGGTGAACCGAAAACAAGATGTTTTCGGTTCAGTTGGTGTTTACGGTTGCAAGGTTGTTTGCGGCCATGAACTCGTTTACGGTTCATGTTCCCTATATACAGTGTCAGTGTTGTCGGAAGTAGGGGACGGTTGTATGTGTGTGTCCATTGTACCAGACGTTTGCGGTTCAATAGAAACGTGTGCAATTTGGATCATTCTTGCTTCTACTCCTTCTTGTTCTCATTGATTATTGCTTGTTCTTGTGTTTGATCACTAGTTGGTTCCAGATTTGGGGACTTACAACCACTGGTAACAAACGCCTCTTCTTCCCGCGAAGCCTGGCAACCCCTAGCCAGTACATATGTCTCTCCATCAAGAGGACACATCAAACAACTCCAACATCGGCTAAATCAACTCACCAAAACCTCCAACCAAACCATCACTCAATATATGCAAAGTGTCAAAACAGTGGTTGACGAGCTTGCTATCCTTGGGAAGAAACTTGATCAGGAGGACATCACTGATGCAGTTGTCAACGAGCTTGATCAAACAGCTTATAAGCCGATCCTCGATGCTCTTCATGCAAGAGACTCACCCATATCCTTCACTGAACTTCATGAAAAACTAATAAATCATGAATTGTGTATTGCTCAACAGGTCTCAAATGTGGATATCCATCAACCTGCTATTGTTTTCTATTCAAACCATCAGACCACTAAGAAAACATGGCCCCCTCGACAACAAACCACTGCTCTCGGCTCCTACACCCTCAAAACAATCTAATCAAGCCTCCCCAACCACTAGCCAACCTCCCTTTCTCGGGAAGTGCCAATGGTGTCACCAAAAAGGACACTCCCTTACCAACTGCTCAACCTTCAAAAGGATCTTTCTAACTGCAACTGTACCTCCTTATCGCAACCTGCGGGTTCAGAATGCCCAAGCTCACGTCATGAATCCCATCAACACCTCAAACATAGCCAACTAGTTGTTCGATAGCGGAGCTAGCTTTCATGCAACCAATGATCTCAATAATTTATCCATCCATGAACCATATGATGGAACTGAAGAGTTAGTCATTGGTGACGGTACATGCTTAAAAATCTCTCATATTGGCTCTGTCATTATTCACACACCTAAAACGCCATTAATCCTCAAACACGTTCTATATGTTCCCTCTTTATCTCGCAATATTATCTCAATATCTCGTTTATGCATTGACAATAAATTTCTAATAGAATTTTACTCTTTTGCTTTTGTCATCAAGGATTTGGCATCCAAAATCCCATTGTTCCAGGGCACAGCAACCAAGGTAATGTATGAATTACGATCTGCCCTTTCACCATCCGTTTTCACCATGCATCGCACCAGCTCTCTTCTGTGGCACCACCGTTTAGGTCATCCACAAAATAAAGTTCTCAAGCAGCTCTCTTCCTCCATTTCTTTTCATTTGAGTACTGATAATACAATTCCATACTTCATCTCTTGCATCTAATACTCCATTAGAACTTATATTCTCCGATGTATGGTGCTCCCCGGTTGAGTCATTCGACCACTACAAATACTATATCATATTTGTCGATCACTTTACCAAGTATATATGGCTCTATCCCATGAAAAAGAAATCCAACTCACTCGACATATTCATTCGGTTTCAACATCTAGTTGAAAACTACTTCAACACCAAAATTAAACAACTCTTTTCAGACAATGGTGGAGAGTACATCAAACTCGCCACTCATCTTGCCTCATCCGACATTTCCCATCTCACCTCCTGTAACACCCAAAAAAATTGAGCCAAATTAAAACATTTTAATCATTCAAAAACCATTACGTTCATACAACTCATTTTCAAAATAGTTTAAACATCAGAGTATCCCCCAGAACCATATCATATAAATCATAAAACATGAAGAGCGGTACAATCACGCCTTCGCCTTGCCACGATCTCCAGAAGTACCTGAAACAATACACTGAAACTGTAAGCCCGAAAGCTTAGTGAGTTACCCCCAAAATACCAACCACACATATCATACTCATAAATAGAACAGCTATGCACATCGGGTCTACTGTGTAACTGGTCCGCCCGCACCGGGCCTTCAGTCCACCTGGTCCACCCTCCGAGTCTAGCCATGTACGTCGAGTCTACAGTGTGATTGGTCCGCCCGCACCGGGCCTTCAATCCACCTGGTCCACTCTCTGAGTCTACAGTATGACTGGTCCGCCCGCACCGGGCCTTCAGTCGGCCTGGTCCACTCTCCGAGCCTCGGCACGTCTGGTCCGCCCTCTTGGGGCCTTCAGCCTATCCGGACCGCTCGCTGGGCCTTCGGAACATCCGGTCCGCACTGGGTATGTTGGCCTACAGCACAAAGCAGGACCCGCCTCAACCCAACCCCCGTCAAACAACCATGTGCACATACAACAATTAATCACATAACAATCCTCAACCAGACAAACAGTCTAACAGATCACATAGCATATCAACATCCTAACCAGGATTCCGACCTAACCGGTCACTAGCATAGCATTACCCTATATCCCGGGTACCGACCTTAACCAGGTCACTAACATAACACCATCCTAAATACCAGGATGCAGATCTGGAAAAACAATAACATAACAACAATACCCGGATTTCCATCCGATAAAGGGCCGGCCTTGGTGCCGTAGACCCTGTCGATATAGTGAGGATAACTCACCTTGCAACTGCCGAAATCCTGCAAATCTCTGACCGCTGACTCATCGGGACTCCCAACTATCACATGATAATCACCAAGTTAGAATCCAACATGACTTTCTAGGCCAAGGGCCCACAACACTCATTAAGTCCATCATCCTCTTATTGGGCCAAGACCCAAAACCAAATCCTCATGCAAAGCCCAATATTGGCCCAATTTACTAAATTGGGCCCACCTCACCAAATGGGCCTAGATCCAAGGTCCATAATAACTATTGGGTCTAAATTACTTCATCCATAATGTTAAGTCACGGCCCAAGCCCCACTAGCCCATATACAGCCCAATCACTTAAGGCCCAAAATCAAAAACCCAACAGAGGGAGTACGCTGGGCGTACCCCTCTTGGTACGCTGGGCGTACTTCGATTCTCGCGGACTGGGAACGGGACACTGACCCACTACGCTGGGCGTACATCGGCTTACGCGGGGCGTAATCTCGCCGAACTAAAATTCCACATAAGTTCTTAATGGCTTAAGCTCTTAAGCCCAAACTTCAGATCCATCGACCAAACATGCCTAGGATTCATAAAGTCTCAAACTTTATTACTTGGGACGTCCATAAAGCTCTTAACTCAAGGTCTTAATCCATTAAGACCCACCTACATCACACATGAGACAATCAAAGCCTTTGGGACCTCATTTTTCTCACTCAAGACCTATCCTAAGGTCTGAAAGGACAGCTAATCTCAACCAACTCGCATCATGCATCACTTTGGGGTTTTTGGGACAAGAAATGGTGTCAAAACCTCATAACACCTAGATCTACACAAAATAGATGTCAAGCAAGAGACTTTATACCTCAAAAGGGCTCCAGAAGATGATGCCTTCCCAGATCTACGAGCTCCAGCCACCCAACTCCTTCCTTGACAACTTCTTCTTTCTTCTCCTAGGCTCTCCTTTGCCAAACCAAGCTCCCCAAGGTCAAATATCCACAATCATGGAATAAAACAGCTACTTAGGGTTTCTGAGAGTAAGAGATCATATATGGAGGCTAGGGTTGGAACCATAATGTTCCTTATATAGTGGTTGGCCCTAAAATTAGGGTTTCTGGACACTGGACGTACGCTGGGCGTACATCCTGTACGCTGGGCGTACGCCCCCAACACCCGCGTTCATTTAACCGCTCTACGCTGGGCGTAACCTAGCTTACGCTGGGCGTACCCAGCCAATTACACGCATGCACTCCATGCATGCCTAGGACCCCTTTGCCAAATATTTCCTTTAGGGACCATTATTGACACTATCTTCAAAGTGTCATAACTCCTTTATTCTAAGCCCGTTTCCGATGAACTTTATATCGACGAAAAGGTGGCGAGAAGCCCTACGCTTCTAGCAACACACCCCGGCCCGAAACCTTCTCGAATAAAACCCATTGCCCATAAAAGACCGAAACGCCCTTACTCTTGATCTCGGGGATCCATGAATAATTACTCTTAGAACGGGGAATTACAATTCTCCCCCACTTAAATATGATTTCGCCCTCGAAATCGCCAATTGTTAACTCTGGCTACCCAAACGTACATACATCAATACCCTTACCAAAACCAACACTCACACCTGGCCCAATCAGCCTCCGGCTGGAATACCAGGCATGCCTACGACGGGTCCGCTCATCCCTAGGATGGAATACCCTCGTATCCCTACCCATGTTTGGCCCAATCAACCCTCAGGTTGGAATACCAAACACATCAGGTCCAATCAATCATAGGGTCCGGTCATCCTCATGATGGAATACCCCAGATTGGAATACCTCCACATACATAACTCAAACCCAAAACCATACTCGGAACCAAGGACCTTGTCCTTACGTCCCCCCTCGAACTCTCCGGTTCGCCACACTTGAGTATAACCCACTCATACTTCCCTATCGCGATCTCTAGGTCCTTGACCTCCAACTGTAATATCCTTATGCAGTCCTCAGCACCGGTCCAGACTGCTCTCGAGTCTGTTATCCTGCTGAATCACCTTCCTCTGTCCCATTCCCCGATCTGGAACCACTATCCTCCTCCTCTTCCAAGGAGACCGAAAACATGCCTGCGCATCATCCAACATTGCCACAACCTCAACGGGCATCCAACCCGTATGTGCTTCCATATATCTGGTACAATCCTAGTGCTTACTACCAATAGCTGAAGCACTTTCGATCATCCATTTACTCCACTGCCTCCCTTTTAGAGGACCCACACTCCTTCCGGAATTACATACCTTTCCTTTCCAAGAAGTCTACTCCACAACCATAACCGCACTTATAAGTGCCACTGAGCTAAACTCCACTCTACCGATCCACTAACACATACAGAGTCTTCAGCATGACTGGACCGCCCTTCCAGGCCTTCAGCCTATCTGGACCGCTCGCAGAACCTTCAGCATGTCTGGACCGCCCTCCTGGGCCTTCAGCATGTCTGGACCGTTCCCTGAACCTCCGGCCGACTCCATCATCATGATCAATACTTGGGGCCAGACCATATCGATTACTATTGCATGGTGACTTATTCACTCATTCTCCTCCTATCGATCCATGAACACTTACAGAGTCTTCAGCATGACTGGACCGCCTTCCCAGGCCTTCAGCCTATCTGGACCACTCTCAGAACCTTCAGCATGTCTGGACCGCCCTCCTGGGCCTTCAGCCTGTCTGGACTGTTCCCCGAGACTTCGGCCTGACTGGTACACCTCCCGGCCTTCAGTCTATCCGGACCGCTCAAATGTCGTCGCACATCACCCTGAACCATTCCTTCCGGGAATCCTTCCCATGCAGTCTGTTCTAGCCCTCTAGGGGTTCCGAACTCCACATCCGTTCTATGAATCTTTTACCCCGGCCTGATCCCAGGCCTCTCAACAATCACTTTCTCTAAGAACCATGGTCTGTTCCCTGCCCCACGTGTCTATCTCCACATTCTCGGCTAACACAACGCTGAAATCCAACAGCTAACCATCCCTGGATGCATGTTGTTCCACCGGAGAATTTTCCAATTCTCCCCCACTTAGTGCATCGACTACTAACCACCGTTCCCAAAACCGACATGGCTCAATCGCCCTTACTCCATATATTCCCTCTTATCCATGAACTGACTCGCTCGGGAGTGAGTAACCTTCACCGTATAACCCTTCCGCCATCGCACACCTGAACTCCAAGGAAGTTCGAATCTCAACTGAACACTCCTCTCAACGCAGTCGCTATTCCAAACAACGAGATCATATACCTTATCTTTCGACCAAGAATCCTCCTGAACACTAACTACCACTCCTAACTACTAAGATCCTCAATCATACTATGAAACATGTGGAACAAGGCAGACAGATTTACCATACTACACAATCAACAAGATAACAAGATATCACAATGGAAACATACCCGCAGCTGTATCTGGCTCTGCCCTGACCTCCTCTGTTGTAAGCTGAAATGCGCGTCCCTGAGCCCTCGGAGGCTCCGCTCCACCCTGACCCCTGCCAGTAATCCTCAAAGTGGCCGGTGTTGGAGCCTGCACCGATCCTGCAGCAAGCTGTGGGCAGTTGGCCCTCAAGTGTCCAACCTGATGGAAATGATAACAAATCCTCATATCCTGCACCGGGGCCGACTGACGGCAATCCCTCGCATAATGCCCCTCTCTTCCGCACTTGCGGCACGCACCACCAGACCTACAAACTCCGGTATGACCCTTCCCACACTTTTCGCAAGTGTGGCTGCTCTGACTCTCAATCCTAGAGTCAACGGTTTTGAACCGTTTCGGCGCCGGCTGCGACTGCACCAGGGCCTGCCTCTGCTCTCGCAACTGCAACTCAATCTCCAAATCACGCCGCCTGGCGGCCTCCTGCAGCTCTAACAAGGTATCACACCTTTGCGTGGACACAAACTGTCTGATGTCCCTCTTGAGCATACTCAGATATCGGGACATCTGAGCCTGCTCTGAAGCAAACTCTGGGCAAAACATCGCCCTCTCAGTAAACATCCTGGTGATCTCCGTCACCGACTCTGAATCCTTCTTCAGCTCCAGGAACTCCTGAGCCAACCTCTTTCTCTCAACCTGTGGAACATAACGGGTACTGAACATCTCCCGGAACTGATCCCACGTAACCGCGGCCCGCTGCGCGTCAGAATAAGATCCCGTAGTCAACCTCCACCAATCCTTCGCTCCGAGCCTCAACAGGTTCAGAGCACACCTCACCCTCTGATCAGCAGGGCATGAACACGTGAAGAAACATCCCTCCATGTCTAACAACCACCTCATAGCAATGATCGGATCCTGAACTCCATCGAAAATAGGGGGCTTCGTATTATCGAAGTCCCGATACTGAAAACCTCGACCGGTTCCTCCCCCCTGCCACTGCTACAGCCGTTGTAGCTGTCGCGGCAGCCGCCTCTGCAAGAGCTTCATAGCGCTCATCAAAGTACTCGACCATGGCGGTCTTGATCGACCCAAACATCTCCGGCAACTCGGCCCGGAACATAGCAGCAACCTCATCATGCAGGATCTCACGAATCCTGGCATCCAACTCGTCCATGCTCATCTGACCAATGACCTCGGGTGGTACTGACCCATCCTGACCACCCTCTCCCGATCCTGATCCCGAACTGGATCATGCCCCGAAACGTCTCGTAATCGCCATACTGCAATACACCAACAAGACCCTTAGACACATCACATGTCCACCCGGGTAACTATCTCATAACCGATACCCTAGAGAGTTGTGACTTCCTTGATACGCGTATGGGTCCTGTGCTTTCAGTAGTACGGGCACATACTACCTTCCACACCTACCCATATTTGTCTCAAGTATCACCACAACACTCTAACCATATATACATACACCCGCTCAATCCTCACTCCTAGAGGAAAAGTTGTATATCTCAGATAAGGAAAACCCTAGGCTAATAGGCATCACATAATCAGGCAATTCTATCATGCAATTCCTGAAGATCCCTAGCCTAGTACTAGCATGTTGTTCTAACATATCACATAATCAAATAACTTGTATGGTATTTTGGGGTCTACTTACTGGCTCTGGTTGATCGTACCCTCTGCATCCTCCTTTACTTATTTCGAAAACCTTTTGAAAACAATTTTGAAAATCCCTCCTTGATTTGAGACTGGATTCACACGAATGTTCCTCCAATTCACTCAAACCAAGGCTCTGATACCAACTTGTAACACCCAAAAAAATTGAGCCAAATTAAAACATTTTAATCATTCAAAAACCATTACGTCCATACAACTCGTTTTCAAAATAGTTTAAACATCAGAGTATCCCCCAGAACCATATCATATAAATCATAAAACATGAGGAGCGGTACGATCACGCCTTCGCCTTGCCACGATCTCCTGAAGTACCTGAAACAATACACTGAAACTGTAAGCCCGAAAGCTTAGTGAGTTACCCCCAAAATACCAACCACACATATCATACTCATAAATAGAACAACCATGCACATCGGGTCTACTGTGTAACTGGTCCGCCCGCACCGGGCCTTTAGTCCACCTGGTCCACCCTCCGAGTCTAGCCATGTACGTCGAGTCTACAGTGTGATTGGTCCGCCCGCACCGGGCCTTCAATCCACCTGGTCCACTCTCTTAGTCTACAGTATGACTGGTCCGCCCGCACCGGGCCTTCAGTCGGCCTGGTCCACTCTCCGAGCCTCGGCACGTCTGGTCCGCCCTCTTGGGGCCTTCAGCCTATCCGGACCGCTCGTTGGGCCTTCGGAACATCCGGTCCGCCCTGGGTATGTTGGCCTACAGCACAAAGCAGGACCCGCCTCAACCCAACCCCCGTCAAACAACCATGTGCACATACAACAATTAATCACATAACAATCCTCAACCAGACAAACAGTCTAACAGATCACATAGCATATCAACATCCTAAGCAGGATTCCGACCTAACCGGTCACTAGCATAGCATTACCCTATATCCCGGGTACCAACCTTAACCAGGTCACTAACATAACACCATCCTAAATACCAGGATGCAGATCTGGCAAAACAATAACATAACAACAATACCCGGATTTCCATCCGATAAAGGGCCGACCTTGGTGCCGTAGACCCTGTCGATATAGTGAGGATAACTCACCTTGCAACTGCCAAAATCCTGCAAATCTCTGACCGCTGACTCACCGGGACTCCCAACTATCACATGATAATCACCAAGTTAGAATCCAACATGACTTTCTAGGCCAAGGGCCCACAACACTCATTAAGTCCATCATCCTCTTATTGGGCCAAGACCCAAAACCAAATCCTCATGCAAAGCCCAATATTGGCCCAATTTACTAAATTGGGCCCACCTCACCAAATGGGCCTAGATCCAAGGTCCATAATAATTATTGGGTCTAAATTACTCCATCCATAATGTTCAGTCACGGCCTAAGCCCCACTAGCCAATACACAACCCAATCACTTAAGGCCCAAAATCAAAAACCCAACAGAGGGAGTACGTTGGGCGTACCCCTCTTGGTACGCTGGGCGTACTTCGATTCTCGCGGACTGGGAACGGGACACTGACCCACTACGCTGGGCGTACATCGGCTTACGCGGGGCGTAATCTCGCTGAACTAAAATTCCACATAAGTTCTTAATGGCTTAAGCTCTTAAGCCCAAACTTCAGATCCATCGACCAAACATGCCTAGGATTCATAAAGTCTCAAACTTTATTACTTGGGACGTCCATAAAGCTCTTAACTCAAGGTCTTAATCCATTAAGACCCACCTACATCACACATAAGACAATCAAAGCCTTTGGGACCTCATTTTTCTCACTCAAGACCTCTCCTAAGGTCTGAAAGGACAGCTAATCTCAACCAACTCGCATCATGCATCACTTTGGGGTTTTTGGGACAAGAAATGGTGTCAAAACCTCATAACACCTAGATCTACACAAAATAGATGTCAAGCAAGAGACTTTATACCTCAAAAGGGCTCCAGAAGATGATGCCTTCCCAGATCTACGAGCTCCAGCCACCCAACTCCTTCCTTGACAACTTCTTCTTTCTTCTCCTAGGCTCTCCTTTGCCAAACCAAGCTCCCCAAGGTCAAATATCCACAATCATGGAAGAAAACGGCTACTTAGGGTTTCTGAGAGTAAGAGAGCAGATATGGAGGCTAGGGTTGGAACCATAATGTTCCTTATATAGTGGTTGGCCCTAAAATTAGGGTTTCTGGACACTGGACGTACGCTGGGCGTACGCCCCCAACACCCGCGTTCATTTAACCGCTCTACGCTGGGCGTAACCTAGCTTACGCTGGACGTACCCAGCCAATTACACGCATGCACTCCATGCATGCCTAGGACCCCTTTGCCAAATATTTCCTTTAGGGACCATTATTGACACTATCTTCAAAGTGTCATAACTCCTTTATTCTAAGCCCGTTTCCGACGAACTTTATATCCACGAAAAGGTGGCGAGAAGCCCTACGCTTCTAGCAACACACCCCGACCCGAAACCTTCTCGAATAAAACCCATTGCCCATAAAAGACCGAAACGCCCTTACTCTTGATCTCGGGGATCCATGAATAATTACTCTTAGAACGGGGCGTTACACCTCCCCACCACATACTCCTCAGCATAACGGATATGCTGAGAGACGCCATCGACACATCGTCGAGATTGGTCTTGCTCTACTCTCTCACTCTAAACTCCCTACCACCTTCTGGCCTTTCGCTTTTACCACCGTTGCATATCTCATAAACAGACTACCTACATCTATCCTTCACAATCTTTCTCCTTTTCATTGCCTTTTTCAAAAAGAACCAAACTACTCGAAACTCAAATGTTTCGGTTGTCTATGCTATCCATGGCTTCGCCCATATTCACCAAATAAACTACACCCTCGTTCCACCCCCTGTATTTTCGTCGGCTATTCTCCAACCCAAAGTGCCTACTACACTTATGACCCTCTATCCAGCAAAATCTACACATCAAGACATGTTGTGTTTATTGAAAATGAATTTCCATATCCAACACTTGCCAAATCTCCCATACCAGAATCTCTAATTGATTATAATCATTGGATTCCACTATCATTCCCAATTTTACAATCTCACTTCCCCCCCCCCCCCCCACTACTCCAACATCTCCTCAAACTCTCACACCATCTTCCGCCACCTCTACTGCCACTCTCTAAAATCCTTCTCCCATAATTCATGATCCTCATCCACCCTCTCTTCCTCCTTTTCCTCCTCCTCCTCCCCCTCCTCCTCCTCCTCCTCCTTCACCCCCTCCCCCCTCACACATGAACACTCGTCCTCACCCAAAACCAAACACTCGTTATTTCAACTCTGACTTCCAATTATACACCGCCTCCACCGAATACCCATCTGAACCATCCACAATCTCTCAAGCTCTTAAACATCCATCATGACGCAAGGCTATGCAAGAGGAATTCGATGCACTTACTCGTAACAACACCTGATCCCTTGTACCATCCTCTCAAGCTCAAAATCTGGTTACATACAAGTGGGTATACCGAACGAAATACAAACCAGACGGATCCATTGACCGCCTAAAAGCACGTCTCGTAGCCAAAGGCTTTCATCAATGTCCAGGTATTGATTACCGGGAAACCTTTAGTCCTGTTCTCAAACCAGCCATGTTACGTCTTATTCTCTCACTTGCCATCTCGAATGCATGGCCTCTAAGACAACTTGATATCAATAACGCATTTTTACAAGGCACACTTCATGAAGATGTTTACATATCTCAACCTCCTGGTTTTGTTGATCCCTCCAATCCCACTCATGTTTGCAAATTAAACAAAGCACTTTATGGCCTTCGCCAAGCCTCTCGAGCATGGTATGATGAACTTAAAAATTATCTCATTTCCCTAGGATTTAAATCCACCATCTCAGATCCCTCTCTTTTCATTCTCAAAACCGATACCTCCATCATCTTAGTTCTTGTCTATGTCGATGACATAATCGTCACCGGTTCATCTCCCAGTCACATATCCACTTTCATCTCTTATTTAGCCTGTAAATTCTCTCTAAAAGATCATGGATCTTTGTCTTACTTCCTTAGTGCTGAAGTCCTCCCTCATTCTTGGGGAATCTTACTTTCTCAAAGAAAATACATCCTTGATATACTCACTAAAACCAAAATGACTTATTGCAAGCCTGTATCCACACCAATGATTAGTTCTGACACCTTACGATCAACAAGGGGTACACCATATCCGTCTCCAACTGATTATCGCACCTTAGTCGGTGCCCTACAATACCTGTCCCTAACCAGACCGAATATCTCCTTTGTAGTTAACCGTTTATCTCAGTTTATGTAGGCTCCAACATCTACACACTAGATAACTTTGAAATGATTAATCAGATATTTGCATGGCACACTTCATCATGGAATCATCATTCATCGCAACTCACCACTCACACTTCAGGCATTCACTGATGCTGACTGGGCTGGAGACAAGGATAACTACAGAAGCACCACCGGGTACATAGTTTATCTTGGTGCAAACCCAATTTCATGGAGCTCAAAACGTCAAAGTTCTTTAGCCAGAAGCTCCACCGAAGCTGAATTCCGCGCCGTTGCATCCACCACCACCGAAGTTCAATGGCTTATTTCCCTACTAAGTGAACTTGGCATTTCATCTTCCACTACACCTATTTATTGCGATAATCTGAGGGCAACTTCATATTCAGCAAATCCTGTTTTTCACTCAAGAATGAAGCACCAAGCTCTAGATTTTCACCTTGTCAGGGAAAAAGTACAGCAAGGATCTCTACGAGTTCAACACATAGCCGGTGATGACCAACTTGCTGATGCTTTAACCAAACCCCTTCCACGACCACGCTTTCATTATCTCATATCCAAGATTGGTCTTATCACAGGATCGTCCATCTTGCGGGGGAATATTAAGATATAACATGGTCACATTTATCACCTAATATTTAGCACACATGTATATTACTATGTCAATATTGTTCCCGTGTATATCTCTCATAGTTAGTTGTATTCTTGTTATATAAACCCAAGATGTATCAAAATTCAATAATACAGAAACAATCTTTTCAATATCGACTTCAATTCTATTTCCTTATAGTTATCTCTCCATTGCCAATGTTTCGCTGAATAGCATTCCGTAGAATGATATCAAAATCATGAAGTTGATTAATTGCATCTATGATTTTAAACCAAATGCCCTTCTTTAAAACCGAACCTTCATTATTCATACCAAAACACCCTTCACGCCCATGAAAAATCTTTACAATCTCCGTCAAAATGTTATTGTTACAATTAAAAAAATCGCCACTTTCATTTTATATATATAAAAAAAAAACCTTATTAGATGCATCCAACGAGCCGAAGTCAAAACCTCCTTTATTCCTATTAGCCAACGCAAGATCCCATCTAATCCAATGAAATTTTGGATCACCCTCGTCACAACCCAAAAAAAAAATCGGCCCTCAACTTCTCCACCCCAAAAAATATCGTCGTTAGCCAACATATATCCAAAGGTATAATTTTCGATGTAGCTATAGAATAATAAAAAGTTTTTTTTAACAGAAAACATATTAACAAAATTATTTGATTGTTGATTAGATATATTACATGTAAATATAACTAATAATTTATAATAATAGAAAAAATAAACATTTAATTTTAGTTTGATATTGTTTAATTAAAATCGAGTTTAAATAAAATTACTATTGTCCTTTACATTAAAAAGAACCTAATATTTTTTAATATCAATAGTGATAACAATGACCAAAAAAAAAACTTAAGTTCAAATTTGTTTCAGCCAAAAATATAGGGAAATCTTCAGAAAAGTCCTAAAATTTTAGCCTAATTTACGAAAAAATCTCAAACTAAAATTTGTTTACGAAAAAACATAAATTACCGGTAAAAATGACGATTTGACCCATTTTTTCCGGTTTATAGGTTTTATTACTTACATGTTTCACTAAAGTCCCATTATTTTACCATAATTTATTATAAATAAAAATAATAAATTTAAATTAATAATTCATAAAAAGAACTAATGCAATAAAAAAATTAAAAAAAATTAATTAAATAAAAATAATAATCCAATAAAGTAACACTTACTAATAGATAAATATTATATGCTAAAAATAATATTTGTTAATATATAATAATCCAATAAAAAAGAATTAATACAATAAAAAAATTAAAAAAATCAATTAAAAAATTAATAAAAAAAAGTAATATTTTTTAATATATAAATATAATATATTAAAAATAATATTTATTAATATATAATAATCCAATTAAAAGAATTAACGAAATAAAAAAATTAAAAAAAATTAATTAAATGAATTTAATAATCCAAATAAGTAACACTTACTAATAGATAAATATTATATGTTAAAAATAATATTTATTAATATATAATAATAATAATAAAGAATTAATGCAATAAAGAAGAAATTAAAAAAAAATAATTGAAAAAATTATTAATAAAAAAAATAATATTTATTAATATATTAAAAATAATATTTATTAATATATAATAATCCAATAAAAAAATAATACAATAAGAAAAAACAAAAAAAGAAAAAAGTAATTAAAATAATTAATATATAACTAGATGCGTTCCAGCGCGTTGCGCTGGTCGGAAATGGTGTTTTGTGGGTCGGAAACTTGGAATGGTGCATGTGGATTGGAATCAATGTTAAAGTATAATATTATAGACATAGTTATGAATGTAGGTTGCTATTTCTTGTATTTAACTAAAAATTAAATGCAGAAATAACATATTACTTGTACTTGAATAAACAACACTTAAACCTATCTAATACAAATGATGAAGTACTTGAATAAACAACACTCAAACCTATCTAATACAAATGATGAAGAAGTAAAAGCAAGTTCCTGCAATTCCATTGAATTTGAAATCAACAATCCTATTAAGATATTGCGTGTGCCTCTGGCTGTATGATTTAGGGTTCCCCACTTCACGCAACGCAGATCGTAATTGTGCACATGGAAATTTACGATTTTGCCATTCAACATCTGAATTCTGTATGATTTAGGGTTCCCCACTTCAAGCAACGCAAATTTAAATTGTGCACATGGAAATTTACGATTTCGCCATTCATTATCTGAATTGCGGATAGAGGATTCCAACACTTGTCGATAATCGTACCATCAGAAAATTTATAGACGGATATTTAGCAAATAATGTTTATCAGCAAAAGGAGATATTTTCTTGGATTGAAGGTCGGGTGTTGTTCTAAAAAGAACAACAGGAGCTCCTGCATTTCAAATTTAAAAAAGGTTACAAACTTTAGCAAGAACTGGTTGTATTATTTTCATTAAGATAAATCTTGCCTTATACAACCTGTTTACAATTTAAATTTAGAGAAATCAAAGATCAAAGAGATCTCTGGGTACAAAGATTATAAGCAAATAGGAGAGAAGAGAGTGCAAATGCAAGAAAAGCCAAAAAAATCCTATTGATGCAGTTGCCATCTTGCCAATTGTGTGGACGCATCTTTTCCCAAATTTACACCCAATCATCCTTCGACTTCTTCAATGTCACTTGGGCATGAAATAAACATTCTGCTACATTATTACTATTTGGAAGCTCTCTTCTCAACATATTGTTACGCCAACTAATTTTATGTAATAAAAAAAAAGAAACAGTAGATCAAATTCAAATAAAATTGATTTTCATGTGTCATGTATACCTGCTATTTATACGTGTTGAGCTCTGCATATAAATGTCCATTTTGCCCGTGTCTCCATCTGCTTCAACTCATTAATTTTTAAGAACTCTAAACTTTAAATAAATTCAACGAAGCACATGTCTGTTTCTTTTAAAGTCGAAGGCCTCACTAACCATTCAATTTTTCTCAGCAAGTGCTACTTCCCATTTTCCAAATTCCATCTCCAATCAGTAAAATTATTCTTGGCTACATGATAGAGTTAATTGCAGTTCAAGTCCTCATACTCGCCCCTTACTGTATTACCTCCAATAATGCTTCGTTATTGCTTTGTAGTAGCATGCATTTTTTAACACAGAGTTGATCAAACTTGTATTGATAATCTGAGAGTACGAATTCCCCTTCTTTCCCAACACCTTAACCTGTAATTTTTTTAATCAATCATTACAACTTTATGAAAAAAGATAAAAAAAATTTATAAGAGTGATATAAATATTACCTGCACTGTCATTGATGCAAAGTTTTAAAAAAAAAAGTTTAAATTAATTCAATATTTTTGAAGAATTGGAGCTAAACGGGTTGTTCCCAGTTATGCATTCCAGTGCTCTTGTTGATTAAATCAACGACGCCGCTACAAAAGCCAATAACCCCAAGTGGTCAATAACAAATGATAGTTTCTCATGTTGAAATATAACGCAATTTTTGAGAGATACAAAAAACTCCATGAAAGAAATATCGACGACCACATAGCACTTTACATGAAATAAATGAAATTCTTTAAAAGTTTGTTGGCTTTGGTCTGTTACAAAGATTACTTTACATGAAACAAAAAGGATATTTAAAAAATGTTATTCATTTTTCAAACAGGATTTTAAAATGAGGCTATGTTACTATGTACATATAATAAGAAAGCCACCGTGTTGAGTGATATCCCTAAACTTGGTTGATTTATCTCAAAATGGGAGTCAATAGCAAGAAGTCTTCATCGTCTATCTCCACATGCAGTTGTTTCTCATGATTTTGCTAAAAGGGTAAACTTGTCTTTTGATATAATGCTCGCTTCAGCTTCGGAGGACTATCTTTCCATAAAACAACACTTTCACTCGTCGGGTCCACTTTGGCTCTTGCGTCTTTGAAGGCATAGTACTCTTTTTCCCCTAGTTGCTTTTGGGTTCCGTCGGACAAATTTGCCCCTGCCTTATTTTTTGGTTCAATTTTGTCCCTTAATCAAAAACTTGTTCCAGAAGGCATTTGGTTGGGAATGCTTTTGGAAGTGATGCGTTAAAACAAATAATACACTCAAAGCAAGATTATATGAAGATAAACTTTAAAAAAAAGATAACCTTTCCAGAAATCACATTGAAAGAGTCCAGTACTACCCTCCTACCCAACCTCTCATTGTAATGAGTCTGTCAAAAACAAACATATCCACATGAGTTCATATAATTTAGCATACTAAGTCTTTTTTTTATTAAGTTCATTATTTTATGATATCAACTGGAAAGCGTAAAGTATGATTTTATTTTAACAAAAAAGGAAGAGCAAAATTAACAATAAACAATTTGTGTTCTTAATATTGAATCTCAAATTACTAATCAAAATTGGAAACAGTGGATGTTTTTTACCTGCTTGTCTTTTTCTATCCCGTGATACCATCGTTAGGTTGAATCAATTGCCAAAAGTCTGGCGATTCGTAGTCGTGGATACAAAGAAACCTTGATACAACCGTTGTGTTGAATGGATTAGCCATATTTGTAGGGTGCTTCAAAATACATGTGAAAAAATGTTATAGAGGAAGCAAAATAATGACATAAAAATAATAGGATATCACCTCTGGTCTGGAAGTCTAACCGAAAGCTGCAAATTTGGAACTCGGTGTCGCGATACAAAAATTTGGGTGAAAACAGATATGGGAAAAATGAAACCAAACGTAGCTTATTTGCCCTAGAAACAAAGGACAGAGGATGGCGATAAATATACCGGTGGTTGATTGGAGAATGTCTGCTGAAGCGAAAATCGAACCCTAATCTCTGGTTGCTGGAGGATGTTGTCTAAGAAATCTGGTAGAAATCAAGAGCGAAGAACGAAGCAGATGAAGGGCAAACAGTCGAACACATTTGGGTAAGGAACCGATAGATGGAGTCATTGAGATAAGAGTAAGGCGGTGGATCGGTGTTAACCCAGGGTGAAGGAACGGTGAATGATAGAATACGCACACATTTGGTCGATAATGAAGCTAAGCAGGCGTGGGGGCGGTGCGATCTTCGACCTCGTCTCCTCCGGTGGGACGACGGGCTCGGATGGTTGATGATCGGTTGGGTACAGAGGAAAGTGGATTTGGGCGACCGGTGGTGGAGGGTAGATCGATTTGGCGGATTCCAGGCAGCGGCGACGGGGATGACGGTGGTTGAAGCTGGCGGAGGTCAGCGATGCAGGTGGGTGTCGTTAGCGGAGGGGCGGGGTGGTGCTGGAGGCCCCGAAGAAAACATCGACTCTTTGAAGGAACGGTGGAAGGAGAAAGGGTACGAATGGCAAGACGCCTCCAATCCATCCAACCGATTCAAAACCGGAATGTAAGAGAGGCGGTGGGAAGGATCCGGAAGAACGCCAGCAATCGTAAAGTGATTGGGTGGGAAAACGGTGAAGAGAACAGACGCGAAACACGTAGCAACAAAAAACCGATCAAATGGCAGAAAATGCCCAGAAAACAAAAACGGAAAAGAAAGCCAGAAGTAGACTGACGACCATAAAAGAAGGACTATTTGTGCCAAAAAACCAGCATGTTGGAAGGTAAAAGAAAATAGATAGAATTGCAACATCACCCATAATCACGGGACCAGTTTTGCCCAAAGTGAGGAAGATTACTGTATAGCTAAGGCAGGATAATTTTAATATATATATATATATATATATATATATATATATATATATATATATATATATATATATATATATATATAATAATTCAATAATATGAAAAAGAAAAATTGCGTAATTGGTCCTTATAGTTTGGTAAAAAGATAAAACTGCAGAAATGGTCTCAGGGGTAACTCCGTCATTTGCCAAAAGTTAACAGTCATGCTGTTAAACTTAACGAGGTTGAGACCAAAACCGCAACAAAACCATCAAATAGGGACCTCTTTTGCTAATAAACTTTTTTTTGACCTTACCCACAGAAATTGACAAACCACAGGGACCATTTTTGCAATTTTGTCAATACAAATAAATTCATAATACAAATCAATTTTAAAATGAAGAACAAATTATTGAAATCGTCCCTATGGTTTAGTTAAAATTGCGTGTTTGGTCCTTAACTTTTTTTGCACTCGGACCATCCCTATGATTTGTTTTTATTACGCGTTTGGTCCCTGATCGATGTAGAAAGATAGTTATACCTTTTTTATTTTATTTTTTACTTTACTTTTATTTATTTTGTTATTGTTTTATTTTTTGTTTTAAAAAGAAATAAAGATTATGTATTAGAGGCCCACTTCATCTACTTCATCCCCTTCTCACTTCACATTCCTTTTCTCGTTCCAGATCCCACCATCACACCTCTTACCTCACCGATCCACACACAACGAACCAGAAAGTAACCGAAGAAGGCAAGACAATCGATGGTCAAACATACCCAGAAAACATGGAGACGCTGGAATCCTCCATCGTCGGCGACCGTACTTCGTCGGTGATCTTACCCTCTTCGGCGACTCTATCTCCTTCCTCTCCCTCTTCGAGAACTCCATCAGTCTTTGCATGATCTGGTTGCCAATGAGAATCTAACTCACGATTGTGCTCGTATATAGGTTCGTTGGAGCGACACAACGATTGTGCTCGTATATGGGTTCAATTGATTTCTGGATTCATTTTTTCTAGGCCCCCGATGACTCTTAGAACACGAATTTGAGGTGTGATGCAGGTTTTCAGAAATCATATTCTCGATTTATGCAGGTTTCAAAAATCATGTTTTCATGTTTTTTTGTTGAAATACTTAATTCGAATCATGTTTCTTTTCATGGAATGAAACGATTTTATAAATTCTTGTTAAAAATGTGCCGATTTGATGAAATTTTTGCTAAAAATCATGTTATGATTTCTGATTTCACGATTTCTGGAACCTCCGATAACACCTCCATTCAACCTTTTTTTCTAGTTTGATTTTGATTTTAGATATAGGTTTACGTATTGGTTTTTAGGTTTGATTTGGTTTTGATTGTACATGGGTTTTTTCCTTATTTTTGGTTCAATTTCAATTTATTTGGTGTGTTGATTGGTGGTGGTTTTCGGTGGTGATGTTGGGAGGTTGACGGAGGCTGTTGGAGGTTACGGTGGTGGTTGTTTAGAGGTTGACGGAGGGGAGGGGTTGAGGGAAAGGGAAGGGAAGGGAGAAGGAGTGTATGTGTTGGTGGTCCCATATATTTATTAATTCATTTTCTAGCTAATAAAAAATAATTAAATAATATAAAAATTGAAAAAAGAAAATAAGAAGGGTAATATAGTCTTTTAAAGTGTGTGAGGGACGAAAAACGTAAGAAAATCAAACTATAAGGATGGTCCGAGTGCAAAACAAAAGTTAGGACCAAACACGTAATTTTGACCAAACCATAGGGACGATTTCAATAATTTGTTCTAAAATGAATATATGAATAGTTAGTTTGTTCATAAATTTCCTTAAATTGATTGAGTGAATGTATATGTGCAAAAGTATGACGAAATGTTCTTTTTTTTATAGTTACTCTGAAAATTTGATCTTCAAAACTTTCCATACATATTTGAAATTCCGAAATGTATTATTTACCGGTGCTCCTATTGTAATAAAAACCGAAACAATAAATAATATATTATGTACGAAATTGCAATAGCTACATCACTTTATCTGTGGCATTGTGGACTATTGTCCATTGCAATTACAAATCAAGTTTAATATTATTTTCGTGGTTATATGAATTATATTTCAGTATTATAAATTAAAATGATTTAAATTAAAATTATTTAAATTTTAATGTTGAAAAACTTTTTCAAGTAAAAAAAAACAGTTTTATATAGCAGTTGACGTTAAACAACAAACATTTTTTTGCATACTCTAGACATTTGGTCCAGCACTTCTTCTACAAATTGGTTCGCAAATCAAAAACTTTTTAACTCTTAAAAAACAAACAAACAAACAACTCTTTTGATCCTAATATAAGAAATACGGCTTCAATTGCCATCTTATCATGCTTTAGAGTTTACTTAGTTTACTAGTTTAGATCGACCTATTTGGTTTAATTTTGCATGTGGGCTTTGTGTTTTCTAATGGGCTGGAGTACTATATTTGGGTTTGTTGAAGCTAAGACAATTTTCTATCTAAAATTGCATGTATCGATGAGGGGCTAGCTCTGTAGATAGAACGTGTCTATAAAGAATGGGTCCTGCTTTAGGGCATCTTATCTCCGCGCAACAAGCTAAAAAGTAGGGCTCTTGACAAATGCTACATTTTCGAATCACCAAAACAACCTTTTAGCAAAAGCAAAACGTACGTTACCCTCAAACAAAGAACCACACCCTCCACACTGTTCTTGTAAATTGTAAGTTTTGTAACAAAGAGAAACCTCAAGACTTGAAGTACACATATGAAATGGGAACGTGGAAGAAGGGGGTGTTTTTTGTTTTAATTTCAAGATCGATCAATTTTTAATTTTCTAAATGATGCGTTATAAAGTGATGACAAAGAAGAAAGTGCGTAACCTTCCCTCATGATTATCTCCTACTGATACTCTATGTGCCAATCCATTCATATCTTTGTTAATTATTCATCCTCCACTTCCACCTCCAACACCAGGAGCTCCATCTCTGTCCTCTCAATGCTTTAGAGGATGTGGTATGGGCCAAAAACGAGAAGCAACCGGGTGATGTGGCACCCTCAACGGCGTCGTGATGGGGGGAACACCGCCCCCCCCCCCCCCTACTCGTTTTTGCTCGTTATGTTGCATCTTGTGGTAACGAGGACGAGATAAAACAAGAAAGATGATTGACTATCTTCTTCATCAACCAATCAAATAATTTTATCTATTTTCTTTCTCTACCTCTTAACATGATATAACATGTGGAACACCATTTCCCCCTTGGTGTTATGGTGGTGTTATGGATGAGGTGGCACTAATTTGGTGTTACATCCAGTTGCCCATACCCAATGCTCTTAATCCATAACGTAAAAAGCACTCTACTTAAATTTCAACTTACTTATAACCTAGAGTTAGATGCATGTTTCTTTGTATGCATGTTTTTAGATCTGAAATGGAACATGCATGAAAATAAATTAACATTTTCTGTGTTAAGGGTGGAATACCTTAATCACAAAATAGAATTTGAACTCTTTTAAGATAACCTACGTATGTATTATGGAATTTATCATAAAAGGGTAATAAATAATTATTTTTAAGGTGTTTTTGGTGGGTCCCTCTATAAAACTAAGGTGGAATGGCTTTAACTGAGTTTTGTCATGATGAGAAAATATACCTCTTCCTTATTCTCATATTAAAAGCTGTTTTTCTACTTCTTTCAAGTGTGTTTGTGGGGTCAAAATCTAGTGAGCTTTTTTAAGGCTAACCTCCACTTTGTATTGCTTTTCTTTCACCAGGGGGGTGTTGTATATCTGTGGATCTTAGTTTTGGAATCCTAACATGCAAACAAAGGAGATATTAAAGTTGCTTCTTTTTTGTGTAGGTCCTGCTCCTTGATTGGAATGTATATGCTGTCATGCATTGGCGATTATAAGTCTCACGCCTACCCCTTACCAACACCCCACCCCACCCCACCCTGAAGCTGAAATTCGGTATTTCATATTTACAGAAAGTTATTTGAATATATCATCCATATTTGACTGCTCTCGATCGATCAACTTTACAAAGATCTGATTGAACCATCCTTTAAAGCGATCGAATTTCATGAAGAGATTGTTCTGATTTATGTTGGGTTCTTTATCTTTATATTCAGATTTCAAATTTTTGAATGTTATGATGATGTTTGGAGATTATTAATGGCGAATGATTAACTACTGCCACTTTTTGAAAAGACAGTGTTTTGGTTGTATGGCATGCAATGGTTTACAGCCTGTCATAGAAATGGGTGGCAACTGTGCAAGGTGGTTGTGTGGCAAAACCGTAGGTTGAGTGGTTGGCCGGTGGTGAGAGGTGATGAGGGTGGCAATAGTTGCCGCCGGTGTTTGTGGTAGCTAACCGTGGATGGAGTAGACTAGTTTGATTCATAGTACTAGCACCTAGTTTTAAGTGGGGCTGATAACGTTTAACATGTTCGATGGTCCACGAAAGCGACCCACGTGTTCCATGAGAGCACATAACCTTTTCTACAATACATTCTTTAAACAGAAAGTTGTGAAATTGTGTTTTTCTTTTCTTTATCATAAAAGCTACAAAGAGTCTCGGCAATGGCTCAGCATAAGTGAGATGCACCGAGCCTTGAACTAGGCATATCGAGTTCGGTAGAGGAATTCGGCATTGAGCTTCCGATGAGAGAGAGACTTTTTTTTTTTTACCACTTCACATAAGTATCATATTTTCATAAAATATCTTATTTTTTTTAAAAAATACATCATTTTAAAAATATAACCGTTTCTTATTCTAAATTTTAAATTTTAAACATTTCATTAACTATAAATACCAACATCCTTCTTTGTTTTTCACAATATTCAAATCTTTTTCATTAAACTCTTGTAACCTCTTTTATTTTCATCATCTTCAAACATTCTTTTCTAAAAAATAGCTCATCTTTGGATCACATATCATGTTGGCTCATGCATGGGTTGATGTAATAGAAGAGCCAATCAACATTAATGTTATAGATGCATTTACTTTTTGGATGAGAGTCACCTAAAGAACAACCGTGAAGTCGATCGACGTCGAAGTAAAGATCATCTCTTCTCCAAATGGAGACATGCAAACACAATTGCAGTACAGTTTCACACTGTGTTTTCTTAGGATGAAGCGTGAAGCAATAAATGTTGGAAATTAAGGAATTATGTTGGTCAATGCTTTAAGGCTTTCTGTGAAAATACAAAAAAACATTTCCGGTTTGTTAAGTTTTGGTAAGTTGTGAGGGGGAACAACAAATGGCGTCCATATGTCCGGTGAACATGTGTCGTGTTTTATTTTAATTTGAAGTTTGTTTTAATGTTTCATATGTTTTAATTTCAAGTGTCTTGCATGTTTTTTAATTTTAAGTTCGTTGTCTTTTAATTTAAAATATACGTGTTCTTGGTATTTTAATGATATATTTAGTTAATTAGTTTTATATATTAGTTTTTATATAAAATATATTTTTTTTGTTTTTAAAAAAATGTGTTTCATGGAAAAAAGTAGCAAACACGCCCTCTAAATGACAAACTTTTGAAAATGTATGACAAATCTTAGGTAGCTATGTAGCAACAAAAAAAAGTGTGAAAAAAATAATACAAATCCCTCTGACCTTAGATGAAAATTTTCAATAAATGAATGAAAAAAAATGACCCTTGTGTCAAAAAGAACCAGAAAAACCAACCTCCCGGTTAAAAATTAACCAACAAAAAAACTCTTTTCTAAAATGACAACTGAGTCTTCAAAGAGGCTTGTGCAGACTTGGCATTTTCGTCTATTAGCTGATGACTTTTTTTCTCATTCATTTTGATTTTAGAAATAACTCCTTTATTTTGTAAAAACAAATTCTGAAAAAAATCTAATTTCTTAAATCTAATTTTCTACAAAATAAGCATATTAATTTATATATATATATATATATATATATATATATATATATATATATATATATATATATATATATATATATATATATATATATATTACTTAATTTTATAAAAAACCCAAAAAAAAATCTTAAAAAATCCTACAAATTTAAGGGGCATTGAGTTTTTTTTTAAGTTATCATCTTTTAATTTTAAGAAAATACTAGTTTTTATAAAATGTAGCGGATTTTTTTCACTAAATTAAAAAAAATCAAATAAAGAAGTTCTTCATCTTACTATTTTACTAAGTTTAAAAAAAAAATCTAAAATATTGGTCTTAAGTACCTACGTTTTATTTAAAGGAATCCAAATTTTTGTAAAAAGTAAGATATGAAAAAAAAATTTACCCATATAAAAATCATTTTAAAGGTTTAATATATATTATATACATTATGAACTTTTAAAAAGAAAATTTCAAAAATAAATCCTTTTGATATTAGACTTAAATTTTAATAAATATTAGTTTTCATTATTTTTTATTTTTATAAAAATAAAAAAATATTATTCTTTATTTTTTTATATAGACTTTGTTTCATAACAAATTTTTGTTCCTAACATTTTGGACAATAAATTTTCTGGATCATATAATTTTGATTTATAATATTCTGGATCAAAACTTAAAAATTATAAAATTTTGGATAAAATCATTTTCAAACCAAATATAGTCTTTTACTATAGATTTTGGTCTGTAACAAACTCTGGTTCATAACATTTTGGATTATTAGATTTTTAATCATAACAATAAGGTTGATAACCGCCCTAATGGTCTCCGCATCAGAACTGAGCTCATTAGGCTTACACTAGTGGTCAGTCTCTCATCTCCAACAACGTTATGAGTTGTTACCCTAATTGAGCCAATGCCTTTTCACCTTAACTATGAGACCCATCTTTTATAGTGGATAAGTTATCCATGTAACGACCCAAAAATCCAGGGTAAAAATTTCATTTTTCATTATAGTCAAACCCAAATGTTACTTAATCCAACAATTCAAAAACATTGCTTAATTAAAACATTTATCAGAGTTACATCCCAAAATCACATAATGTGGAAAATACAGGTGTGTGCGCTACGATCAAGCCGGGCACTTCCTTTCCAAACCGATGATACCTGAAACCATAAACAAAACTGTAAGCACGAAGCTTAGTGAGTTCGCCATAACATACCCCACACAATCCACACAATCACATAAACCATATCAGCCATATAAGCTACATAAGCCACATCAACCACATAAGGCATGCATGCAAACATATAAGGATGTCGTGGACTCCCTCCAGGGTTTTACTCCAGGATATCGTGGGCTCTCCCCAGGGTCTTACACCTATGTGCCATTAGCACCCCCCATGGTCTTACTTGGAATTCCATGAGCACCCCCACATGGTCTAACAACCAAGTGCCATGGGCACCCCCATGGTCTTTACCTGGAATGCCATGGGCACCCCCACATGGTCTGACATTCGAGTGCCACGGGCTTCCCCCGGGGTCTTCCATGCAAGTATCACAAAGACAACTAGCTTACCACATACCACATAATCAACTAGTATACCACATATCACATAAACAAATAGTATACCACATATCACAAAAACAATGCATATAAACATATAGGGATGTCGTGGAAACCCTCCAAGGTCTTACTCCAAGTTACCGTGGGCTCCCCACATGGTCTAATACCTATGTGCCATGGGCTCCCCCCATGGTCTTTACCTGTAATGCCATGGGCTCCCCTCATGGTCTGATATCCAACTGCCACAGGCTCCCCCCGAGGTCTCCGCATGTCTAACCAATAAGGTACTAACACATTCACATACATACATACTAGGCATATCAATAATGATTCCACAATAATCATCATAACTAACTGAGTGGGCCGGCCTTGGTGCCTTCGACCCATTGGTATGGTGAGGAGACTCACCTCACACTGCCGAAGTCCCGCGGATAAAACTCTAGCTGCTGGATGACAGACTCCCGAACTGTCCATATCAAAACAACACCCAATTAATCATTTGGGTTTCAATGCATACCCATAAATCCCCACTTGGGGTAAAAGGACTATTTTACCCCTAACCTAACTTGGTTCAAGACCAAGGCCCAAACTCACACTCTAAAGGACCAAAAGCCAAATAATTAACCAAGGCCCAACATATGGCCAAATTTTCCAAATTGGGTCCAAACCTCTACATGTTCTTACCTTAAGGCCCAACCCTTTATTCTAGTCCAAATACTTGGTATTCCGATTGTCGAATATCTCATAATCATCAAGGCCCCATTATGGCCCACTTATGGACCAATTTTCCAAATTGGGCCCAAGCCTCTCCAATGGGCCTTATCCTAAAGCCCAATAATTTCCTTAGTCCATAAACTTGTTCCCAATTGGTCCACGAAGGCCCACAGTAGGTTAGTCCAGGAAATGGCCTAACAAGAACCCAAACCTAATTAGGGGTTTTCACATAAAATGACGATTAGGGTTAAGTGTTCTTACTTAACCCATTAAGGACTTAATCCATTAAGTCCATCTCCCACTAGGCCAAGCATACAATGTAATCGGGCACAAGTCATTACATCAATCCATTGGTCCAAAACGCGGGTCCCGACAAATCCAAACTCACATTTCCAAAATTAGGGTTTTCTAAACCCTAACTTGGGTTTCCAACCCAATCGCAAGCCAATTAGCCAACTGGTTTAGTTTTTACATTAATTAAAGTCTAATAAGTTGGGTACCACCCACTACCACCTCGGGCAGTGGTGGTTGGTGGTGGTTCACGGCGGCAGCCACCACTTCGTGGTGGTGGTGACGCATTTTTCCGGCCAAACAATGTTCATACAAGATAACACCACCAACACATGCCTAAATACAAAATAAAACACACACACACACACGCTCAGCCACCCTTGTGGCGGCAGGTGGTGGTCGGAGGTGCTAGCCACAACCTCATGGTGGTGGTGATGGCTTCCCTTGATGTTGTTCGGACAAGCAAAACACACACGACATGCGCACTAGGAGCAGAATCACACACACATACGCCTTTGCTCGGGATCTGAACACAACCACCCACCTGGTGGTGTACGACGATGGCGGGGCGGCGAAGGAACGACGAAAGGAAACAGCGGCGGCGCCGACAATGCGAACAGTCGCTCGGAAGCTTGGCTGATCGGAAAAACGTAACGAATGGTGGTGGCAGCTGGATGGTCACGAGTAACCAACTGTGGAACGGAGAAGATGTGTCCGAGAATGACGTCGGCGGCAACCAGGACGTCGACTTGCTCCTCTGATCTCCAACTGATGTGGTGTCTTCCCGGTTCCCGTCGGTCTTCAATAATGTCAGCAACAAGGGCCGTTGGTGGCTGTTCGATGGTGCTAAGCGGCCGGAGCTGATAGCGGCGAATGGAGGTAGAGAAAGAAGGTGGCGGATGGAGGTTGATAAGGTAGGTTAGGGTTTGGTTTGGAGAAGGTGACTGGTTTATACCCTCTCACATGGAAACTTTGCCCATAATACACTTTCAGCCCCTCCATGTCCATTCTTTTCAACTTAAGTACATAATTTACCATTCAGCCCTAAGCATTCCAAAATCCCTTCAATTTAAGTCCAATATTTTACCAAACACCCCCTGACTTCTGAAAATCTTTACAAAATAAATCCCGGAATTACACTTTAACCCTCGAAAATCCAAATTATATCATTTGGCTCCCTGAAACCAACACCCCACTAAATATCATGGATCTTAGGGCTACTATAAAATAATATAAAATATAATTTTACATCTCGGGGTTCAGGGTTAATTATTTAATTACTAAATTTCAAACATAATGTTACAACTCTCCCCCACTTAAATTAGATTTCGTTCTTGAAATCATTCCTTACCACTCCTGACACTCCGAACAACTTGAGCAACACAGCCACAACCACAAACATACCCCAGCCTTTCCAAGGCAACCAAAACCATCCCTCCTAGGGCTCTAAAAACCCGAAGATGAATGAATTCCTTGCAACCTGATCACATCTACTCCATCTGAAATTTGAAGTCTCGAGATGGGTCTGTCTCCATGACAGACCACCCATACTGAATCATTGCCGAATTAATTGCACTTATCTCCCAACTGGCTACTCAACTTCTGATAACTTGAGTTTCCCACTAGAAAACAGTCACAGACCGAATTTCCCTGCAGAATACTTATACCTGACAAAAGCTCAGATAATCCTTCGAGTAGGAGACTTATCCCTGCAACGGTTAGACTCAGACGAGAGCTGCGCAATAGGGTCAAATCAACCACTCTGAGAATATTTAATCCAACTGCAAACAACTTAGCGTATACCCCGAATACAAGCAACTCCACAAACGAATCCCAAGTCACTGAACCCACTTCGACTCTTCTTGCTACCACTTGCTGCTTTTCAGAAGCAGTCGAGACCTCTCTGATTCAACCTTATCTGTCAACTACTCGAAACATCGGGCACCTAACCGATTGCTAGGCCAAAAACTCACACAACATTCCCATGCGACCTCCGAAGGATACCTCGTCTGACTATAACTGCCCTATCTATACCACCACTCATAGCTCCTTCAATCCTTTTTATCCATCCGATCATGATAGGCTGACAACCTTTCGCCACTGAACCCGATGCAAAAAGGTGAATGATACCAGAATATTTGTAGTATTACATCATACCCGGTCTCCAACGACCTGCCGTGTCCTGGTTCCAATCATGCTGTGGTCTAACCACAATCTTGCGAACTGGCCCGCCATGGCCTAATCATCTGAAAGAATCCGTGAATGCTACGGGTCATCCCGCAGTCTCACAACACTTCCCACACTATCTGGCCGCTAGTGAATGCTATGGCTACCCCACAGTTTTACAACACTTCCCACACTATCTGGCCACTAGTGAATGCTACAGCTCACCCGTATTCTTACAACACTTTCACCCTAACTGACCCTTAGTGAATGCTACGGATCCGCTGCAGTCTTACAACACTTTCGCCCTAACACAACCGTAACCCAATGCCTTACCCCTAATTCATTAATTCGAATCGCACACAGAGTCGAGCACGCACTCGACCAAACACCCAAACTGAACTCAAATTCTGCTATCAAGCACTAAGAAAATGCGATTCACATGTTGGGGAGTTTTACCGAACTCCCAACTCACACGTCCCTCAAACCAGATAGCCACTTGGGCCACCTTCCTCCCTAACGGGGATGCGAAACTTATCCCAGTTTCAAAACCGCTCCTGCTTCTGTATCCCGAGACGATTCTCCCCCACTTTGAATCGACTAAATTCCCAAAGCACATGAGAATTGAAGGATTCCCAATCCTTCTTACCTTAAAATGATCGACCCGTTGACTACTAACGCTTAACATTGCTAGTGATCCATTACTAGCCAACTCAAAAGACCGCACACTCACTGAAGATTAGATGAATACTTGCCGAATCCCAACAACACTGATAATCCCAAACGCTTTGAAATGATACTAAACTCAAATCTTGAAATCCAAATGACAGATGCTTAGACCAAGACCTCAACAATAGACCACTTCCCTTGGCGACCCCACAAGAAAATCTGAGCATAATAACTGAAACCACCGAATCCTGATGATGGTGGATAACCATCCTGCGGAACCCTGTCCGCAGACCTTCCACTTAATAACCCTGAACCGATCTCGGCCATAAACCAAGATAATATTGAACACTCCCAACCCACAAATAGGAAAATGACCTTTCGTTAACCACCAACAATTCACAGCATGCAAATGGCATATGTCATCACTTGAAGATATAACCCAAACACAAGCAGGGAAACAAGCCCAGATACACACTTACCCAAACCCTTGGAACGAAAAACTCCATCGTGCAGTTTCCCGCAAGTGTTGCACTGAATCCGGCCCTGCTGGCCTCTCGAATGTTGATCCAAAATCTTGGGTCTCTTCCCGAGACCCTCCAATATATGCACCTGATCTGGTCCCTTCTTCCCAATGTGATCCAAATCAATCTCCCGCTCTCGGGCTCTACAAATCATATTATTTAGGGTCTCGCACCCTAAACCGGGCTACAAACTACTCCCAAGACATAGTCTCCAATCCCAAAAGTGCAATAGATCACACAATCAATCCTTTTCGCCCGATACAAGAGATCCAAGGCAAATCGAACCCTAGCTCCTAAGGGGTAGGAACTAGTGCGGAAAACACTTTCCATCCCTTAGTCCAATGCGAACTCAAATCCCTGGCATTCCTTCCACTAACTGGCTCACCACCGAAGCCGGGACCAAACCCTGGTCCTTCCCCATGCGTGCTCATCCTCATCCTGCAAAGCAGCCATTCCCACGGTCCAAGCATAACCAATAATTCTCCTTCCCATAAGCTTCTTAGATTCTCTAAGACTCTCACTGATTCGAGTATGGATCCTGTGCTTTCAGTAGTACGGGCCCAATATTACCTCCCACACCTATCCATACTTTCCTCAACAATCCTCCCAAATTGTAACATCCCGAAATTTCAGAAGTTCAATGAAGGGCCAAAAGTGTAAATAAAAGAAGGGACTCGACGAGTAGGTCTGCTTACTCGCCCAGTCGGAGCGGGATCCTGTCGCGGTTTGAATGTTGATCATTGGAGTGGTGCAATGAGGCGGTTCAGTTGTAGTAAGGGCTTGGCACGTATCATGGATCTTGGAGCAAGTAGGGAGGATGCTGCTATGAGATAGCGGCTGGTGAGGTTGTCCCCGAATGGTGGAAATGCTGAGGAAATGAGGCAGCCTATGTATGGATTGTTGGTTATGCGATCAGTCTCTGGGTATGTATGTATGTTATGAGATAGCGATGTGCACCGCTAAGGGGTGATGTATAGTGAGGTGCTGTCATTGTGACAATGATTGGATGATATGTAGACATGATTTCAGTCTCCTTGGAAGAGGAGAAGGATAGTAACTCCAGATTGGAGATTTGGACAGAGGAAAGTGAGATGACAGGTTGACAGACTCGGGAGTAGTCTGGACCGGTGATGAGGACTGTATAAGGATATTGCAGTGGGAGGGCGAGGACCTAGAGATCGTGATAAGGAGGTGTGATTGGGTTACACTCAGTTGTGTCGAACCGAAGGGTTCGAGGGTGACACAAGGACAAGGTCCTTGGGTCCCGAGCATGGTTGTAGGTTTGGGTCATGTATGTGGAGGTATTCCAATCTAGGGTATTCCATCATGAGGATGACCGGACCCTATGATTGATTGGACCTGGTGTGTTTGGTATTCCAACCCGAGGGTTGATTGGGCCAAACATACATGAGGATGCGTGGGTATACCATCCTGGGAATGATTGGACCCGTTATAGGCGTGCCTGGTATTCCAGCCCGAGGCTGATTGGGCCAGGTACGAGTGGTTACGTGATATGGTTGGTTGATGGGTTATGGGAGTTGAAGGATGCAGTATCCTGTCAGCACGTAAGGGATAGAATCAGAAAGGGTAACAGGGTTCGTTCCAGGTTGCAAGTTATCAGGGTTATCGCCAATCTTGGGCGAAGGAAGATGGATTAGTGTCTTAGCAAAGCTCAGTGGGTGTTTGTAGAATCTAGCGTTTGCAGGGCGCGGAAGTGTGCCCCTGATATGAAGGGTTAGTATTATCGGGTGATTCATGATTGATAGGTGGTGCTTTTGAGATGAAAGGCCAATGGTCGGCTTGGAGTAGTGGCAAGGATGCCACGCGAGAATAAGCCATTTTAAAAGAGATGCAGAAGTAGGATTTGTAAGAACCTGAGTTGATTGAGAAATCGGAGTCTGCAGTGCAAGGGGTTTGTTCTGAAGCGTATGCTGCAGTAGGCTTCGAGGACGAAGCCTAATTTAAGTGGGGGAGAGTTGTAACATCCCGAAATTTCAGTAGTTCAATGAAGGGCCAAAAGTGTAAATAAAAGAAGGGACTCGACGAGTAGGTCTGCTTACTCGCCGAGTCAGAGCGGGATTCTGTCGCGGTTTTAGTGGCCAACTCGCCGAGTTGGCGGCTTGGACTCGACGAGTTGGTGCTGTAGAGAGAAAACCCTAATCCCAGGGGTTGTGCCCTATATAAATAACATTATAACCCACCCTTAGCCTCTTTACTACCCTTTTGAGATCCAGAAACCCTAAAATCGAGTGAGCCTCCATTAATAGAGAGAATAGAGCTTTGGAGGAGGAAATCTTGGAAAGGGGCTTGAAGATCAAGAGGCTTGCTGCAAAGGAGTGGTGTAGATCCGAGATCTACTTCAGTTGGAGCTTATATTGGAGGTAATAATCTGTTTCTTGGGCTCTTTTGCATCTAGATCTTTTATCATTTGAGATTTGGGGCATTTTTGGTATGATTGAGAGCTATTTCGAGTTAGAGGCTTAGATCTGAGGTTGCTACCTCAGATCTAGGCTTGTGATGGTCCAAAATGTCATAAAGCTCCTGTCTAAGAGTTGTTGGTGAAGCCCCTTAGTCCTTAACCCTAGCCCTAGAGTGTTTTGGGCCTATATCTCCTTGGTTTCACATAAAGTTTGCCACTTTATGTGAGGGTTAGACTGTAGAAGAGTGGATCTATGGATTGGAGCCCCTGCATGGTTCGAAAAGCCACTGTATGGATTGAGAACTGGAGAGACTCGGCGAGTCACATGGGTGTACTCGACGAGTTGTATGAACATGTGCACGGACTCGGCGAGTTGGAAGAACAACTCGGCGAGTCTGTTGAAGATTGCCTTGGACTCGGCGAGTCCGTTCTTGGACTCGGCGAGTCTAGTCGCAGAACCCCAATCTCTTCTGGTTAAACCTCGAAGTAGTGAGTCGGGAGGTGACTCGGTGAGTTGAGCAGGATGAGACTCGAAGATCGTTGGACTCGACGAGTCTTGGGGTGACTCGGCGAGTTGAGTCGTGTTCTAAGAGTTTTCAGAGTATAAGGACTCGACGAGTAAACGGGTTGACTCGGCGAGTAGAGTCAGTCATGAAGTTTGACTTTGGCCTGGACTTTGACTTTGACCTTCATGGGTGTTATGGTAATTGGTTATCTATGTCAATGGTCCATTGATGGCAATAGGTGTTGGGGTTTGGAGCAGTGCTTCGGGAGTGTGCTTTCGTGGTTCGGTTCTTCGTTTCAGGTGAGTTATCCTCACTGTACTCAAGGGTCTAAGGCACCAAGGCCGGCCCTTTGAATTGTTGTTTAGAGCTTGTTATGATTATGTGATGATATGCTTGCTAGTATCCTGGTAGATAGGATAATGATATGATGTTATGCTCTGTTAGCTTAGTATCCTGGAGGATAAGGTAGTTAAGTGATGGCAAGTTTTGTTGGATCAGCACCCTGGTAGTTGGGTAGTGGTTATATTTATAGACCTGTAGTTGGTCTTGCCTTATGTACGCTGGTAGGAGGTTACCTGCGGGATATGTATGTTGAGCAATAACAGAAGGTATTCCATCCCGGTAGGATGATAGGGCCCTAGTATGTTGGTTCTGTAGAGTGTTATGTGGTTGCATGTTATGTGTGCATGGTTGCTAGTGTAGGGGCCTTCCAACCCGATGGTTGTGGGCCAGGAGTATTCCATCCAGGTGGGATGATTGGACTCGTAGTAGGTTGGCATTCCAACCCGATGGTTGAGGGGCCTGGGGTATTCCATCCTGAGGGATGATTGGACCCATAGTAGTAGTTATTGTATGTATAGGAAGTGGGGCATTTCAACCCGATGGTTGTGGGCCAGGAGTATTCCATCCCGGTAGGATGATTGGACTCATAGTATGTTGGCATTCCAACCCGATGGTTGAGGGGCCTGGGGTATTCCATCTTGCGAGATGATTGGACCCATAGTAGTTATTGTTGTACGTATAGGTGTATGGGCATTCCAACCCGATGGTTGTGGGCCGAGAGTATTCCATCCCGGTAGGATGATTGGGCTCGTAGTATGTAGGCATTCCAACCCGATGGTTGAGGGCCAGGGGTATTCCAACCGGAAGGTTGATTGGACCCATAGTATGTTGTTCTTTGTTGTATGTGTATGTTTATGTGTGTATGGGTACTTTGGGGGAACTCACTAAGCTTTCGGGCTTACAGTTGTGGTTTATTATTTCAGCTACTTCAGGAGATCGTGGCAAGGCGAAGGCGTGATCGTACCGCTCCTCATGTTTTATGATTTATGTGATATGGTTCTGGGGGATACTCTGATGTCTAAACTATTTTGAAAACAAGATGTATGAACTTAATGGTTTTTTAATGAAATAAAATGTTTTAAATTGATTGGAATTTTTGGTTGTTACACAAATCCTCTAAGTCACCTACTCCACTGATGCAACAAATATCCGCTAAACAACGACACGATATCCACCGAAGCAACTCCTAGGCTCCCAACCTCACCGAACCACCCCACTAACTCACTGGAGCATATCCTAGGCTTCCCTAGGTTCCCAACCTCACCCTGACATCAGCTGGTGAAGAACTCCCCATGATGCCAGCCATCCACCTCCTGAATATCGTCATATTCACTTAGTAGCTGACTCCCATCATTTAAGAGTTCCACAAAGCACAAAGCAAGCAGCATTCGTGCAGTAACTCTCCAACCCATGAAACTATCATAGAACATTCAGCTAACATACCATAATTCATGCTATCCACATCCACCCTCACTGTCGGCTGCCTTATGCATGCAAATTATACACAGAACAGGATCAAATAGACTGTTGAATAATAGACTCTACCCTAGGACCACAACCAGACGAGGAACAAGAAATAAGGCCAAATCATTTATTCTAGGGCTATAAGATCCTAACCGTATACAATTTTTAAAGCATACACTTAGCAGTTACTGATACCAATAGATATTTCCATTACAGCATATCATTCAATAATTCCAAGGCTACATAACATCACATATCGACCAATCTATTGCTGACTAATCAGCACTAGCATGCAAGTCTACCAGCTCATACAATAAACATATAAGGCATCCCTCCTGGAATTCTGTCATACAAAACTGAGCAATTCCATAGCCCTAACTAGCATGCGATTCATTGATCAAATCATATAAGATAATATATGGGTATTATGGGGAAAACTTACTTGAGCTCGGCTGATTGCATGCACCACACCCTTCTCTTATCTCAGAAAATTATTTTCTTGAAATCATTTTTTTCTTTTGAAAACTTTATCACTCCTCATTTTGAGTTCATACACACCCGAGAGTATATCCAAATCCCTCAAACCAAGGCACTGATACCAACTTGTAACGACCCAAAAATACAGGGTAAAATTTTCATTTTTTATTATAGTCATACCCAAATGTTACTTAAACCAACCATTCAAAAACATTTCTTAATTAAAACATTTATCAGAGTTACATCCCAAAATCACATAATGCGGAAAACACGGGTGTGTTCACTGCGATCAAGCCGAGCTCTTCCTTTCCAAACCGATGATACCTGAAACCATAAACAAAACTGTAAGCACGAAGCTTAGTGAGTTCCCCATAACATACCCCATGCAATCGACATAATCACATAAACCATATCATCCATATAAGCTACATAAGCCACATCGACCACATAAGCCATCCATGCAAACATATAAGGATGTCGTGGACTCCCTCCAGGGTCTTACTCCAGGATGTCGTGGGCTCCCCCAGGGTCTTACACCTATGTTCTATGAGCACCCCCCATGTTCTTACTTGGAATTCCATGGGCACCCCCACATTGTCTGACAACCAAGTGTCATGGGCACCCCCATGGTCTTTACTTGGAATTCCATGGCCACCCCCACATGGTCTGACATCCGAGTGCCATGGGCTTCCCCCGGGGTCTTCCATGCAAGTATCACAAAGACAACTAGCATACCATATACCACATAAACAATACATATAAACATATAGAGATGTCGTGGAAACCCTCCAAGGTCTTACTCCAGGTAGCCGTGGGCTCCCCCATGATCTTATACCTATATGCCATGGGCTCCCCCCATGGTCTTATATCCAACTGCCACGGGCTCCCCCTGGGGTCTTCGCATGTCTAACCAATAAGGTACTAACACATTCACATACATACATACATACTAGGGATATTAATAATGATTCCACAATAATCATCATAACTAACTGAATGGGCCGCCCTTGGTGCCTTCGACCCATTGGTATGGTGAGGAGACTCACCTCACACTGCCGAAGTCACGCGGATAAAATTCTAGCTGCTGGATGACAGACTCTCGAACTGTCCATATCAAAACAACACCCAATTAATCATTTGGGTTTCAATGCATACCTATAAATCCACACTTGGGGTAAAAGGACCATATTACCCCTAACCTAGCTTGGTTCAAGACCAAGGCCCAAACTCACACTCTGAAGGCCCAAAATCCAAATAATCAAACAAGGCCAAACATATGGCCCAATTTTCCAAATTGGGCCCAAACCTCTACATGGTCTTACCTTAGGGCCCAACCCTTTATTCTAGTCCAAATACTTGGCACTCCGATGGTCCAATATCTAATAATCATCAAGGCCTAATTATGGTCCAATTTTCGAAATTGGGCCCAAGCCTTTCTAATGGACTTACCCTAAAGCCCAATAATTTCCTTAGTCCATAAACTTGTTCCCAATTGGCCCACGAAGGCCCACAGCAACTTGGTCCAAGAAATGGCCCAACAAGAACCCAAACCTAAGTAAGGTTTTTCGCATAAAATGACGACTAGGGGTAAGTGTTCTTACTTAACCCATTAAGGACTTAATCCATTAAGTCCATCTCCCACTATGCCAAACATACAATGTAATCGGTCATAAGTCATTACGTCAATCGAATGGTCCAAAACGTAGGTCCCGACAAATCCAAACTCACATTTCCAAAATTAGGGTTTTCTAAACCCTAACTAGGGTTTCCAACCCAATCGCAAGCTAATTAGCCAACTGGTTTAGTTTTTACATTAATTAAAGTCTAATAAGTCGGGTACCACCCACTACCACCTCGGGCAGTGATGGTTGGCGGTGGTTCATGGTGGCAGCCACCACCTCGTCGTGGTGGTGACGGGTTTTTTTGGCCAAACAATGTTCATACAAGATAACACCACCAACACATGCCTAAATACGCAATAAAACACACACATACGCATAATATAATACACACACATGCCCAGCCACCCTTGTGGCGGCAGGCGGTGGTCGGAGGTGCTAGCTACCACCTCACGGTGGTGATGATGGATTCTTTTGATGTTGTTCGGACAAGCAAAACACACACGACATGCGCACTAGGAGCAGAATCACACACACATACACCTTTGCTCAGGATCTGAACACAACCACCCACCTGGTGGTGTACGACGACGGCGAGGCGGCGAAGGAACGACGAAAGGAAACAACGGCGGCGCCGACAATGCGAACGGTCGCTCGGATGTTTGGCTGATCAGAAAAACGTTACGAATGGTGGTGGCGGCTAGATGGTCACGAGTAACCGGCTGTGGAACGGAGAAGATGTGTCCGAGAATGAAGTCGGCGGCAACCAGGACGTCGACTTTCTCCTCCGATCTCCAACGGATGTGGCGTCTTCTCGGTTCCCGTTGGTCTTCGATAATGCCGGCAACAAGGGCCGCCGGTGGGTGTTCGATGGTGCTAAGCGGCCGGAGCTGATAGAGGCGGCTGGAGGTTGAGAAAGAAGGTGGTGGTTGGAGGTTGATAAGGTAGGTGGAGAAGGTGACGGGTTTATACCCGCTCACATGGAAACTTTGCCCATAATACATTTGCAGCCCCTCCATGTCCATTCTTTTCAACTTAAGTACATAATTTTACCAAACACCCCCTGAATTATGAAAATCTTTACAAAATAAATCCTGAAATTACACTTTAACCCTCGAAAATCCAAATTATATCATTTGGCTCCCCGAAACCTACACCCCGCTAAATATCATGGATCTTAGAGCTACTATAAAATAGTATAAAAATTAAATTTACATCTTGGGGTTTAGGGTTTATTATTTAATTACTCAATTTCTTACGGAATGTTACAATCCCAACAACAAGTTTTCCAATAGAAATACAATATGCTACGAGCAAATTTCCTTCAAATATTCAAAAACCTCTGCCGTAGCGGGCATTCTCAGTCCAAATCTCATCACCATCTTGGATGTTGTTCACTAACATATCTTACAATCAAGGCACATCTCTCCTATAAATTTTCAACACCATGACCCATATTGACAATTATTATAATGTTTGGTATATGGAGTGTATGTCCATTTCACATCGTCATGTCGACCTAGGTATTCTTTCATACCTCTGGAATAATCTGTCTTCTCTTCCACTCCTATTTTGGAATGAATCATTTATGCCTATAATATGATCCTTACCATTCTCTCCACCTTCATAATGTCTTAATCACTATGAATTTCATCCAAAATTCAATCTATGTTCGCCAATTCACTCGTACTATCAAACCAGTCACATCCTTCTTCTATATGACAGTTATGACGATCACTATCTTATGGCATCACTTTCCCCTAAAGTGCTTATTTTTTGTAGTTCTTCCCTTTGGCATCAACGAGTTGGTCACCTCATCGATCAAGTTCTCAAGTCCTTAGAGTCTCTCTATTTTATTTTGTGTAATACAAATTCAACATTGTTTATCAAGTTTGTCAACTTGGCAAACACGTTACATTGTCTTTTCTTACTTGTGATACCTTCTTATCATTTCAATTTGATTTTCTACATTTGAAATTTTTTGATCATCTCTCATTGCTAGTCATATTGGTTTTACATTAGTATGTTATATTTCATGATCATTATTCTCATTTCAATGGCTTTACCTCATGCGAAACAAAATTTGATGTTTTTTCCAAGCTTACTCAACACCACAACTATGCTCAAAATTAATTTGGTAAAAATGATAAAATCGTTTCAGTCAGAAAAAGGTCACAAATATAATAACTAGTTTTTCATGATTTTTTCAACCAAAATACTATTTTGGTTCTTTTGTCCTCATGCGTTCCAACTGTAACGTCCTATTTTCACAACCAAAATTTTCATTTTTAGTTACGGTAAAACTTGACATTTATAAATCGAAGTCAAGAAAACCATTTGAATAAAATTAGATTTGTTTAAAATCAGAGTAATATAATAACGTGAAATCTCCATTGCTGCTGATGAATGTGTAGAGTCACGTCTTCGCCTTCCTATGATCACCGATAGTACCTGAGAAACATAAAATCTTGGCAAGCACGAAGCTTAGTCAGTTTCCCCCAAAATACCACACACAACAATTCATATATAATGCATACACACTGGGCCCACAACATCAAACTGGATTGCCCCTGATCCCACAGCTCATGAACGACTAGCTCCCGAGCCTACAACATAAGACTGGATTGACCTCGCGGCCCTTAACTTATGATTGGATTGCTTCCAAGTATGTTGGCCTGCCGCCTCAACCCAACCACTCCCTTGATCCTCAAGCCCTAACTGGCTTCCCCCTCGTGCCTACAACTTACGACTATCCTGCACCTGGTATCTTGTCCTACAGCAATAAGCAAGACCGCCTCAACCTGACCCACCACAATATATCGACATATATATATATATATATATATATATATATATATATATATATATATATATATATATATATATATGTATAATCAAACAAACAATCAAGTAACATATAAGCACAAGAAACAATCCACACAAGTCTACCTGTCTAACAACTCACTACCGCATTCTAGGCCTCTCCCAGTACACTATGCTACTATCAGTAAATCTCCAAGGAATTCATAACTATATGTAACCATAGGTGAAATAGACATCCGAATAGGTGATCCCACTCTAGAGTTAGAACCAAACAAGGAACAAGCTAGAAAGCCTAGATCAACAGTTCTCATGCTATCCTACATGACTACGTATAGCCCATAGGGCCCTCCACTAGACGATAACTAACCTATTGGTACTCTAACCAGCATACCAATACTCTTACATCCTAACACACAAGGATATATATACTGAAGGATACATAATTGTTGTGATATGTCAAAGATGGTTGAATTGAGACCGAGGGTGAAATTCGAGCTGGTTTCTTCTCCTGATATCACAGTACAAAAGAGAAAGATGATCGTTAGTCGACGTCCCGGAGGGATTCCCGGAAAGAAGCTCTGACGATCAAGTTAGAATTGATTCTGAGAGTAGGAAGGGTAGGTCTGAGGAAAAAGAATTTCGTCCCCCTCCTCATGAAGAAGAAGGGTCCTTTTATACCTGTTTGTGAGGCGCATGCCTCCTAACTGATTCTTTTGATCCTTCTCTCGTGAGACGCGATGTGTCGGATCCGTATTGAAGGATCCTTCATCACGTATTTTTTCCTCGTCGTGTCATTGGCTAGAGGGGAATATTTGCTATTGTGATGATCATGGTTGTCGTCAGATGGGCAAGTGGGACTATCTGATTGGTCCCACGTTTGTCGAGATATTTCTTCTGGGAGAAGAGGGCAAGGCAATGTTCTGCCCCTTAACCATCATACCAGTGACTCCGCGTTGGCGAAGGCCCGACCTTGGCCTCAGACTGGATATGACCAGGTTCTAACCAGGACATGCTTGGCGTTAATTTGACTTCTCCTTTTTTGACGTTCTCCCTAAGGGATACGTTAACAATAATACAATCTACTGGGCCAACATTGGTGCTTTGACCCACAAGAATACTGTGGAAATTCACCTGAAACGAAGACCCGAAACGACACAGCAATGCTTCAACTTCTCTCGCTTATTAGACTTGTGAACCAACTAATCACCAGACAAAGACAAACCTCAGCCAACAATTTAATTCTTCCAAAATCAACCAAAAGTCAAACTAGTCAAAATTCAATGGTCAATGATCAACAAAAGTCAACGGTCAACAAGTCAAGACTCGCCACGACGTGGAGCTCCTTTTGCCATGTCGTGGGCATCTAGGACAAAATAGTCGACTTAAAAACCTTTTCCACGCCGTGACCATCTCTTGGCCACGTCATTGAAAATCCATAACAACATAAATGCGATACTAAACTTCGCCACACCGTGGCCAACCCTTGGCATGCCGTGGGAATTGGCAGAAAGCTAAAAACATCCTAAAGTGCTTAATCCTTACAGATCTGAACCCAAAATCTCATATCTACTCCCTTTCAATGAATTAATGGATAAAGTTTCCAACTTTATCCATTAGGACTCCATTAGAAGCCAAGATCTACAACTATAAGTTCATTAAGTCCTTAGTGAGTCCATAACTTGAGCATGAGCACAAGATACACTAAACATGGTCCTTTTTCTCAATCAACAGAAGTCCAAGGACCTAAGAAAGCCACCACAAGTTCTAGAGTTTCTCAACCTCCAAAAACGCCCAAGGAAGGGACCAAAACTACCAAAATATGACCTAGAACTGAATCTAGAAGAGGAGATGTCAACGTATGAAATTTATACCTTCAACAACTCAGAAGACTGAAGAGAATGTTGGATCCAAACTTGCTTCTTGCTTCCTTGTGAACTTCCCTCTTCTCAAGCTCCACCAAAGACCCAAGAACAAAGCTCAAAATCAAGGAAATAGACTCTCAAGCATGCTTGGAGGCTAGGTTTTCGAATGGAAGGGTTGGAGTTTGAAGAGGATTCCCTAAACCTAAATTTTAATGGCTTAAATATGGCAGAAACCCTAAAACTTTGAGGGATTTGGCTACACCAGATGCCACGCCGTGACGACCACCCAAAACACACGTTTTATATCTTCTATGCCACGTCTTGGCCATCTATTCTCCACGTTGTGGCACTTAGTCTTTCCCAAAAATCATCCCTTTGATTCTTCCAAGTTCTCAACTATCCTACATAGGAAAACATGTGTTACAATTCTCCCCCACTTAAATAGATTTCGTCCTCGAAAGCGGTCCTTGAAGTTTCCTTTCAAACACCCTTTAAACCCCTTGTGGGGTCCTTCTGATCTAATTTCCATAATACGGTTTGAAGTCACTGAGTGCCAGATCCTTAAGCCAATGATTACATTCTGACACAAATGCCGACACCATCCACCACGAGAAATATGTGCCCTGAAAATGATCTCCATTTCCACACCACTATCTCACCATGAGCAGAGATAACCCCACATTAAACAAGAGGATTTCCAAATCATCCTCAACTTTCTGGTAGATAAAGCTACTCTATGCATCTTCCGAGCTGACAAAAACTCACAGACCTGATCCAATGAAGACCTCCCGACCCCACATCATGTTTAAACACCGAAGAAAGGAATCTACAACTACACGTCATAGCTGACAATCTTACGCACAACCGACATACCAATGAAATTCTAGCAAAGACTTGGCAGATGAGGCTAAAGAAACCTTTACATCAGTTATGCTTACCGAAAATCAACAAATATGATCGGTCGGAGACCTCTCGGCCAGATGTCGTCCTACAGGGAAAGATAATATTACACAGAACCCTCAACCGATCACCGACATTGCTAACCCTGCATATAAATGCACAAATGAGAATTGAACGAAAACCTATCGATCACATACTAAACTAGACCATGCACTCACTCGACTCAAATAATTCTGCTACCTACTGACAACACTCAAGCTTACCCCCGATCTACCAGCCACTAATAGAACTCGAGTTCACCCCTGATCTACTAGCCGCTAGCAACACTCGGGCTCACCCCCGATCCGCTAACCATTAACAATACTTGCAGCCTAACATAGGCGCAAATCGAGCCTACAAGACTTAACTAACCCTATAAGGCTTTGGGGTCGTGACTCGGACTTTCAGGTCCCCATTAGACAAGAACAGAGAAAGAAGTCCTCCTCATAACCCTCGACCTATGCTCCTAACACCCTAGGATCCTAAAATGCGAGGACGTCCTACAAATTAATAATACAACCAAAACTAAGAAGATTCAGAAGGGAAATTCAATAGTTGACGATGACCCCGATGCGAAAATCAGAAGATTAAGCAATTGCATGAAAGTCTTGAACTGGAGAAATTTTGCCGAGAACTGAACCTTAGCATAGAGTCTTCCTGATATGAGGTCTTTACTCTCTCCCACTTGGAATTTGCTACACTATGACGTCTCCAAAACCCCTCAAAATCGCAAGCCAATTTGAACTCTAGTACTTGGTCCCACCCCTGACATCTAGATTTACAAGAGGATCTAAACCCTCAACAATATTCAAAAGTTCCAATACACATGCACAAACTCCAAGTACAACAATCAATTCAATCATAAGTAAGAAAACAAAATAAAACCAAAGCTAGTTAAAACTATTCCATTCAACCGGTCATCCAACATTACAACTGAACTTCAAAACATAAACATAAAGATACAGATGATATCGTTACTGTAGTAATTGACCAAACCGAAGATCCGATAACTCAAACCTCGGCCCCCGAAACTCCCACTGCCCCATGACGTCCGTCGGGTAACTACCAAGCTAGGGGTGCAGAGTCCAACACCTCGCCGAAAAAGAGAAAGGGACAAAGAGCTCTGATGTGGCCCTCCTGGCCACAATAGAAACAAACCCGTGTACTCTGCCTACAATACCTACCGAAATGCCCTTCCCTGCCATGCCTGCGACATGAAAAAGATCGACACCTTCCATCATGAAACTTCCCGCACTTGCCACACTCAGAACTCCTCCCCACAACTGGTACTGAACTCAAGTCGGCAGACTTGAATCTCTTATCCGCCAGCTGAAAGTACCCCGACGTTGTCCTTTCCTCCTTCATCTGGATCTCCAACTCAATATCCCTCCTCCTGGCACCTGACTATAATTCGGTCAAGGTCCGAATAGTTGCGTTGAAACAAACTATCGAATCTATTTCTTGAACATACTCAAGTATCGTGACATCTGCACATGATCGAAAGCGGCATACTCTAGGAAAAAAGTGCTCTCTCTGTAAACATCTTGGTGATCTCCATCACTGACTCAGTCGTCTGCTTAAGCGACAGGTAATCATGTGCTAGTCGCTATCTCTCCACAAGCGAAATAAAATCTACACAGAACTTCTACAGAATTTGCTGCCAAGCGATAAGTACTCCTGTGCTAGTCACTCTCTCTCCACAAGCGGAACAAACTCTTCACAGAACATCTACAGAAACTGATGCCAATTCACTACGGCTAGCTCTGCCTACGAAAAGCCCTGGGTTACAAACTCCTACCAATCATTCACACCCCAACAAAGAAGATCTAGCGCAAATTTCACTTTCTGTTTCTCAGGACACGAACATGTGTAAAAATATCCCTCCATGTCAAATATCCATCTCAAAGCGATAATCAGGTCCTTGTCGCCTATAAACTCCAGAGGCAGCGGCAGCATGCACGACGAAAACATACCACTTGTCAAATTCCACAATCAACACGGTCTTAACTGACCTAAACAACTCCATAATCGCCTCCTTGATCGCTACAACTACTTCAGCATCAATGATCCTACGAATCTACTGATCATTCGGAGTCGTCCTCTCAGTGTCACCCGTATCTTATCCCAATCCTCTGATAGCCACCATAATGAAATATATAATGGGGAAAAAGGGTCAAATATCAAAACACATGGCTCAACCCACCATGCATCCTACCTATTAGTTCCTTAGTGGTCATGAGATTCCTTATGGCTCTCATACGAATCACGTGCTTTCAGTAGTATGGGCACATACAACCTTCCATACCTATCCATAGTCGACCCATAATTCATCTCAAGGTCCTAAGTCACTTCACTAGACCAACCCTAGGCGTACTAAGACCCACTTTCCCCTAAGAGTCGCAACTAACTTCCTAGGTACTCCTCTTAGGACTGTCCTCAATCATGCTTCCATACCGCTGGTTTCCTTGTGCATGCTAGTTGTACATAATACATGATCAGATAGACTGTCAAATAGCTGACTTTACCCTAAGCCCACAACCAGACAAGGAACATGAAAAAAGGCGAAGTCAATCATTCTAAATCTATGCAATCCTAACTGTAGATAACTATACAACATACACCTAGCAACTCACATAATCAAATATCATATAACAAGCAATTCCCTAGACTATAAATCCTCACAGAAATTAGGCAATAATATCATATAATTCCTGAGAGAATCCTTATTTTATCCACTAGCTTGCATTTCTAACAATTCTCATATCAGCAAATTAAAATTCATCATTTATAACAAGTATAAGTATTTTGGGAATCACTTTCCTGTTCGGGCTCTGGCCGACTATACACATCACATCTTTTGTAAAACTAGTATTTAGTCAAAGGTCCACGTTCCTGATCCCAAGCCGACAACAAACAAGAAAATGACAAAAAACCGAGCTCATGACCCTAACCCAACCGTTTTGTTAAAAAATTATTTTTCAAAAAAACATTTTTTTTTCAATTCTTGGATCCTCTTAGGACTGTCCTCCAAATCCCTCAAACCAAGGCTCTGATACCAACTTGTAACATCCCATTTTCACAACAAAAATTTTCATATTTAGTTACGGTAAAACATCACATATAAAAATCCAAGTCAAGAAAACCATTTGGTTAAAATTACATTTGTTTAAAATAAGAGTAATATAATAACGTGGAATCTCCATTGCTGATGATAAATGTGTACAGTCATGCCTTCGCCTTTCCACGATCACTAGTAGTACTTGAAAAAGATAACCAATTGGGTAAGCACGAATCGTAGTGAATTTCCCCCAAAAATACCACACACAGAAATTCATATATAATGCATGCAAACTGGGCCCACAACATTAAACTAGATTGCCCCTGAGCCCACAATACTAGACTGGATTGCCCTCCCCGCCCATAACTGTGACAACCCGAATCTTTTTTTCGTTAATGTTAACCCGATTCCGTTAAAAAAATTTGAATTTTATTGAGTTCCGTCAAATTCCTTTGGGTTTGGAAAATCATTTAGTTATATAATTAAATTCTATATAAGAGTCGGAACCAAAATCACGCGATAAACCTGAGTTTCCTTTGAAGAAGCAATAGTTTTCGGCCTGAGAGATGTTCACGACCGTAAACCCATTTACGACCGTAAACCCGTTTACAGCCAGTGCCAGGTGGCCCCAACCACCGTCCACACCCCCAGCCTATATATATGGGACCCCACCTTCATTTGAACTTTCTTAGCCGAAAACTCTCTCATTCTCTCTCTCTACCTCTCAACCGTAAACATCAAAACACCCTATTTTCTCCGGAAAATCATCAGAAATCACCTTTGGAAGTTGTTTTGGAGCATCTAAAACACGTTTTTCATCGAATCCAACATCATTGTTCTTGAGTTTACGGCCGTACACCCTTCAAATCTTCAAATCTTCAAAGGCCACAAACCGTTTACGGCAATAAACCCTTCAAACCTTCATAGATTCTTCAAGAACACCGTTCACGACCGTAAACCCTTCAAGGGGGTTGTTCATGGCCGAGAACAGTTCACGACCGGAAACTCTTCACGGCCGCAAACTCCTTCACACTGTGAATCTTGGATGCAAACCTACTTTTCCGATTCAATCGAGTCCCGGTAACACTCCTAAACTGAAAGCAAGTGTTTTCCCAACACTATAAATAATGGTTTCGCTAATAAAATGCATATATGTATTAATTGTAATAGGATCCCGTTGAGTGCCGCGTACATCAACTCGAGGGTCTTCACTCCCAGCTTTCGCTGTCCGACTATTAACACGACTAACAGTGAGTTCATACCCCTATGATTTTATGATTTTAAATGTTTTCAGGGGGAGAGTACAAGCCAAACACAACTGATTTTGTGCATTTATATAAAAGGATTTCAACACATTTAAAACTGATGCAATTGATACAGTCTCACAGTTTCCACATGTTTTATAAAATATTTAGATATTTTATCCCTTTTGTAACGTGCTGAGCATAAGGGACTTTTTCAATCTACAGTTGAAATTGCATAGTTTTCAGATCAATACGTAAACCAAGTACACATCATACATGCAAACTATAATAGGTATAGTTTGGATTTTCAATACACCGTTTTTACGAATTCAGAGCTTTACATAGAAAAACATATAAACTATGACAGAATTAGTTTATGATATACATAACTACAAGAGTACAACATTTAATATTTATTTAAGTATAATTATTAACTTATAAAGTATACACATGGGTTTAAATACAGTAGTTCAATACAGAACTACACATAAACTAGTTAATACAGGATTGTGAGACAACACTTCAGTTGTACCTTTTGGGGTACAGGTTAAATCCTATCATAGTATAACCATAGTCTCCTGGAGGGAGAGCGTGAAATTTGTGAATAGATCTATTCGGGACTGACAATCCCACACCTGAACTGCTAGCTACAGTTAGGCAGGCATGCATGGGGTAACAAATGTCATTTATCCGACACTTGAAGAACGTCGTAAAGGTCACTAGGTCATATCAAACATGGTTATACGACTCACAATAGTATAAACTAACCTTATTGTTTATGGGATTTCATTCTTATTTATTTTTATTTTATTAATAAAACTAGTTCATAATACAACTGGAGGATTTCAAGGATTTCAACTCATAGTTTTATTTTAAGTAATGAAACTACTATACATATTGGTGGTAACCAAGGTTTTCAAACAGAACATCTTATACATTACTGGTGACAGTCAGGGTTTTCATACAAAGGGTTTTCATTCAAAACAATGTTATACAATACAGTTGGTGGTAACCAGAAGTACAAACTAATACATTATACACTACTACAGACACAGGAATAAACATATATGTTAGAAAAAATTGGATTTGCTTGGGAAGCATACAAACATTTTACAGATTCAATGACAGGATTTTCATTACAAAAACATGCTTATGAACTCACCAGCTTTATGCTGATACTCTTTCAAAACTGCTTGTATTCTCAGGAAATTAGTAGACAGGTACCTCGCACAGATTTTTGTGACGACGGAGCGTATAGAGTCACGTCTTTTACTTTTGTTTATGCTTTTGATGTATAAAAACATGAATCAAACATATGTAAATACCTTTATATATATATATATATATATATATATATATATATATATATATATATATATATATATATATATATATATATATATTCAATGTAATGGTTGTGTTTACTTTGATTACTATAATGCAATTGTTGTGATACTACATATGACGTCATCCACCCCCGAACGTTTCCGCCGTTCCGGTTTGGGGATGTGACAGATTGGTATCAGAGCTATTGTTTATAATGAACTAAGTATACCGAACCTTACATGGTATACAACTATAAACACTAAAGGGGCCGAAGTGCTCTAAAGCTAAAAGTATACTTTAAAAAATACAAGTATTTTTACAAGAAGTATACTAGTATACATACGTACAAGAAGCCATAACATAGTAAGAACTACATAAAAGTACTTAGGGCGAGGTGGACACTACGGTTAAACCTGGGCAGTTATGTAGTCATATGTGGGGCCAATATAACCTGATCAACTAAATTTGTCCAAGATATGACCAACATGTGTTTGGGAGTGACTGTGGTGTCGCGACAAGTCTAAAACTCACCAAATCCTATACTAATGAAAACACATAGTTAAAATACTATAGGAGTATTTTATGGTACTATATCACTGTACATAGTCATCACTATTAGTACAAATCCTTATAACGAAAGACTTGCAGTTCCTTGTTAATGTTAGTAACTATCATTATAGGTCTTTATTATCGTTGTAGGATTAAGATATATCTTGCTCAAAAATATTCGATTCATGATCATATAGGAGGCTTATCGTCATTCTTTCCCTTGTATCTTTTAGAGAAAGATGCCTCCCAGGAAGAGACCCAACAAACAGAACAAAAATCCTCCGCCGCCACTACCTCCTCAGTTCGATCCTGCATTGTTCCAGGCAGCAGTTACGGCCGATGTGGCTGCTGCAATGTCGCAGATAAATCTGGGTGGCGCTGGCGGATCAGGAGGTGGACCTGATCCCCAAAACCTTGGTGGAGGTCAGGGACACCAGAAGGAGTGTTCCTATAAAGACTTCATGAATGCCAAGTCTAAATATTTTGATGGTAATGGAGGAGTCATTGCCTTAACCCGATGGTTCGAGAAGATCGAATCCATTTTCGAGATTTGCGCATGTTCTGAGGCAAATAAGGTAAAGTTTTCTGCCAGCACCTTCACCGACAGAGCATTGACTTTGTGGAATAGCCGGATCAAATCCCTAACTCTGCCGGTAGCGAATTTCATGGGTTGGGAGAGTTTGAAGGAACTCATGCTTGCCGAGTACCGCCCAAGGGGTGAGATGCAGAAATTAGAGCACGAGCTTTGGAACCTGAAGATGAAGGGTTCCGACATTGCTGCTTACACAACTAGATTTTGCGATCTGGCTCTTCTATGTCCGGGAATGGTCACCCCGAAAAGCAAGAAGATAGAAAGGTACATTTGGGGATTGACGCCCCCAACTCAAGGAAATGTCTTGGCTGCTAAGCCTTCCACTTTTGACAGCACCAAGTGCCTGACGCAAACCCTGATAGATCACGGGGTTGATCTTGATGAAATGGCAGCCGCTCCCGAACCACCAAAGGCAAGTGGTGGGAAGAAGAAGTTTTGGAACACGCGAAAGGGCTAGTCTTCACAGGAGCCCTCCAAGAAACAGCAAGTAGTGGCAGTTCATGTTGCTACCACTCCTGCCGCTGTTCCCACAGCTCAAGCACCTGCCAGTAGATATGCTGGTACTCTTCCAAGGTGCGACAAGTGCAACTTCCATCATCATGGACACTACCGAGAAATCTTGTGCAATAGTTGTGGTAAGAAGGGACACACAACTCGATTTTGCAAGACACAGTCCAACCAACCAATCAGGCTCCTGGAGTGGGCGCTGGTTAAGCCTGTTATGGCTGTGGGGAGGTTGGGCACTTCAATAGAAATTGCCCCAAGGCAACAACATGGGGTAACGTAGGGAGAGTGCTAGCGATGGACCAGGAAGAGGCAGTTGCTGATCCCACCGTGGTTTCGGGTACGTTCCTCCTCGACAATTCTTATGCATGTATTATTTTCGATTCTGGTGCGAAGAGAAGTTTTGTTAGTCATGCATTTAAACATCTTCTCAAACATAAATCCCAACCTTTAACCAAAACATTTACCGTTGAGATGGCTAACAGAAAGAAAGAAAGCACTAACGACATATTCATAGGCTGTACCCTTACCTTAAACGACCATTCTTTCTCAATCGACCTTATGCCAGTTTCCATAAAAAGCTTCGATATCATAATCGGCATGGATTGGTTGAGCCCCAATCATGCTGATATCCTTTGTTATGAAAAAGTCGTTCGTCTCAATCTGCCCTCGGGTGAATCCCTCATAGTCTACGGTGATAAACTCAGCTCAAACCTTCGTATCATTTCATGCATCCAAGCCCAGAAATATCTGCGGAAGGAGTGCCATGCATTCCTAGCCCATGTTGTTAACGAAAAGCAGGAAGTTAAAGACCTTGAGAGCATCCCCGAAGTCTGCAACTTTCCTGATATCTTCCCCGAAGATCTTCCTGGAATCCCTCCCGTGCGCCAAGTCGAGTTTTGTATCGACTTAATTCCTGGAGCTACTCCCGTAGCTAAATCCCCATACCGTCTAACGCCGGCAGAAATGCAAGAGTTATCCAGCCAACTCAATGAGCTACTCAGCAAAGGATTCATAAGACCAAGTTCTTCACCCTGGGAGGCCCCGGTCTTGTTTGTGAAGAAGAAAGATGGACCCTTTCGGATGTGCATAGATTATCGTGAATTGAACAAGCTAACCATCAAAAACCATTATCCTTTACCCAAAATCAACGACCTCTTCGATCAACTCCTAGGAGCCGGCTACTTCTCAAAAATAGACCTGAGATCAGGGTACCACCAGTTGCGAGTCGATGAGAGTGATGTTCCCAAGACATCATTCCGAACTCGCTATGGTCACTACGAGTTTGTAGTAATGCCCTTTGGTCTAACAAACGCACCCGCAGTATTCATGGACCTGATGAATCGGGTGTGCCGCCCTTTCCTAGACAAGTTTGTAATAGTGTTCATTGATGATATACTTGTCTACTCTCGGAGTGAGGAAGATCATAGACAACACTTGAGGCTAGTGTTAGAAACACTAAGGGCGGAGAAACTTTATGCAAAGTTTTCAAAGTGCGAATTCTGGATCAAGTAACTTTCCTTGGTCACGTGGTTAGCGAGGAAGGCATACACGCGGACCCTTCCAAAATCAAAGCGATTGAGAATTGGTCAGCACCGAAGACGCCCACAGAAATTCGTCAATTCTTGGGTCTCGCTGGCTACTATCGCAGGTTTATCCAGGACTTCTCCAGAATTGCTAAGCCTTTAACCACCCTGACTCAGAAAGGTGTACTCTTTTGTTGGGGAGAAAAGCAAGACATTGTGTTTCAAACATTGAAGAAGGCCCTATGCAGCACACCTATCTTGTCTCTGCCTGAAGGGACGAAGGACTTCGTTGTCTACTACGATGCATCCAATCAGGGCTTAGGCTGTGTGCTCATGCAGCGAGGGAAGGTTATTGCCTATGCCTCAAGACATCTGAAAACACACGAAGTCAATTACACAGCTTACGATCTAGAGTTGGGAGCAGTGGTCTTTGCGTTAAAAATTTGGAGACATTATCTCTATGGAACCAAGTGTACTGTCTTCACCGACCATAAGAGCCTACAACATATCTTCGATCAGAAAGAGTTGAACATGAGGCAACGGCGATGGGTAGAGCTACTCAGTGATTATGAGTGCGAAATATGCTACCATCCCAGTAAGGCCAATGTGGTAGCGGATGCCCTCAGCCGGAAAGAGTATTCAGGTCGTGAAGTAAATGCACTGACAATGACCATCCATTCCCATTTATCCGCTCAAATCAGAGAGGATCAGCTGGAAGCCTTAAAACTAGAGAACATGTCGGATGAAGCCTTGAGGGGAATGGAAAATAACTTAGAGGTCACGAGAGACGGAGTTTATTATTTCATGAACCGGATCTGGACCCCGAAGCACGACGGTTACAGGGAGGTTGTCATGAATGAAGCTCACAAGACTAGATACTCCGTTCACCCAGGTTCAGATAAGATGTATCTGGATCTCAAAAAGCTCTATTGGTGGCCGAACATGAAAGCAGAGATCGCTACCTTCGTGAGCAAGTGCCTGACTTGCGCCAAGGTGAAGGTGGAATATCAAAAGCCCTCAGGTCTACTTCAGCAGCCCGAAATAGCTGAGTGGAAGTGGGAAAGGATTACGATGGATTTCATCACTAAGTTGCCCAAGTCTCCGAGTGGGCACGATGCCATCTGGGTAGTTATCGATCGATTGACTAAATCCGCCCATTTCCTGCCAATCAAAGAAAACTTCAAGATGGAGAGACTGACACGAATCTACATTCGAGAGATAGTCCGCCTGCATGGTGTGCCTGTGTCCATTATCTCTGATCGGGATAGCAGGTTTACCTCGAGATTTTGGCAGTCACTGCAGAAGGCTCTTGGAACTAAGCTGGATATGAGCATAACTTACCATCCACAGACCGATGGGCAGAGTGAGAGAACCATTCAAACATTGGAAGACATGTTGAGAGCACGTGTCATCGACTTTGGCACATCGTGGGACACACATTTGCCCTTGGTCGAATTTTCCTACAACAGTAGCTACCATACAGGCATCAAGGCTGCGCTATTTGAGGCCCTCTATGGCCGTAAGTGCAGATCCCCTCTGTGCTGGGCTGAGGTGGGTGACACGCAACTAGTTAAGGGTCCAGTCCCCGATAGCACTCTCACTGGCCCAGAAATCATCCGAGAAACTACTGAAAAGATCATACAAATCCGGGAACGACTAAAAGCTTCAAGAGATAGAAAAAAGAGCTACGCCGATAAGAGACGAAAACCCTTGGATTTCCAGGTTGGTGACCGTGTTCTATTGAAGGTCTCACCCTGTAAAGGCATGATACGCTTCAGAAAGCATGGAAAGCTGAATCCGAGATACACAGGACCATTCGAGATCCTCGCTAGGATCGATCCCGTAGCATACAAACTTCATCTACCCCAGGAACTTAGCAACATTCATCTGGTCTTCCACGTCTCGAATCTTAAAAAGTGTTTATCCGACGAAACCCTTGTGATCCCTCTTGATGAGATCGAGATCAATGAGAACCTTAATTTCGTGGAGGAACCAGTCGAAATCATGGATCGAGAAGTCAAAAGAACGAAACAAAGTCGCATACTGATAGTGAAGGTCCGCTGGAATGCCAAGCGAGGACCCAAATTCACTTGGGAGCGCGAAGATTCACTGCAACAGAAGTATCCCCATCTCTTTCCGAGTCCATGATTGTATTCTATGTTTGAATTTCGGGATGAAATTCCCTTTATCGGGGGGATGATGTGACAACCCGAATCTTTTTTCGTTAACGGTAACCCGAGTCCGTTAATAAAATTTGAATTTTATTGAGTTCCGTCAAATTCCTTTGGGTTTGGAAAATCATTTAGTTATATAATTAAATTCTATATAAGAGTCGGAAAAAACCTGAGTTTCCTTTGAAGAATCAATAGTTTTCGGCCTGAGAGGTGTTCACGGCCGTAAACCCATTTACAGCCGTAAACTCGTGTATGGCCAGTGCCAGGTGGCCCCCACCACCGACCATACCCCCAGCCTATATATATGGGACTCTCACCTTCATTTGAACTTTCTTAGCCGAAAACTCTCTCATTCTCACTCTCTACCTCTCAACCGTAAACATCAAAACACCCTATTTTCTCCCGAAAATCATTAGAAATCTCCTTTGGAAGTTGTTTTGGAGCAGCTAAAACACGTTTTTCATCGAATCCAACATCATTGTTCTTGAGTTTACGGCCGTACACCCTTCAAATCTTCAAATCTTCAAAGGCCGCAAACCGTTTACGGCTGTAAACCCTTCAAACCTTCATAGATTCTTCAAAAACACCGTTCACGACGGTAAACCCTTCAAGGGGGCTGTTCAAGGCCGATAACAGTTCACGGCCGGAAACCCTTCACGGCCGCAAACTCCTTCACACCGCGAATCTTGGCTGCAAACCCACTTTTCCGATTCAATCGAGTCTCGGTAACACTCCTAAACTGAAAGCAAGTGTTTTCCCAACACTATAAATAATGGTTTCGCTAATAAAATGCATATATGCATTAATTGTATTAGGATCCCGTTGAGTGCCGCGTACATCAACTCGAGGGTCTTCACTCCCAGTTTTCGCTGTCCGACTATTAACACGACTAACAGTGAGTTCATATCCCTATGCTTTTATGATTTTAAATATTTTCAGGGGGAGAGTACAAGCCAAACACAACTGATTATGTGCATTTATACAAAAGGATTTCAACACATTTAAAACTGATGCAATTGATACAGTCTCACAGTTTCCACATGTTTTATAAAATATTTAGATATTTTATCCCTTTTGTAACGTGCTGAGCATAAGGGACTTTTTCAATCTACAGTCAAAATTGCATAGTTTTCAGATCAATACGTAAACCAAGTACACATCATACATGCAAACTATAATAGGTATAGTTTTTACTAATTCAGAGCTTTACATAGCAAAACATATAAACTATGACAGATTTAGTTTATGATATACATTACTACAAGAGTACAACATCTAATAATTATTTAAGTATAATTATTAACTTATAAAGTATACATACGGGTTTAAATACAGTAGATCAATAAAGAACTACACGTAAACTAGTTAATACAGGATTGTGAGACAACACTTCAGTTGTACGTTTCGGGGTACAGGTTAAATCCTATCATAGTATAACCAGAGTCTCCTGGAGGGAGAGCATGAGATTTGTGAATAGATCTATTCGGGACTGAAAATCCCGCACCTAAACTGCTAGATACAGTTAGGCATGCATGTCTGGGGTGACAAATGCCATTTATCCGACACTTGAAGAACGTTGTAAAGGTCACTAGGTCATATCAAATATGGTTATACGACTCACAATAGTATAAAATAACCTTATTGTTTAAGGGATTTCATTATTCTTTAGTTTTATTTTATTAATAAAACTAGTTCGTAATACAACTGGAGGATTTCAGGGATTTTAACTCATAGTTTTATTTTAAGTAATGAAACTACTATACATACTGGTGGTAACCAGGGTTTTCAAACAGAACATCTTATACATTACTGGTGACAGTCAGGGATTTCATACAAAGGGTTTTCATTCAAAACAATGTTATACAATACAGTTGGTGGTAACCAGAAGTACAAACTAATACATTATACACTACTACAGACACAGGAATAAACACATATATTAGAAAATATTGGATTTTCTTGGGAAGCATACAAACATTTTACAGATTCAATGACAAGATTTTCATTACAAAAACATGCTTATGAACTCACCAGCTTTATGCTGATACTCTTTCAAAACTGCTTGTATTCTCAGGAAATCAGTAGACAGGTACCTCGCACAGATTTTTGAGAAGACGGAGCGTATAGATTCATGTATTTTACTTTTCTTTATGCTTTTGATGTATAAAAACATGAATCAAACAGATGTAAATACCTTTTTATATATATATTCAATGTAATGGTTGTGTTTACTTTGATTACTATGATGCAATTGTTGTGATACTACATATGACGTCATCCACCCCCGAACGTTTCCGCTGTTCCGGTTTGGGGTGTGACAATAACTCATAACTAGCTTACTGCCGAGCCCATAACATTAGACTGTATTTCCCTCCTGACCCTCAACTTGTGACTGAATTTCTCCCAAGTATGTTGGCCTGCTGCCTCAACACAACCACTCCCATGTACTTCAAGCCCTAACCGGCTTCCCCATGGTGCCAATAGCGTACGACTAGATCGTACTTGGTATCTTGGCCTACAACACAAAGTTGGATTGCCTCAACCTCACCCTCCACAATATGTCGACATATGTATAATTAAACATGCAATCAAGTAACACATAAGCACATGAAACTATGTACAAAAGTCTACATATATAACATCTCACTGCCGCACTCTAGGCCTCACCTAGTACATTATGCTACTATCGACAAATATACAAGGAATTCATACTTATATGTAACCAGAGGTGAGATAGACATATTAATAGGTGATCCCACTCTACAACCACAACCAAAGAAGAATCAAGCAAGAAATCCTAGATCAAGAGTTCTCAGGCTATCCTACATGACTACATATAGCCCCTAGGGCACTCCACTAGACGATAACCAACCTACTGATACTATAACCAGCATACCACTACTCCTAAATCCTAACACCCAAGGATATATATACTGAAATGTGCAAGGATACGTAATACAATCTAGTGGGCCGACATAGGTACCTTCGACTCATGAGAATAGTGAGGAAACTTAACTGAAACCAAGACCCGAAATGACCAGCAATGCTTCAAATCCTCTCGCTAATTAGACATGCGAACCGAATAATCACCAAGCAAAAACAAACCCTCAGTTAACATCTTAATTCCTATAAATTCGACCAAAAATCAAACTAGTTAAAATTCAATGCTCAACGATCAACAAAAGTGAATGGTCAACAAGTCAACACTCGCCACGATGTAGTGCTCCTTCTACCATGTCGTGTGCATCTATGACAAAATAGTCGACTTACAGACCTTTTCGATGTCGTGGCCACCTCTTGGCCACGTTGTAGAAAAGCCAGAACAACATAAACACAGAACGGGACATGATCATTTCATGGACATCCCTTGGCCATGCCGTGGGAATTGGTAGAATGCTAAAAACTTCCTAAAGTGCTTAATCCTTACAGATCTGAACCCAAAATATCAGATATTCTCCCGTTCAATGACTTAACGGATAAATTTTCCAACTTTATCCATTAGGACTCCATTACAAGCTGTTGGGTCTAATAGTGTTGCGTCCTTGGGCTCGGTCCTTAGCCCAATTTTGTTATCCGGTTTGGGCCTGTCCAACTGTGTTTGTTTTATTAGGGTTTAGTATTTAAGATGTATGCATGCATCCTTTATATGTAGCGCTTTAATTATTATTCTGATCATTGTATTACAAACCCTAGCTCGCCTCTACAATGTAAGTTCTTAATCGAGCTCTGCTGAGGCGTGACTACATTTGAATCATTAAGCATTACTTGATTCTATATCGTGTTGATTGTGTTTGTTTGCTTTTATTGTTTAACCTGTTGAAGATCTAATCGATCTAAGAGTTTTTCAACTCATCAATTGGCATCAGAGGGGGAGACTGTGTAATTCATACACATCTCTTCTGTTGAAGAAGATCTTAGGGTTTTCCGCTTTGATTGATATTGTTAGGGCCGTCATTTACTATTGACGTAGTTCTTTAAATATTCGATCTTACCCTAACGTTATTTACAAGTTTGATCTTAAGCAGGTTTTTGAACAAACATCGTCATGTCTATGGATGATTCTCAGTCTAACCCAATCAATATCTCCAACAACATAGGATCGACGACAAGGATTCCTATATTGTACACTCAGGATTATGAGGTCTGGACTCATCACTTTGAAGATTACTGTAGGTCCATTCGCTCACTCAAAATCTTCAAGAATTGTTAAAACTCAAAAGGAGTACAATCAACTCATCAGTGATGTGAAAGACATTCCCCAAGATGAGAAGGAAAAGTTTCAGTACAACATCAAAGCTTTAAGAATGATTAGGTTTGCTTTACAATCGGACACATTTCGGTTAGTAAGCTCATGCACAACGGCAAAAGAAATATGGAACAGATTGAAGGAATTGTATTCTACGGATGAAGATCTTGAGCATTCAATCCAGACATTGTTACTCTCAGAATTTGGTGACTTCAAGCAGAAGCCAGAAGAGAAGCTTATTCAAGCCTTTGATCGCTTCAATCATCTCCTTAGTAAGATGATAAAGCATGGGATCGAAAGGAAAGTCATTGAACAGAAGGTGACATGCATGAATGGCCTTAGACCCAAATGGATGGCTGTGGTGTCTACTGTGAAGGCTCATGAACAATTCAAGAATTATTCTCTAGCAAAACTGGTGGGAATATTAAAGTCACATGAGAGTGCTGTGACTAAAGAAACGGATGTGGTTTCTAGCATGGGCTCCTTGGCCCTAATCTCCAAAGGAAAGAGTGTTGCTGAAGAAGAAGAAGATTTAGATCTCTCTGAATATGATCTAACAAGTGAAGAGTATGCTTTGATGGTGTCAAATCCCAAGAAGTTCATCAAAAGAAGGTTCCCAACAAATAAGAACCGAAACTGGCAAGGTAGCTACAGTGCCGAGAAAGCAATGGAGGAACCGGAGAGTGTTTCTCAGACCGAAGAACCAAAGAAGGAAGTAAAACTTGGAGGTGACTCAGGGATTAATTGTCACTACTGCGGAGGCAGAAATCACTTCGCCAGAGATTGTATGCTGAGAAAGATGTCAGAAAAGAATGAAGATGAGGACGAGGAAGCGAACCTCACACGAAAATTGGAAGAAATCAAGATAAAGAAAGCTGGATCTAATAACACTATGAATGCTCTTATTGTACAGGGAAATATTGTTGAAGATGAGTTCGGAGGTGTTGAAGTTTGGTCCACTGATTCAGAAGATGAAGAAGTGAGGAAGCCTACTCATGGCAGGGCTTTGTTGGTGAAAGAAGAGGACGTTGCAGGAAAGTGTCTAATGGTGACTTCTGGGGTGTCACAAATGTGAGGCTATACCACTGATGGGGGACTGGATGAAGCGAAGGAGCGTGAAGACAGGTGTTTTGCAGCGAAACCTGTCAGTGAGCAGATCAACGAATGCGATGAGTTGATCAAGAAGGTACAATCTATTCTTGTTTCCTTACAAATTCCCATCTCAAACTATGAAAAAGAACTAAATGGATTAAAATCTAAATTTTCTAGTATAAGTGGTAGTTTAACTCAAACTCACGTCACAAACTCTAACCTAACTGATCAAATCAGCAGGGTATCATCGAAGAGTGAGGAGAGACGTATGTGGATTGAGCAGAAGGAGAAGGAGTTGATTAGGTCTAGGGATGAAACAATTTATTTGCAAAGAGATAATTTAAAGCTTTTGAAACAACGAAATGTTTTTTGTTTAATTGCTAAATGATTATATACCAACATTACTCAATTGCATCTTGATTGTGAAATAGGGAAGAAGATACATCGTATGATTTTACCCTTCCATGAGTTAAAGGAGGACGAAATCGATGCCGATGCATATAACTGTGAAAACGTTGTTTCTTCTGATGATATTTCTCCTGCTTACAAAATTGGTCTTGACAAAATAGAGTCCTTCATTAAGTAAAAAGACCATAAGGACATGCTCAAAAATTTGTTGGATGAAAATGACATATTAAAAATCAAAACCGAAACTGTACAGAAATTTGACTCTTTGAATGGCAAGTTGAGTTCAGAAAATAAAATTGATATTGAAAACACTTCTTAATTCAATGAGGATGATGATATGAGTGTAATATTTGTAGAAGATGAGGTGGACTGTTCTGAATTTGTCAAAGAAAGAACCCAAAACCAACAAAAATCTTATTTCTGAAAATTCTGTTGAGTTCGCTCGTTTATCCAAAGACAAAACCAAAGTCCTTAAGGAAAAGGTTGTTGTATATCAAAAAGTCCAAACGACTCCAAATCAAGTTTATGCAGTTCATGGAGTTACTCAGCAACAGACAGCCGAACTGATAGCATTAGTAGCAGAAGATAATGCTGATGGTTGTAATGAGTTTTTCTGGTCAGCACCGATTGATAACGCTGATGAAACAGTCGGTCTATCCACGAAAACATCATGGAGAGTAAAAGGAAGGTATGTGGCAGAACCACTTAATGATCCTACAAGCTTTGATGTGCCCGGCACAAGTGGTACCAAAACTCCTTCAGGCGAACCGGTCATGATGTCAAGCGAAACAACTTCGCTAAAGAGTGAAACTCATGCTCAAAGACCAAAGAAAAATGCCAATATCCACAAAAATCCAAAACAGGTGTTAGAACGAAAGCATCAACGAAATTTGAGATACAAGAAGAATCTCACTGAAAGGAAACAGTTTTGGCGTTCTCAAAACCCTAATTACGTTCGCCATGAAAAACCCTCTAAGTCAAAGGAAGAAGCAAAAGCAAACTCAGCTTCTTGCGCTCAACATAATGAAAACAGCCGAAAGAAGAGTTTCGGTCCCCAGACTCAAAACAACCGAAAACAGAGTATCGGTCCACAAAGGCACAACAACCAAAAGAGAAGTTTTGGTCCTGAGACAGACGACAACCGAAAAGGAAGCTTCGGTCATCAACATGAGAGAATCCAAAAGGGTGGTTTTGGTCCTAGACCAACCAATGAGAGGAACCGAAGGGAAAGTAGTTTCGGTTCTCAACCAAGTAAGAGCAATGACCAAAAGCTTAACTCTGCTCCCAAGTCTCATCTTTCTCAGTCTCACTCTCACCCACAGATTGATCGAAAGGGAAAAGGAAATCTCTTTCCAGAAAACGCAAAGAAGACGTCGTTTAAACCCAATTTCGAGAACCGAAATTCTGCCAACGTCAAATTCTCAAATTCTAAAACTGAACCTAAAGTACTTAAATCATATAAAATCAAAGTTTTCACCTTAAAAAGAAAAGATGAAACAACATTAATAAAAAGGACCTATTTAGTTGATGTTTCTCTTACAATTCCCTGTTCTGTAAAAGGCTCACAAGGACCCAAGAAACTTTGGGTTCCTAAATCTGCTTAATTTTTGCAGATAATTCGTGACGAGTAGTTTGACGATGAATGGTACATAGACACTGGCTGCTCGCGTCACATGACAGTAAGAAGGGAAGAGCTGAGGGAGTTTCGGTCCCTTACAAATGGTGGAAGTGTCAAGTATGGTAATAATTCTTTTGGCACGATTAAAGGTTATGGTATGATCACCAATGGAGAGTTCTCGATAAGAAAAGTGGCGTACGTTGAAGGTTTACAACACAACCTTATCAGTGTTTCTCAACTGGTAGTTGGTACCGGGTTAAAAGTTTCGTTCGATGACGATGGCTCAGAGATTATTGAAAAGAAGACGAACAATATTCTGCTGAAATCAAAGCGAAAAGGAGAGATGTACCCTCTGAATCTTAATCCCATATGAGGGAAACCAACAATCTTCTTACTAACAAAGGCTCATTCAAACGAAAGCTGGCTTTGGCATCGAAGACTCTCCTATCTCAATTTTAAAGATATCAACAAACTGGTGCTTGGGGATCATGTTCGAGGTCTTCCTGTTCTAAAGTTCGATAAAGAACACATGTGTGCTGCATGTGAAATGGGAAAGCAAAGGCGACAGAGTCATCCTTCTCGAGTCAATATGAAAATTATTGAACCAGTTCAATTAGTTCACATTGATTTATGTGGTCCATCTTCAATCGAAAGTATTGGCGGTAACAAGTATATACTTGTCATAGTAGATGACTTCTCTCGGTTTAGTTGGGTGTTCTTTTTGAAGCAGAAATCAGAGGCCACTCTCAAGCTTAAACTCTTTATCAAGTAGATAGAAGTTCAGCTACGGAAGATAGTTCGAAATATAAGGAGCGACAACGGGTTGGAGTTCAAGAACAAAGACTTTGAAGATTTTCTTGCAGAGAAGGGAACAACTCACAACTTCTCGGCTCCATATACTCCACAACAGAATGGAATTGTCGAAAGGCGAAACCGATCTTTATGTGAAGCAGCCCGAACCATGCTAAGGCTTCGCTTCTCTACCTCTATATTTATGGGCTGATGTCATTGCTGCTGCATGTTTTACACAGAACAGATCTTATCTCAACAAACGTTTCTGCATCACTCCTTATGAGATCTTGAACAACCGAAGCCTAATGTAAAGTTTTTTCACGTGTTCGGTTCAAGATGCTTCATCTTTAATTCAAAGGAGCACCGAAACAAGTTTGATGTCAAAGCAGACGAAGGAATCTTTCTGGGTTATTCCTTAACCTCCAAAGCATATAGGGTTCTCAACAAGCGTTCAAAGAAAATAGAAGAGACCTATTATGTTACCTTCGATGATAACTACATCAAGAAACTGAAGACAACCGAAGGCTCTGTGGAGGAAATATTTCCAAAATCTGGTCAAGTTTCGGTACCAATTTCAATCCTCTTTGAGCAATACATGTTGCTATTTGATGAACCAGAAAAGGCTATTCTCTCTAAATCTAAAGCTGCGGACAACAAGGTAGATAACTTGAAGAAGATAATCGATGATGCTGCGAAGAAAATGGCAGAAGAAGAACCGGTAACAACTGAAAGGCTAGACAGAAGCGGACCTCCAACAGATAGTTCTCATATTCAGGGGGAGGGTTCGTCCTTTCAACATAACCAAAATTCACCATTCCAGGGGGAGAGCTCATCATCATTCATTCCAACCGAAAATCGAGTCCAGGGGGGAGAATTCTAAGCCTGAGACCGAGGAAGTATCATCATTCGAGGGGGAGAATGCGAATACAAACGATGACGATAATAAAAACGATGACGATACTCAAGAAGAAGTGAATGCTGAACTGGATCCCTCATATGATCCTAGTTACCCTCCTCTCATCAAATGGACCAAGGATCATCCACAAAAACAAATTATTGGTGATTCGACAGAAAAGGTTCTCACACGATCACAACTGAAAGCGAAACAAACTGCACTTTTCTCTAAAGTAGAATTCTGCATGTTTAACTCGTTCGTCTCCAAAGTCGAACCAAAGACGATCAAGACTGCACTCGATCACTCTGATTGGGTACAGGCGATGCAAGACGAACTCAATGAGTTCGAGCGAAATAAAGTGTGGAGACTGATTCCAACACCAAAGGATGCTTCTGTGGTTGGATTAAAGTGGGTTTCCAGGAACAAGATGGATAAGGAAGGAAATGTGATACACAACAAGGCAAGATTGGTTGTGAAAGGTTACTATCAAGAAGAAGGCATAGATTACGAAAAGACCTTCGCTCCAGTAGCAAGGCTAGAATCGGTTCGTATCTTTCTCGCCTATGTTGCACACAAGAACTTTGAAGTATTCCAAATGGATGTGAAGTGTGCCTTCCTTAATGGAGAAATGGAAGAGACGGTGTATGTGGAGCAACCACCGGGTTTCATGAACGAGAAGTACCCAGATCACTGCTACATTCTGGACAAGGCAGTCTACGGTCTCAAGCAAGCACCAAGGGCATGGTATGAAACTCTAACTAGATTTCTCAAAATATCTAAGTTTAAACAAGGTTTGGTTGACCCAACCTTCTTTCGTAAGAAAGAGGGTGACCACCTTATGATCGTTCAGATTTACGTTGATGATATCATCTTCGGTTCCACAAATCCTAGCTTAACAGTTGAATTTAGGAAGTTGATGGAGACTAAATTTGAAATGAGCTCAATGGGTCCTATTAACTTTTTTCTTGGCTTGAATATAAGACAGGGACCCGAAGGCATTTTCATTAATCAACACGAAGACCTTGATCGCCAAGTTTGGAATGATGGGAGATTCGAAAGTAAAGGTTCCTATGGCGTTTGGCACAAAGCTAACACCTTCTCTGGACAAACCGGCTGCTGACATGACTCTTTATCGTCAGATGATAGGGTCTCTAATGTATCTAACAGCAAGTCGACCAGACATAATGTTCTCTGTTTGTTATTGTGCCAGGTTTCAAGCAAATCCACGTGAACCTCACCTGCTAGCTGTGAAGAACATCTTTCGGCACCTGAAGCGAACCTCTTCTCTTGGTTTGTGGTACCATGCCAAATCAGGGTTCTTTGTCCAAGCATTCTCAGATGCTGATCTTGGGGGATGTGGACTGGACCGAAAGAGTACCACTGGAGGATGCCAATTTCTGGATGGCAAACTTGTTAGCTGGCAATCCAAGAAACAAACTTGTGTGTCTCTCTCCACTGCTGAAGCAGAATATATAGCCGCTGCATTATGCACATCTCAGGTCATTTGGATACAAAGTCAACTTCGAGACTACGACCTGCACATGAAGAAAATCCCACTATACTGCGACTCAGAGAGTGCAATTAGGATTTGTCATAACCCAGTGCAACACTCAAAGACGAAAGACATAGCACTGAGGTATCACTTTATCAAAGATCATGTGGAAGATGGTAATGTTGAAATTCATTTCGTAAGGACCACTAATCAATTGGCTGACATCTTTACTAAGGCCTTGCCAGAAGCAAGTTTTAATAAAATCCTACAAGGCTTAGGAATGATGGAAGCTGAATCTGTACCGAAATCTCGTTTGTCTCAATAAAAGTTGGAAGCGAAATAGAGCGAACACTCGGTCCATTTCAGGTTCGGTTCTTCCGGGAACCGAATGGAACCGAACGCTCGACCTATTTTGGGTTCGGTCTCACCGGGCTTGGTTCGCTTCTCATCTCCAAAAGATGGTTTCGGTTGTACAGTATGTATACTCTTTTATCGCAATTTATTTTATGTTTTTCTTTTTATTTTCATAAAATTAAAAAATATTTTTCTTTATGTTTTAATTCTTTTTCAGAAAACCTTATAAAATTTAAAAATATTTTTTCCTTTCTGTTTTCTTTCTTTTCAGTATCTTCAAATCTCAAATATATATATATATATATATATATATATATATATATATATATATATATATATATATATATATATATATATATATATATATATATATATATATATATATATATATATATATTCTTTCCTTTTATTGTAATTTACTTTACTCTTAATATAATTTGTATATAAGGACTATTCTCAATGATGGAGCTGGGGCAGGTATAATTCTCTATCTATGTACTAGCTAAGTGTCCCTAGAATCATGCTGCTGCATGTTGACCCAAGCCTCAAAAGATTTTGAGTGAAGCCTTAATGACTTGATATATACAAATCATGTCTTCCCAATCAGGCTGTCAAGTTCACTCTAATCATGAGCTACCTTACTCTTCTTAAATGGAGTTAAGAGTTTTTCTGTTTAGTCTATCTTTTGTAGCAGAGGTACATTCGGCTCTTTTACCACCTCTTATTCATTCTCCATCATACTTCATCTCATAAATGTAACCCTTGAGACTCTCAGCATTTCCACTGAGGTTTACGGTTACACAACTTCTGTGTTAATGATCTTAGTTTCGTGCCACTACGTGCTAAGTGAAACCCAAAAATTCAAAACCTTTAAAGCATTGACGGTGAACAATTACATGTTCTAGCTTTCATTTGAATTAACGAAACCACTTTTGTGGAAGTACCTTGAAATCTCCTTTTATTGTGAGAGATCCTTATGAAAATGTCTTGCACCACGACTTTTCTACCCAAAGGATCCAGTTTCTTTTTTTTTTGAGATTTCTAATTAACGATTATCAACAAGTCACTGAATATATACCAAACCTACTTGTTTAACAGGCCACATCGGTCTCACAAGTACTTCGTTCTATTTTCGGTCTTATATCAAGTATCGGAAACCAAAATTGAAGCGAAAGCCACCCTTAATAGCCTTATATATAAAAGATGCCTTTCAATGCTTCTCAACAAGTACTTGATCGTAATTCAACGGGAATCCAAACAAGCACTTTGAAGTCTCTCTTGACTTTGAAGGAAGAGATTCGTGCCCGGGATCCACTGCTTTATGTCTTAAATGACATCACAAATTCCCACAAAGAGTTTGATTTATTTCTTTATCATTGACACTACCTTGCACGAAAATCTTGAATTTTCCAAAAGTCTTGTTTGGTTATTTATAAGCTATTCATAAATATATAGCTTCGGTTCCTTACGATGTAATGCAGTTATTTCCAAACGAAGGGATGGGTCAATATTAAGCCTTTGGTAATTATGGTAATAAAGATTTGATTGAAGGTTCAAGCGGTGACTCAGCAGGAAGTGTAATCGATTGGTGATTTGGAAAGAGGATAAGTATGGAAGGAGCGAGAATTTGAATCGTTACCTAATCATGCGTCATCAGCTGCTTTATCGGAGTTGCTAGTTGTCAAATCACACCTTTTTAGGCGTCGTTTCCCAAATTAATGGAATCATTGCTTGCGATTTTTCTCTCTCTTCAAAATTGTATATAAAGGATTGATTTCTATGGCATTCTTCTCTACCACACTTCATCTCTCTTAAGCAAAAGACGGCGATTTAATTTCCACTGTTCATCTTCTTCTTCATCAAGCTTCAACAATGGCAGAATCTTCCTCTGTTCAAGAAACCACTGGACGCTCCACTCTTCTCGCAATCAAGGCCAACCAGGACTTGTTGATCGATCTTACACCGTTCCTCTACGATACTTACATGTATCAAGTGGTGGAATGCCTAAAATATTCCCCACTAGTCAAGGCTCTCTCAACGGTGGAAGTCGTACCAATGGCATGCCTCTCCCAACTTTATTCCACTGCTACGTACGACAAAGGTGCAGAGAAGATTTACTTCGACATTCTCAACCAAAAAGCTTCAATCTCCAAGAGCCGATTTTGCTCGTTGCTAGGGCTCACTTATGACGAATCCATGGTGAACCCTGATTCCATCTCCACAGGTCAGCTTTTCTCTATGTTCTACAACATGGGGTACATTGAAACCCTAACTACTGTGACCAAGTTCAAGAAATCATGCCTTCCTCCTCAATGGAATGACCTCTTCACCCTTCTTTTCAAAGGGCTTTCTGAACGAAGTGCAAGATCTGATGGTGCTAGCAAGTCTTTCATGACTCTGATTTATGGATTGTACAATGGTGTCAACCTTGATTATGGTTTGGTTCTATGGCTTCAACTTGTCCAAAGTTTGTCATCTACTTCTCGCCACACAGAAATTTCTTGTGCCCGGTTTTGAACCATTATTACTCAATGGATTATGGAGCGTTATCATGTTCCTATCATGGCCGACTCACTACTCTCCTCCAATGCTACATTTCGTACCACTAACATTATTGTCACTCATCCATCGAAGTTTCACTTCGTTGGCTCAATTCCTGAGGTAATGTATGCTTGTGTGTCCCCTGCGAGCAAGATTATTCAGGAGTACAAGAAGCTCCCCTCTTCTGGTCCAAGGGAACTTTCTCCTGAAATGATCAAATCCATTGAGGAAGCAGACAAACCTGCTAAGCGGGGCAAGAAGCAAGAAGCGAAAAAGGGGGATAAAGGAGGTCAAGTATCAAAGGTTCAGACTCCAAGGAAGCGAAAATCTGAGAAGGCAGCACCTTCCCAGCCCAAGCCGAAGAAGGCCAAGAAACCTGCTCGGAAGCTTATTCTTCAATCATCAAGCGACTCAGACTCCGAGTACGTGCCTACTGGTCATAAACACCCCATTCCTAGCGAATCTGAGAGCGAAAGCTTAGATGATGAAGGTTCGGCTCGTGGTGGTACACCACCTCGTTCGCCTACACCAGAGGTACATGTTCGCTCCAAGGCACCTTCTCCTCCACCTGTTTCCATTCCTATTTCCTTACCTCCCATTTTCCCTATCATCACATCACAACCTTCCTCTACCATTCCCATTCCTACACCTATTTTCTCTGACGCTACAACTACAACCACCACTGGAGTTCAGACCAACGTATCGATACGGGGGTTCGTTCTTTAGCACCTGAAACTCCTGTTACCACCAAACCTCCATCACCTACCCAATCGATAGAAACCAATACCATTCTTGGCGGTGAGGACTTAGAGTTTGATTCTACTTACTTCAGTCCTTATCGTGTCCAAAGCAATGATGATGAAGACTCAAGGGTCCAGTTAATGGTTTGGTCTAGGCTTTCAATGTAATAGTTCAGTATGAGTCTGTAATACATTTTGTGAGTTGTTTAGGTGTTTACGGTTGGAAAGTGTGTTTATGACCGTAAACAGAGTTTACGGCCGTAAACACGTTTATGGCCGTAAGCCCAGTTTACGGTCGTAAACCCAGTTTGCGGTCCTGTCTTGTATAAATAGTGGAGGTGTAGGTCTATGTGTGGTTGTTGATACCATTGCGTTTACAGAGTATTCCATCGAGTTGTACCTGATGTTTTTCTGAATATAAACGTGTGCAAGCTCGATTTCTTTTCTTCTTCTTCTTCTATTGTGATTGTTTGTTGCTTGATCATTGGTAAAGATCCTTTTCAGGACTTAACAATTGGTATCAGAGCAAAAACTGGTGTCAAAGCTTCATTCAATCGAGATTTGGGCTGCTTAAACAGATATTTTTATCGTTTGAGATTGGTTTTAGTATTTTCGTGGTTAAAGGAACTGAATCTTCTGCAAAAACATGTTTTTGAAGACCTTCTGGGAGTTTACTGCCTACCGTAAACCCTATTTACGGTTGTAAACTCAAGATCTTGAAGAACCGTAAACTGTAAATCTTCAACAACTGTAAACTAAGCTTCATTAACCGTAAACGCTTAAACCGTAAACGTACAAACCGTAAACAGCTCAACCGTAAACCCAGTTTACGGTCGTAAACAGCCCAACCGTAAACCAAGTTTACGGTCGTAAACTCTTCAACCGTAAACACAGTTTACGGTCGTAATCTCATCAACATTAACCGTAAACACTTTTGTGACTTTAATTTGCTTTAATTTCAAATGGAATCTCAAAGTCAAAATCATTTTCACGAACTTGATACTGTCATGGGCACTACTACGCGTATTCCAAGATTAATGTCTGCAGATGGTTTTCCTGAGTGGAAGTACAGAATTGAAAAATACATTAAAATGAAGGATTTCAAAGTCTGGAGAAGCATTCTTAGAGGCCCTGTTAGAATCACTATGACAGTTGGAGGCCAAGTGATTGACAAGGCTGTTGAAAACTACACTGATGAGGAGTTTGAGAAAGTTGAAGAGCAGGAAAGGGCTTTAGCCACTCTAACCATGGCATTATCTCCTGATATTGCTCAAGGTTTCCGAGAGTATACTTCAGCTAAGGATTTGTGGGAAGCCCTAATTGAGGTATATGAGGGCAATGAAGATATGAAGGAGAGTCGCCAGGACATGTTGAGACAAAAGTTCAATTTGTTCAACTACATTCCCGGAGAGACTCTTGAGGCTCAGCTGCATCGGTTCACAACTCTCACCACTGACATGAACATATCTGGGATTTTCTTGACCAAGTCAGAGATTAACAAGAAGCTTCTGAATGCTCTTCCCAGATCATGGGATATGAATGTTGCTGTGATTAAGAAGACCAAGGATCTAAATCGCCTCACTCTTGCTGAAATCATGGCGATCATCAAAGCTTGTGATATTGATGACAAACAGAGAGAAATAAACCATGTGAACTCGTACTCTACTGCAAATCTTGGAATCTCATCCAACAATGCTCTCTCATCAATCATGACTTCCTCAGGTCAAGTGTTTGCTGCTCAACAACCTCAGATTCAGACCTTTGCTGCTGCATCATCCATTCCTCATTCTCAAAGCCAGTCATTTGTCACTCCACAAGCTGTTCCCCATCCAAATGTGCCAGTTTTAGCCTCTTCCTCAAACACGAAAGACACTGATGAAAATCTGGCTCTAGCCACTGGGCTTGTTAACTGCTACAATGCCTTTGTGGCTGGAGAGCTTCCACCTCAGCTGTCATTTGCTGACCTGGATCAGATTCATCCTGAAGACGTGGAAGAGATGGACATCACATGGCAGATTGCTATGGCTGTTTTCAGGGCCAAACAGTTTGCTAAGAAAACAGGGAAGAGCAACTGGGGCATGAATGCTGACAAGATGGTGGGATTCAACAAGGGCATGCTGTGATGTTTCAACTGCCACGAGCCGGGTCATTTTGCTTGTGAGTGTCCAAAACTAGATCGTAGGACGAACAACAACAGGACAATGGTTGCAGTGGGAAACAACCGTGCAGGTGCTGCGGTTAATGGTGAGACTGCTATGGTCGCTCAGTCCTTTGACTGGGAGGACCAGATGCAGGCTTTGAATATTTCAGGGCCAGAAAACGCTCACCTAGCTCAAATTGATGATGATCCCCTGAAAAATGATGCAGCTGATCCCGAAGCAGAAATGATGGAGCTACAGTTTGCTCTGATGGTGTCTTCTACTTCCGAGCCCAGGAAAAGTGAGGTAAATCTACCGTCTTGTTCTCAGGCATGTAATGAATATGTTAAACTTCTTCATGATGAAATTCAATTATTACGTAGAGAAGTAGAGGACCTTAGATATGAGGGCTATCAGCTTAGGAAAGGACAGAAACCCCTTAAGGCCCAGTTAGAGACAAAAATAAAGGCCTTTAAGAGAATTCAAACAGAATATAGTGAAAAATATGAGCTTTATGATTATGTTAAAAGACAGAATGATGAGCTAATTACCGAGCTTGATACATTAAAAAGACAATTTGAAACTGCAAATTTTGATTTTAGAAAATTTGATGGATCAAGCGAGGTAGTTGCCAACATGATTGATCACTGCATGCAGTTCAAACGAAATCAGTCAAAGGGTTTAGGATATGATAGTGTACCTCCTCCTTATAATCATACATATCAGTATCAACCCCTATCCAAGGATGAGATTGCCAATGAACCGTTTATGGTTTATGGCAAGCCATCTGGTTTCATTTCAGGCGGACTTATTAATGTTGAAAGTACTAACATTTCCACTTCCCCTGCAGATCAACCATTAGATCAGGCAAAGCGTGAAGCTGGAGATTCTGTTTCTGTTTCTGTTTCTAATTCTGATATTTCTGTTTCAAATGAAAATGTTTGTGTTTCTGATGTTAAGACTGATAATGTTTCATGTGATGTTTCCACATCTGCTACTGTTGAACTTAATTTCTTTGATATGTTTGATGAATTGTTTGGTAATTCTGATGCTTGTGATTCTCATGAAAACCCATCAATTCCACAAGTCACACCGTCTGAGGCACCCTCACTTATCTCACAATCTATTTCTCATGCATGTTCTTCTGAGAAGAGTAAGAGTGTCTGTCAAGAAAATAAATCTGAGAAATGTAGTACAAGTTCAAATAATAAACATATTTGTTTTAATTATGGTGTTGGTGGTCATATAGCTAGGAATTGTCAAAATAGGATCTTTGTGAGTTATTTTCACCAAGAGGAGAGAACGAATCTCGAGGAAGGTCTTTAATTAGAAATTCCTCAAGAACTCGTTTTCGCAATGATGATTGGAAAGATGATCGAAGCAGAAAAAGGGCTGTTTTTCAAAAGAATAAAAAGGTTTTTACTAACAAAGCTCAAAATAGTTTGCCAAAACCGAACAAGGCTCCGCCAAGATCGGTTTCGTCAAAAAGCAATTCTGGATCTTCAACCACTTCTGGTAGAACATCCAGAGGCTCAGTGCAAACTCATAAGAAACCTATTTCAAAACCACCAGAGAATGTTGTAAAACCTAAATATCATTGGATGCCCAAATCAATTTCCAATCCATCATCTACATCCTCTGAAGTGATTAGGAATGAGGATCCTAATTTGAAATCATTAAAAGATAAATCAGAGAAAGCGAAAAGGAAACCCAGGACAGTAATGACCTGGGTTCCCAAATCTAAATGATCCCGCTCATTTTGCAGGGACAGTTGCGGAGGAATGTCGTCCGTTCTTGGTACGTCGACAGCGGCTGCTCCCGGTATATGACAGGAGACATCTCCCAATTGAGCGACATTCAATCTTTTAATGGGGGGTATGTTTCCTTCGCGGGCGGAGATGGTGGAAAGATCACTCAGAGAGGAACCGTTACAAATGGAGTGCTAAGCTTTGAGAATGTCAACTTTGCTCCCGAGTTAAAGCACAGCTTGTTGAGTGTTTCCCAAATTTGCGACAAAGGCTATTCTACCCATTTTACCGATAAAGAGTGCATGATTCTCAAGCCAGGCATCGTCATCCCGGAAGAGCGGATTCTCGTCAACTCTAAGCGGGATGGGATTGCTTACATTATTGACATGAACAGTAACATCCCTGAACAAGTCACTTGCCTATTTTCAAAAGTCTCCGAACAAAACGCAATGCTGTGGCACCGACGACTCGGTCATGCTAACGCGAAAAACCTGAATCGCCTTGCTAAGAATGAGATGGTCTGCGGATTACCTGTCAGAGACTTTATTACATTTGAGAAGTGTGTGTCCTGTGCCTAAGGAAAACATCATAGAAAACCACACTTGCCGAAGCAAGTCAACTCAATCAGTCAGGTGCTCCAATTATTGCATATGGACTTATTTGGTTCGGTCAACGTCCTGAGCATCAACAGAAGTTCGTACTGTTTAGTTGTGATCGATGATTTCTCTCGTTTTACACGGGTCTTCTTTTTATCCAACAAAGATGGAGTTGCTGATCTGATAAAGAAGTTTATTGTGATGATTGAGAAGCAAACCAACAACCAGGTGAAGGCGCTTCGTACTGACAATGGAACTGAGTTCAAGAATGCGGTTCTTGACCATTTTTGTGCAGAAAAGGGGATCGTGCGTCAATACAGCTCTGCTCACACGCCTCAAAAAAATGGCGTTGCTGAAAGGAGAAATAGAACTTTAAAAGACGCTGCAAGGACAATGCTTTGTGATTCAAAATTACCTGTTTTCTTTTGGGCCGAGGCGATTAACACTGCTTGCTACTTGCAGAATCATGTTCTAATCAGCAAAGCTCAGATGAAGACACCGTACGAGATTCTCTATGGACACAAGCCTTCAGTCAGCCATTTCTGTGTATTTGGCTGCCCTTGCACCCTTCTTCATCTGGAATCCAACCCTAAATTCAATGCCAAAGCCGATGATTGTTACTTTATAGGGTATGCTGCACGCACCGCGTATAGGGTTTACAACAAGAAGACTAAGCAGATTGTTGAATCCTATGACGTGCGCTGGTTGGAGGAGAATGAAACAGACGCTCGAGTGGGTCCTGACTGGTTATTTGATTACACATCGCTTTTCAAATCCTTAAATGTGTCTTCAAATGGCTCAAATGGATCCTCTTCTGGTTCAAAGATTGTTTCTGAAGACGAAGACAAAGAAGTTGTTTACAGACCTCCAACGGTTGAGGGGGAGTCCTCTGCTCCATCTGAGGGGGAGTCCTCTGCTCCACCTCAGGGGGAGTCATGTGATCGACTTGATAGTCCAGAGTCTAAAGTTCAAGATGGAACTCCTGATGCTGATGCTACACCGCTTACCCCTATTGAAAGAGAGTTCATGTCTAGAGATACTTCCGTTGTCAATCCAACTTTTATGGAACTAATCTTTCCTGAAGAAATTGCTAATGAGTTTGTAGCAGATTCATCCAATGTGGATCAATCAGCAAATGATGGAGGTTTCAACATCCACACTCATCCTGTTACACTCAATGATATCAGCCAAGACATACCTTCAAGAATTCAACGCGATCATCCGATCGATAACGTCATTGGACAGCTGGGCGATGGAGTTAAAACCAGAAGTCAGAGTGGAGATGTTAATGCATGTCTCTACTCTTGCTTTATATCTCAAATAGAGCCCAAGAACGTTGACATGGCTTTGAATGAGCCCAACTGGGTAGATGCGATGCATGAAGAGCTAAATCAATTTGAAAAGCTTGGGGTTTGGAAATTCGTTGAGTTACCAAAGGGCAAAAGGTCTCTTGACACGCGTTGGGTCTATCGTAACAAGCAGGACGATTCTGGTGTAATAGTGCACAATAAAGCAAGGTTGGTAATTCGCGGGTTTCGACAAGTTGAGGGTCTTGATTATACTGAGGTTTATGCTCCCGTGGCTCGATTGGAGGCTATTCGTATCTTTCTCGCATATGATTCCTACATGAACTTCACGGTCTACCAAATGGATGTCAAGACTGCCTTCTTGTATGGCAAGGTGAAGGAAGAAATTTATGTTGATCAACCCCCTGGGTTCGTTAACTCAAAGTTCCCTAATCATGTCTACAAGTTGGACAAGGCGTTGTATGGGTTACATCAAGCTCCTCGTGCATGGTATGCGACTCTAACAAAGCACTTGCTCGAGCATGGATACTCTCGCGGAACTATTGATCAAACTTTATTCATCAAGCATGTTGGTAATGATCCGATACTAGTCCAGATCTACGTTGACGACATTATCTTTGGGTCTACCAGTCCACAGCTTTGTAAAGAGTTTGAAGGCGTGATGAGAAAGCGGTTTGAGATGAGTTCACTGGGTGAAATGACCATGTTTCTGGGGCTTCAGGTCAAACAAAATTCAACCGGAATCCTGCTACATCAAGCTAAGTATGTGGAGGATATTCTTGAGAAGTCCGGGTTTCAAGACGCAAAACCTGCATCGACACCAATGGCTGAAAGACCCCTGCTGAATCCAGATATTGATGGCGAATCCGTAGATCAGACTCACTACAGATCGATGATCGGATCGTTGATGTATCTTACTGCAAATCGTCCCGACATCATGTTTGCAGTTTGTCAATGCGCTCGATATCAGGCTAATCCTAAACTTTCACATCTTATTGCTGTCAAAAGGATTTTTCGGTATATCAAAGGCAGCCCAAAATTGGGTCTTTGGTATCCGAAGAATTCTGAATTTGATTTATATGCTTTTGCTGACAGTAATTATGGAGGCTGTGAGCTTGACAGGAAATCAACATCAGGAGGGTGCCAATTCCTTGGAGATAGGCTGGTGTCGTGGCAGTGCAAGTAACAGCATACCGTCTCTACCTCAACAGCAGAAGCGGAATACGTTGCTGCATCTGCTTGCTGCTCTCAAGTTATCTGGATCCAACATCAGCTGTTGGACTACGGTTTGAACTATCTAGAAACCCCAATTCACTGTGATAATGAGGCCACAATTCAGATTACTAAAAATATTGTCCAACATTCCAAAACCAAGCACATTGATATCAAAGTTCATTTTATCAGAGATTGTTATGAGCGCTCGCTCATCCGGCTAGAACAGGTTCCCACTGCCAATAATGTGGCAGATCTGTTCACCAAGCCTTTTAACAAAGCTCGATTCGATGTGCTTGTGGGATTTTTAAAAATGATTCGTTTTGAGGATTAAATTTTTATTTTAGGTTAGGTTAGTTTTAAATTTGCGCATTTTAGTCATTTCATTCTCACCCATTCACAAATTTAGGGGGGGAAATAAACAAAAATCAAACAAAAAAAATAGAAAAATTAAAAATCCAAAAACATCGTGCTTCTGTTTTATTTTTTTAATTTTTCAATCAAAAATCCAAAAATATTAAAAATTCAGAAAAAATCAAAAATATTGTCGCTTATAGTTTTGCTTGTTGATATAGTACTGGGAAGTGATATTATCAAGTGATAACAGGCAATCTGAGTCTGCGTAACGTACCCAAAATTGAAGGGTCTATGCTATGGGTTTGATGCGTTGGTAGGCACGAAAGATTCTAAATGGACATGACTAGGCAGAGTTGAACTTAAGGAATTCATAGACTTGACAAATCTTGACCTAGTTAGATCCGTTTAGCCTGACAATACGACGCTCGGATAGGTTGAGCAGGGAGATAAACACGGGAATCTACTGGTTACGCTAAAGAACTCGTATCTGGAACTGTGGATTAACTTTTCGTCGATGTGCGGATTCTGTCCTTAATTCCGGTATTGATGGGGCGACTGGTAAATTCCAATGAATTAGGTCTGTAGAAAATTGTTTTCTTTCTCTATCTGTCTGTTAGTCATATGTTGCTTCCTCTGCGTGATCGAGAGATCCGACCTGGACTGTAACATATGCAAGTCTATTTCTCTGCATCCTCTATCTATGCAATTCTTTCTATCTGTTAGCCATATACTGTCTCCTTTGCGTGACTCACAATCCGACCTGGTACACAGTATATGCATCATTCTTTTTCTCAATCCCTCTAAAACTTCAGTTAGTCATATGTTTCACCCTCTGCGAGATTGGAAGAGATCGGACCTGGGTGTATAGCATATGCATTCTAAATCTATCTTCTCTCTTAATAACTGTCTGCTCACCCGATGTAAGGAGTATTCTGGAAGTCCTTGATTACTGGAGCATATCAGGAAGCGGGAACCATGTTCTAGTACAATTAAAAATTGAACATTTACAGATTGTCTATAGATCTTGCTGCTCAATTTAGGTGGACAACAATATCCCTGGTCGTCGTCAGCTGAATGGTCCTTAAGAAATAGTTTCTAGGAACTTATGATCATTTTGTCTTATAACTAATAGTATGTTCTAATTTTGTCACAATTTTTCGTGTTTAAGTGGACAACAATACCGGCGATCGACCAGACAAAGACGTGAAGATAGAAGGTACCGACAAGTGGATTAAGGCTGTCTAACAACATTGATCCCAGTATCACAAGATAATTTTCAGTGATTCTTGAGATAAATTTTGTCTATGTTTATTCTTAATTTTATTTTATTTTATTTTTATAATTGTCAAAAATTTAATTTTTAAATCTTTTAATTCTTAAATTTTAGAAATTAGTTTATTTTATTTTTAGTTTAATTTTAATTTTACTTTTATTTTAATATCCTCAAAAAGTTTTATTTTTGAAATTTTAATCGGGATTTGGACTGTGCATAATACTGTGTGGGAGACAGATAAACTCTAAGGAGGTATAAAAGGTGGGGTTTACTGCTGTAAACCCTTTTCACCTCCCTTTTCTCCTTGCGGCCGCAAACACTCCCTCTACTCTCTCTCATCCTCGAAAATTTTTGTGAGATTTTGCGAAATCAGTTAGTCCACTTCGAAGGTATGCTAAAACCGACTGGGGAAAAGCTGTTTGTTCATCGATTCGACTGAAACTGGAGGATTAATCGAAGTTCTTGTGTTCGTCGGAGTTTACGGTTTGGGGAGGGTTTACGGTTTGGGGAGGGCTTACGGTTGTGCTTACGACCGTAAACTCTGTTTGAGCTTACGACTGTAAACTCCCTTTGCGTTTACGACCGTAAACTCAGTTTACGGTCAGGTGACCACTGCATTGGGTTTACGGCCGTAAACCCACTTCGGACCGTAAACTTTTGTTTGACCAATATTGACCGTAAACTCAAGTTTGACCATGTTTGACCGTAAACTCCAAATCTTTGATAAAAATAATTTTTAAGGCCAAAATAAAATTGATTAATTAAGAAAACTCAAAGCTTTAATTGTTTAAATACTTTGTTTTCTTACTTGGCCTGGTTAGTGCAGATCAATGGCGAGTCTTAAGTTTGCTGACATGCATAACCTGGCAATTGTACTGGACGAACCTCCTACTGCTCATGGAGATTTCAGGTCAATAATATACAGACTGAGAGAATGCTGCCTGGCCTGTGCCATCACTGTGAATCCAGTCATCTATCAGCAAAATGTGAAGGAGTTCTGGCAGACTGCTAAGATGAAATCAGACAAAGGAGTGGTTTCCATTAAAGCTATGGTGAAAGGATGCAAGATTACTATCAATGAGCAGTTCATCAGAGATACATTGCTGATCAATGATCAACCCGATTTTCCTACTGAAACTGGGATTGATGATGTACAAAAGGTTCTCAAGAAGATGGGGTATGAAGGCATTTACCCTTCCACGGTGAAAAATCTTTTGCCACCCTACTGGAGATTTTTGGCGCATGTGTTCGTGAGCTGTATCTCGGGCAGGAGATCAGGTGCTGATGAAATCTCGCTCAGGAACACAGGGGAAATCGTTTCACTGGCTGCTGGCATCAAGTTCAACTTTTCAAAATTCATACTGGATGAGTTCTTGGTAAACATCAACGCTATAAGCCGGGAGACCAGAGGTGCATTCTTGCTGTACCCTAGGTTTATTCAGACGTTTATTGACACTCAATTTCCTGATATGGTGAAAGGAGGAGACACACTGGATATAAAGTCTTTAGGCCCACACACGATTGGTCTCATCAAACAGAATCAAAAAGGCAAAGTCGTCTTCCAAGGCTTACATCCTCTCGTGAAATTCGGAAAATTTGCTGAAATAAATGAATCTTCCGAATCTCATGGAACGTCTGACAAGATGTCTTCTGAGCCTACCTCCTCCGAGAGAGTCATTTCGGAAGATGATGTCATCACTATGTCCGATCGTGCTGAAACTCCTGCTACTCTTGCACAAGTAGCTGAAGAACATGAGCTGACGTCTGTTCACATTCAAAGTAATTATAATGAGGAGTCTCCAAGGGGTAGAACAGAATCCGAGATGTATGAAGACCTTGATCTTACCGGTTTTGATAACGATGAGATCCCTCTCAACTTCGATAGCAATGAAGATTTCATGACCGGTGTAAACCTCAACACACTGCTTAAAAATATCAATGAAGTTGCTCATCCAACAACGGAGATAAGGGAAACTGAAGACGTTCTCGAAGCCACGCCTCCTCCTACCAATCCAACGGCGGAAATAGCAATTCCTATGGTGACAGTGTCAGGGATTCCTCCCCTTGATATTGTTTTACCTACTTCTCAGCCATTGGAAAGTGATCACCCAACTACACAGGCCTCTCAACCTCCATCAAAAAGACGAAGACTTGACCCTAGACAGGGAATTCTTGACTCGGGTGTACTTCAAAGTTTTACAACTCCACCAACAACAACTCCTGCTATCGTTTCATCTGAACCTGTCAGTAAAGGTCCTAGTACCTTCTATGAAGCTGGTGGCTCTTCCTTCCCCACAGGTTTCTCTCCTCCCAGGCCAGAGCATGAGGCTGCTTCTTTGAGGCTAGCTAGGCATTTGGCCAGAGAACAATTTTCATCGCCTCCCTCACGTGGCAAAGGAATTTCTATTGGGGGTGGCAGCTCAGGAGAAGAGAATCCTTCAATACTTGGACTTCAGAAGGAGATCGATGCACTAAATCAGAAGAATGTTGATTTAGATCAGAGAAATATTGAGCTGGATATCAAGGTCGCAGACCTTCAGACTGAAAATACTAAGCTCAATATTCAAGTGGCCGAACTTATCAAAGATAAAGCTCTGAAGACGAAGCAATTTACAGATCTTCAGACACATTTCGGCTTTTTAACCGCCAGCTACTACGATCTTAAGAAGAAGCTGGAAGAAGAGTTTGGCGACAAATTCAAGTCATCCGTTGACGAGCCAAAGATCTATCTTCCTGATCAAGATACTCCCATAGTTCCACAACTTACAAGAACGACCACCATTGTTAACCGTTTTGAAAAAGAACCGGCTCAGGCTCCGAGTGTAGTGGCATTGAAGCGTGCTAAATTGGCCAAGTCAGTTGAAAAGGGTCAACTTTTATTCAAAAGGAGCGCAGATCATCATGCCCCCTGGGATCAACCACAGATCACCGTTACGGATCTGGGCGAACATCGTTTCAAGGACGTTTATGGTGATAGGTCAGGAATCATCTCGTGGGGATTCCATGACACTATGAATATGTTTATGGTGAGAAGAAAGAGCGGCAATACTGAATTATACAAAGATGCTCACGATTTTCATTCCTTTACTAGGATTGATCTTACCGAGCTGTCTAAAGCTCCTTTCTCAAATCCATCAAACAATCCCAGGGCGACTCAGTTCAAGGCATTTTTGGAAGATCAAGTGGCTAAGGGCTTCCCTTCAATGAAGACTGCAGAGTCTATCATTAAAATTTACCCTAGCGTCATTGATCCCAAAACAAGTCAGCCACTTCGGTCAGTAATGTGGCCCGCTACTGCTCAAGTTAAGCAGATTCCCGTTCTTCAAAATTATCCAGATGGATCTCTCGCATCTATGCTATACTGGGTGTTCGATGAATCTACTGCTTCTGCTGTCATCAAGCTTAAAGACGATTGTATCCATTTGTATGACAGGAGGGATTTGCTTCAATTTAGCAAGTGGGATATACATCAGCTCTCCATTCATCAGATCGTGGTGGCTGAAGAACTTTTTGAGTCCACTGCAAAGGAGTACACTTCGATGGTTGCTGAGATTATCGAGAAAGAGATGTGGAATGGAGCTATGGGAAAATCTGATGTGCTGGTGGTCGACAAAAGCTGAGTCCAAGCTAGCACCAAACCAAGGGGGAGATTGAAGGGTCTAGTTAATGGTTTGGTCTAGGCTTTCAATGTAATAGTTCAGTATGAGTCTGTAATACATTTTGTGAGTTGTTTAGGTGTTTACGGTTGGAAAGTGTGTTTACGACCGTAAACAGAGCTTACGACCGTAAACAGAGTTTACGGCCGTAAACACGTTTACGGTCGTAAACCCAGTTTGCGGTCCTGTCTTGTATAAATAGTGGAGGTGTAGGTCTATGTGTGGTTGTTGATACCATTGCGTTTACAGAGTATTCCATCGAGTTGTACCTGATGTTTTTCTGAATATAAACGTGTGCAAGCTTGATTTCTTTTCTTCTTCTTCTTCTTCTATTGTGATTGTTTGTTGCTTGATCATTGGTAAAGATCCTTTTCAGGACTTAACAAAGACGCTCCTCTTACCAAGCGACATCTCAAGGTTGTGACTGATAAGATTGATCAGTTACTTTCTTCGTCCTCTGCTGGTGCTTATTCAGAAGCTGCCCTCAAAGCTTTGTTCTCTTCAGTAGTAAAAGAACATGCTACCTCAATCTTCGATGCTGCAAAGGCTATTGATGCTTCTACCTCCCAATGCCAGAAGGCTTCGCTTGCTGTTGACGCCTCAACAAAAGACTGCAAGGATGCGACCGTAAAAGTCGAAAAACTAGTATCAGAGGCTCAACTCTTTTTGGATTCTTTGCAAGCAGCTGCTTAGAAAAACGCACAAACAGTGAACGCATCTGTTGACACTCTCACACGTTCCTTGGAGGCAGAGAAGACACAACTTGAAGTGGCTCGAAAAGCTATTGAAGCTGCTAACTAAGAGCTTCATACTAAAGTTGATGATCGCTTAACTCAGCTTGAGGCCGAGCTTGCAGTCGAAAACAAAATAATGGATGAGCAGGACAAGTGAACTTCCCAGCTCAAAATTCAGAATTTAAAGCTCCGAACCGCAACCAAAGAGCTTGAAGATTTAAAGTCTGAACGAGAGGTGATTCGAAGCTCAGTGGGTGATGTCCATTCAATCTTGTTGCATCTTCTGGACGCCCATGACTCCATTTTGACTATCTCCATTCGACGCCACTTACCTGAGAAGCTACGACCTGTTTTGGATATCTTAAGTAGGATTGAGGGTGTTCCGGAGACTAGTATTCCTCCGAAACAAGGGGGATAAAAGGTTCCACAAGGCAAGGCTGGCAAGGCTCAACCTCAACCCCCTCCAGAACCAAAAGCTACTGCTGGACCGAAGGATAATGTAGCTTCGGTCAGTAAGAGGGAAAAAAAAGAAGAAGATTGGAGAAGACGATGAAGATGATGATGATGATATTGAAGACATCATGAAAGGGAATCCTTCTAAACTTGATCAGAAAATCAAGCCTCCTGATCAAGAGATTCGGGAGAAGATGAATCTTTTGGAGAAAGAGTTGAAAGAAAAAGAACTCTTAGAGAAAAAGAAGTCCGTGTTTCCGGAATGGACCATTGAATCGCTCCAGAGGGAAGTCATTGATGAACCGAGCACTCACTGGCTTGAACCTGTTATATCGTTCGTTCTTGAGAACTCGAAGGATGCTCAATTCGATATGCCAATCACCCAAAAGGCATTTATCTTCCATTGCTTTGACTCAACGGCTGTCGTTCCCTCTCCAGACCTGAAGGTAGATCGGGATTTATTGGAGTTTTATCTGGAGTTTGCTCAGCCACAATACTTGACCTGGAGCATAAAGAAGATTACAACGGTCAAGGTATTGAAGCCCTCTTCAGCTGGGAAATTTGTTAATGTTAAATTCAAAGTAACCCGAGGCTCAGATAGCTCGGTCCATACTATTTCCTTGGCTGATCTACCGAACTTGAACCCGCACGACTGGATACTCCTCAACAATATTTTGATGTCCAATCCTCAGGAGTATCAGCTGATCATTGATCACGTCAAGCGAATGCTTGTTTGTTACATTCACGAAGTAGCAAAGATGGATCAAGAAATTGCATCTTCCATTCACAAGCGAACTACGATAAAACCAATTGGACGAACTGGCAATGTGAATGCGATGGTCAAGGGCAAAATCGATCCTAAGTTTCATACAGTGATGTTCATTAGGGGCGAAGGTCAAAAGTGCCTGTTCGCTCTTATTGACAAGCACCTGTTCTCTATTGCTTGCTTGGAGCATATTTTGGAGATCATACACAGGTGTAATCAGAACAGTGAAGCTGACAAGAAGTTGTTCACCGATATGCTTCGTTGGTAGATTCAGTTTCGGCAGACACTTCTTGCGATCATCCCTTGGCTGTTCAAGGTTGTGAAGCAGGTCAAGGTCACTCAACTGAAGTAGTCTCTCGCCTCATTTGACACAAAGGGGGAGATTGTTGGGTCTAATAGTGTTGCGTCATTGGGCTCGGTCCTTAGCCCAGTTTTGTTATCCGGTTTGGGCCTGTCTAACCGTGTTTGTTTTATTAGGGTTTAGTATTTAAGGTGCATGCATGCATCCTTTATCAGTAGTGCTTTAATTATTATTCTGATCATTGTATTACAAACCCTAGCTCGCCTCTACAGTGGAAGTTCTTAATCGAGCTCTGCTGAGGCGTGACTACATTTGAATCATTAAGCATTACTTGATTCTATATCGTGTTGATTGTGTTTGGTTGCTTTTATTGTTTAACCTGTTGAAGATCTAATCGATCTAAGAGTTTTTCAACTCATCATAAGCCAATATCTACAACTATAAGTTCATTAAGTCGTTAATGAGGCCATAACTTGAGCATAAACACAATATACACGAATCATGGTCCTTTTTCTCAAAGAACAGAAGTCTAAGGACCTAAAAAATCCACCACAAATTCTAGAGTTCCTCAAACTCCAAAAACGCCCAAGGAAGGGACCAAAACTACCCAAATATGACTTAGAAGTTGAATCTAGAAGAAAAGATGTAAAATTATGAACTTTATACCTTCAACAACTCAAAAGACTGAAGAGAATTTTGGATCCAAACTTGCTTCTTGCTTCCTTTCTTCCTTTTGAACTTCCCTCTTCTCAAGATCCACCAAAGACCCAATAAAAAGCTTAAAATCAAGGAAATAGACTCTCAAACATGCATGGAGGATAGGATTTCGAGTGGAAGGTTTGGAGGATGAAGAAGATGCCATAAACTTAAAGTTTACAGCGTTAAATATGACAGAAATCCTAAAACTTCATGGGCTTGGACTGCACCAGCTGCCACGCTGTGGCATTCTTATTTCCACGTCGTGGCGACCATCCAAAACATGCATTTTATATCTTCCATGCCACGTCATGGCCATCTATCCTCCACGTCGTGGCACTCAATTATTCTCAAACCCCCCCCCCCCCTTGATTCTTCCAAGTTCCCAGCTGATCTATACAGGAAAATGGGTGTTACACCAATTGTTACAAACACTACCAACAACTATAGTGTTAGAGAAAAGGATTACAAACCTTCTTTATTTTCTTGTTGCTTCTACTATCTGAATGCCTCAACTTCAGCTTCAATATCTGAGTACATAACACAAACATACGTAAGTATTAAGGTGTCGAAGGTCTTAACTAAATTGGTATAACCATAAAGAATAAAAGTAAATTCCTTTTTGGGTTGTCTTCATAACCACAAAATAGCTTGGATTAATACTCAAAGAGGGATTAAACGATTTATTAATATTTTATGTGATTAATATGTTATTTGGAAATAGTAATAAATAATTAAGAACTAATCATAATTATTAGGAATGCAAAACAATATTATCAAAAATTTAGGTTCTCTCCAGTTTGATGTTTTGGAAAACAACACTATTTTGGAACATCCAAAGCATCCAAATCATGGTAATCATTATGACTTGTAGAGCTTCCTTCTTTGATTGGATTAGTCTCACCGAATCCACCCACAAACATATTTCAGAAACATTATTAAACAAAAGGAAAGGTATGTCAAGCCATTTGAAAATTCTCCTCCTAAATATTGATCCAACTGTCTCCTAGGGTTTGGGTGTGGCACATTAGAGGCTACCACACTATTGGATCTAGTCTTTCCACGGAGATCTACAAGAAGAGTTCTAGCATCAAATGGTTGTTGCTAAAGGTATGTTTCTTATCCTCCTAGATTTTGACTTTAGTAGGTCAATTTGATGTTTCATAAAGTATGTTTCTATAATAGTGAAAATGCCATAGAAGCTATAACACCTGTTTCAGGTATTAGTTAATTTCTATTTTTAGACTTTCATTTTGGGTGGCCACTGCATGGTGGACCTTCCCCACGGCGTGACAATACTTTTTATGATAACGAGATTTTAATGACCCACCACGGCGTGCCAACTATTTTTGGAGAAAACCCTAATCCTTGGGCTTTGGGACACATTTAAAGGACATTATGGCTAGGGTTTTGTGAAGATTCAGTCTCCATCACCCTACCAAGCTCAGAAACCCTAACCCTAGCCTCCTTTGCATATTGTGATATTATTTTTGGTACTTTTGTGATCATTGAAGAAGAAGGAAGCCTTTTGGTGTGGTGGTTCACCTTGAAAGCATCGTCCTCATCTTTTAGCTTATCTTCTGGACCTTAGTGAGTGTCCAAGATTCAATCTTTATGTTGCTAAGATGCTAGATCTCTATATTTGTCCCTTACTCTTCATGTCTTGGTAGGTTGGAATGTTGAGTGAAAAGATAGTTTGATTTATGTTTTAATCAGTCGATAGTAAATCAGAGTAAAGAACACGAAGATCAAAATAAGATCTGGTTTCAGCTTAATATATTCTGGAATCAGTACAGAGAAAGTTTGAGTACAAGTGTACGCAAGAAGTTACGACTCTCTACAGTACCTACCCTATTTATAGGGTACTCACGCAATCAAAAAATACTAGGACTCGACATTACATTGCTATTCGATAAGATGCCTATTAAATACATTACATAATGAGGACCTGTTAATACTTGTAAGTCCCAAATTTTCTTGACGTATCAATCAGATCCAATTGATGGTGCGGAATCCCAATCAATTGGATGATGCAAGATCAAAATAGAGAAGAATGAGAAGAAGAATAAGATGAATCTTCAATGTATTGATGATAAGAGTTATGATCCAACACAAGATTCACACACACACTTGCACCTTCTCTACTTTCTCTCTCTAGAACACCTTAGAGTACACACACTTAAGCTCCTTTCTAGCCGTATACTCCCTCTACCACCTAACATCTATTTATATGGAACATGGGCCGTGAACAGGTTCATGGACGTGAACCAGTTCACGGCCGTAAACACCCACCTGGGTCGTGAACACTCCTAACCGCACACACCACATGGACCGAAAACTATTAAAGCCTAGAAAAGTAAAGTATAAACCATATTTTATACCCAACAATCTCCCCCTTGGTTTATAGCTTTCTTTTCTAACTGACCCAACACACTCCCCCTAAAAATATAGCTGTCTTTTCTTATCAATCTTCATTGGGAGCTTGGCTTCAGCGTTTATCTTCGATTTCTTCACAGGTTCAAGATGAACTTGATGAATCTTCAATAAATGACTTCATCTTGAGCGGTTGGGCTTTTCTTCAACATCTGACTCTGAACGCACATTGAGTGAGGAGGCTTGATGTACTGATTCTTGAAAGATGGCGCTTTCAGCTTGAGAATCTTCAGAGAGAATATCAGAGAGAACAAATCTTCTGGATCACTTCAGCAGGTTAATAGATAGCAGCAAATTGATTGAGGAGGCTTCAATGCAATCTGTCACATAATCTTCAAGTCAGCTTCACCTTGCTTCTGGGGTTGAAAGATTGAATGTTGAAAGAATAGTCTTAATTTCTTGTTCCTTCGAATGAGAATTCTTCGATGATCACGGACGAAGCCTTGGCTCAGAAAATCTCGATACAGTCTCCATGAGTCTCATCTACATCTGAATTCGCTTTTCAAGACAAAACAAAACTAAAAGAAAACTTAGCACACAATATTTTTGGATTTTTTTAATTTTCTGAAAAAAAATAAAACAGAAACAAAAATATTTTTGGATTTCTTAAAATGATTCATTTTAAAGACAAATTTCTTAAAATAAAAAAAATTAGAAAAAAAAAATTAAAAATTAAAAAAAAATTACATTTTGTATTTTACTTTTGTTTTTGATTTTTCCGAACAAGAAATAAAACAGAAATAACACTACTTTTGGATTTTTAATTTTTCTGATTTTTGTTTGATTTTTGAATTTTTTTTAATTCCCCCCCTAAATTTGTGCATAGAGGAAGTTGGAGCTGGTTCATGGAGTGGGCCAAACTGAGCAGGTGTCTCTTCCTCGTTGGTCTCAAGGGGTGGGTTATAGTTGTCATTGAAAGGAGGTGGCACACTATGATACCCTAGACCCTTGTTTTGATTATCTTTCAAATTTAATTGTTTTTCAATTATGGACGCAACTACCTCACTTGATACATCAAATTTCTTAAAGTTGAATTCACCATCTTTATATTTAGCTTTTAATGCATCAAGTGCGGCAATTAATTCAGCAAGTTGTCTCTTAACATATGTATAATTTTCACATTTGTTGTTGTATTCCTCTTGAAGTGTGCTAAAGTCCTTGATTTTGGCCTCTAGTTGTGCTTTTAGGGGTTTTTGTCCTTTCCTTAGGGAAAGTTTTGGAATTTAGTTATTATTTTTTTTTTGGTTAAATTTGTTCATAGTTTCCTCTATGCAAAAATTTAAGGGGGAGAATTAAAATTCAAAAAATCAAACAAAAATCAGAAAATTCAAAAATCAATCAAAAAAATCAGAAAATTCAAAAATCAAACAAAAAAAATCCTAAAATTCAAAAATCCAAAAATATTTTGAGTATTTTACTTTTTATTTTTATTTCTTAGTTACTTTTATCGTGTGCTAAGTTTGTTTTTAGTTTTGTTTCTATTACTGTAAGTCCCAAATTTGCTTGACGTATCAATCAGATCCAATTGATGGTGCGAAATCCCAATGAATTGGATGATGCAAGATCAAAATAGAGAAGAAGGAGAAGAAGAATAAGATGGATCTTCAATGTATTGATGATAAGAGTTATGATCCAACACAAGATTCACACGCACACTTGCACCTTCTCTACTTTCTCTCTCTAGAACACCTTAGAGTACACACTTAAGCTCCTTTCTAGCCGTAGACTCCATCTACCACCTGGCATCTATTTATATGGAACATGGGCCGTGAACCTGTTCACGGCCGTAAAAACCCACCTGGGTCGTGAACACTCCTAACCGCACACACCACATGGACCGAAAACTATAAAATCCTAGAAAAGTAAAGTATAAACCATATTTTATACCCAACAATACTCGTTATTTACAGAATACTCGATAACTAGATAGCTACTTATTCGACATATCACAACAAAACATGACTCAACATTCTCCTCCTTTGTGATAAACTGTCGAATCTACAAATTGAGGGTAGTACTTTGATAGTCTCTAGAAACACCTTTATAATTTCTATGTACTATAGGATGATCTTCCTAACTTCCACTCTGTCTTCATTCTCGTTTCTCTAACAACTATTGATGCGATGTACGATACTGGAAATATTTGGGTTAGAATATCTTTCCACATCACCGGTACGAAACAAAAACTACTTCTTATTCCCATTCTTCCATTTTCCTAAGAAAACGACTCCAAAAGGATCATGAATAATCTCCCCAATATGAAAATCTTTTATACTTATCTTTCCTTTCAACAGTGCCTTAGGAACTTTTGACACTTTTTTGAAGATAATGGAGAGATCGATATCAGTAAGAGCCATATATGCAAAATAAGCATCCAAAAAAGTCTTGATATGACCATATCCAATAATGTAAGTGGCTTTTTCTGGAACCTGAGTCTTTCTTAGATCACCCATCAACGATGCAGTTGTAATCAAATTATTCACATTCATGAGTGGAAAATCTGCTATTGTGAATTCAAACATCACATTATTTGCATGAACCACCTTGTATCAATAATTTTGTAAACTCCTTTAAATAACAAATCAGGAGTAATTAATATGAATTTGACTATTTTCACTAACGACCATACCTCATATTCGTTCTTTCCAAGCACTTCATGGAACTGCATCTTCATCTTCTTAAATTCCTCTCTGTATTTGTAATTCTCAGCAAGTTTAAACTGAGGAAATACAAGCAATGACTAGTTAACTGGAAGATCCTGTTGATTAAACTTAGTATTTTTAGTTGCATAACTCTTCCTTAGTTTGACAGAAAAGTCATATTCTTCACTAAATGTTGAGCTTTCGATAGTTTCATAGCCCCATACTTTGTTTGGATCACATTTTTTGAGATTAGGTGGATCATCTTTCCTCTACATCATAATGTTATTCAACTGCCTCAACATTTCCATCTTAAGCTCTTTCAATCTCTTCTTCTCTTCAGTTGAAGGCTCAACAATAATACCCTTCCCTTGATCTTTGGGATCAACAGTTGAAGTATTCTTGATTACAACATAACTCAAACCTCCTTCTCCAATACATATCCCTTTCTTCTATTGCAACTTGGATAAGTCAACACTAACATTAGGAGTTGTTTTTGTTGTTGTCGATGTTGCCACCACTGCTTTCATTTGTATCGAGGTAGGAGTATGAGTAGAAGTTACCTTCCCTACAACTTTACTTTTTTCTTCACCACGAAGCTTCGATGAACCAACCCCCTTTTCTCCCGCTTACAAAATATTCACAAAATGTGGAGCATTGGTTGGAAGTCGAAGAACCAGATCCAGAATATGAGCCAATTCATACTTAAAGCACAATTCGACAGAAGAAACCATTTTTGAGAGTGACTCTTGAGAGATCGAAGATATTGATTTGAAATCAAACTTCAATAGATTCTCTTGAAATCCAGTGAGAGACTTCTCAATCTTATCAAACACCTTCACATCTGCTTCATTCTTTAGTTTCAACTCACTAAAGTAATCTTTATTAAAAGCAATTAAATCCTCTACCAATCGAGTAGTAGCACTAATCAAAACTTGAACCTTTTCTGTAACATCACAAAACTTATCAAGTTCCTACACTTTTTTTGGAGAATAAGTCACTGAAAATCCTTGATCTTCAACTCGATAAAATTCCTTGAAGTAGTCAATAACTTCTCAAATATCTCATGACGCTCACGAGTAGCAGCTTGTAATTTCATAAGTTTATAATTGAAATTACAAGAATGAGTGGCCAACCTCTCATCAATACTCTTATCGACACATTCAATTAAAGTCTTTGTGCTCGACTCTTGTGACTTTAATAATTATTCAACCTTGACCCCACTAAAAGCAAACTTCCCAACACTATCATTTAAAAATTATAGAATCGAATTCAACTTAGAATTGAGAATATTGAATTGTTTATCGGGCATGATAGCATTATCAGGAACATCATTTTCTTCCGAATTAAACTTTAATTCTGCAAACCCATCCATAACATCATCTTGTTCATTAACTGTCTCCTGTGGTTCTATGGATTGAGATGAAAAAAAAGTTGCAATAGGCTCATTCAAAATGCCTTGAAATGTTGGTGAAACAACTGGAATAGATGTAAGTGGAATGGTAGATATTTGTAGTGGTGATGAAGGTGAAGGTTATGGTACAACTAAAGTATTGAGAAATGATGTCGAAATACCTTCACCCATATTAACATTTCAGTCCGTATTAGATACGTTCTCAGTGATGTTTGAAGTAATAACCTCCTCCATATTGGACTCGAAAATATTAACTTCGGGTGGTGTGACTAGAGTCTTGTCAGGGATTGAAGTTATAATACGTTCACCAAAATTGATGTTTGGATCCACATCACATGTGTTCCCAGTGACATTAGGAATATGTATCTCCTGGAAATTCAATTCGACATTGGTATCCTTTCATAGTGAATCGTGAAATGTACCAGAATCCTTATCAAATGTATCGTCTTTTTTTTCTTCTCTATGTTTGTCTGTCTCAACCATTTGTAATGGAGTAGGAGTTTGAGTAGATGGATCTTCTGCATTCAAATCTCGAATATTATGAATTCGTTTCAAAACACCAATAACGTTTCACTTCTTCTTTTCCTGAACATCAGTATCAGGAATCTCGTTAATCACAACCCCTCGTGGTTTGCTTTTCATATTTATCTTTTTAGGTTTCGTAGCGATAAACTCTTGAGTAGAATCCTCCTCAACAACTTTCTCGATTGGGTTATCAGAACTTACTCCTATGGACTTCTGAAGAACTTCTTTCACAACTTTCTTTGAAACTCTTTTAGAAGACTTTTTAGAAACAGTTTTCGCAGAAGCTCCCTTCTCAACAACTTTAGGCTTTGCGTTAGATTTCTTCTTCGAAACTTGCGATTATGTATAGGTACCTTCTTTAAAAGTTACTTTCTTATGATTTACACCAAAAGAAGTAATATTCATAGAAGCTTTGTAAGTCACCAATATCAAATTCGTTGGTGATACCAGGTTGAGCATGGCATCAAGAATTAGACCAACAACAAGAAAAATAAGTGGATCATCAACTGCATATTTAGGAATGATAATATGAGGAAATTGTGCAACCTCAACATCTGTAGGAACAAGAACAACTGCTTGACTGTAGATTTCCTTTAAAATTAGACTCCAAAATCAAGCATTGGAGATCTCAGTTGTCATCTTAGAGTGCGAAATTGAAGCAACAAACTCTTCCCAATGAAACGATGCATAATTGACTTGCATATCATTGTATAATCCTGCCATGATTAAGTAGAACTGAAGCGTTGGCTTATCTGTACTAGTACTCCAACCAGTCAAACATCGATGTGTAATTCCAAAGAAAAAATTCCAAACGCTTGGAAGATTCGGCTTTTTGAAACTACTCACAAGCGTGATAGGCGGCTAATATCCCATCTCATTGAGCATTTGGAGTATATGTTCAATTATAGGAGTTTCGAACTGACCTTACAATGGTAGCTGAAGAATTTTGGAAAATTTTTTCTTCGTCAGACGCTTGTTCTTATGTGATCCCATCTGGAATGTGATAATCTTAAAAGCTTTGTTGTACAAGGCGGTAGAAGCAAAAAGTGACAACCACTTCACTGGAATATAAAACAACGTAGATAGAGCATGAGGGAGACAAGAATCCTTCATACATTGAACAAGCATTTGCAGTTCTCCGGGATAGTTTTTAACCACTGGATCGAACCAAACACTATTCGATAGAATTTTCATACTTGGCATTGAAATTTCGTCTTTGGTGGTATTGAATTGATCAAACTGTAACATCCCAAAATATAAGACCAAAAATTTCATTTTAAATTAGGTAATGCATAAAAATAGTAGTCTGAAAACACCCACAATGTCATCCCATATCAAAATCGATACGTCAATAATCCAAAACATGTCATAATAAAACATCATCAGAGTTTAACTCCCAAAGATCTCATGTGCGGAAAACATAGTGTGATGCGCTGCGATCATGCCTGCCCCTTTCCTTTCGAAGAAGAAGTATGTGAAATGAAAACTGAAAACCATAAGCACAAAGCTTAAGGAGTTCCCCCATCATACCACCTACCATACAATACACATACTGTCTAGCATATCTGGGTGCTAGCCTACCCCTTCGGTCTCTTTCAACCGGTAACTGCCTAGCATATCAGGGTGCTGGCCTACCCCTTTCGTCTCTCTCAACCGGTAACTACCTAGCATATCTGAGTGCGGTCCTACCCCTTTGGTCTCTTTCAACCGGTTATGGGGTCTATTTCGCCCCCTACTACTACCACATAACAGGCTACATAATCATATATAAACATACCGTCAGGCATATCTGGGTGCCCGACCTACCCCTTCAGTCTTATTGACCAGATACGGGGTCTATTTCACCCCCTTACCACTACCATATAATATCATAGCATGCTAGCACATAAACCATAACAGATAGTGGCATACTGGAAAGTAGCTGAAAATCCTTGGCTCCGAATATCAATCCAACTCAAGCTCCTAAACATAAAAGAAAATACATACATTGAACAGTACTAAGAAAATACATACCTTTATTGATAATTGAAAGTTACATAACTGTTTTTCTAGAACCTATTACATAATATCCGACTATGGCATACTTCTTAATGAACAGAAAGGTAATAGTAAAACTTCTTCTGTTCGAATACATACCAGCTTTTCAAGTTCCTGAAAACACACGCATTTTAAAATACGTCAACATAAAGTTGGTGAGTCCACAGGTTTTGACTCCATAAAATAATACATTTTTCCATGTTCAAAAGTATCGTTTTGAAAGTATCATTTTGACTCTCCAACATTTAGTAGGTATGTTAGGTATAATAGTTTACTTATCAATTAAGTGTTATACCTAAACATTCCTTAAACCTAAGGTATAAGTAGGGGAAACTTACACTTAACATTAATACTTGTATACGACAAAGTATAATGCTTCTAACAATTTGCTACCATGAGCCTGTAACCGTGGCTGTGACATAATACCTCTGATAAAACACACTCATGATTTACCATGAGAAACAAACACACTCATGATTTACCATGAGAACAACAACGTACGCTTCATCGACGCCGGAACAATAACAAGTAAAAGGATAGTTCATCACTCGCTTTTAGTTGACTGTAGCTAACAGTCACAAGTGGGGTGGTCAACCCGTATACTAATTATACATGACTTCCTCGCTCACACGGGATTAACGGTTACAGTTCAGAGGATTTCCGCTAAGATCCCCAATCTTAGTTGATGAATACAATTACTCATGTAGACTTCGACGGCTTCTTATAGCTCTAACAACAAAAGCATTTTCATGTCTAAAACCCTAAGTTACTAGACTATGCTTTTAAACATTACTCCTAACTTCATAACATTTCGGCAGTATAACAGCTATATCTTGAAGTAATACCAGGTTTTATCTTGACATAAAACCAATAATAACAACGTATAACGTTCCTAGTTTTATCTTGACATAAAACTAACAATGTAACACCGTAATTTTTCAAACAAATTTTTCATTCTAAAATTGCATACTTTTCATAACATATTGTATAGAACTCTCATTTATTCAAATTACAAAACACAACTCCATTAGTAATCCAGGATCCTCAAAACATAACTCTTTCTCTGGTGTGTACAATCAAGCCGGTGCCTTCCCGCGATCCTCTGAGATACCTGAAACACATAACACATAACACGGTAAGCACGAAGCTTAGTGAGTTCACTAAAATACCACATATAACACATATTAGCCACTCGAGGCTATAACTTTGTGGGCCCACTGGCCCTAACTCTGTAGACCCTCTGGTCCTAACTCATTGGACCTTCCGGTCCTAACTCTATAAACTCTGGAATACACACAGCATAAATCACATAGAAATAATGCAGTGCAACACATCACATACATAGCATACAAGATACTCTGTCACATAACTCTACTTACCACTCAAGGTAAAGTATACTGAGAAGACTCGCCTCGCATGATGTCGGATACCCTCTCGTGCTCGATAATCCGACCTAGCCTCCTCCTATCAAAATGATAACATCTCTAATCAAAATCCTCTCATGTTCTCATCTCTAATAATGGGTAGAAGATTATTCTACCCCTCTCTGACCTCTCTTGAATCAGCTTGACCAAAACCCCAAGGTCAACTGAAGTCAACTCTAGTCAACGGTCAAACTTTGACCAGACTCGTCGAGTGCACATGGGTGACTCGGTGAGTCCAAGCGTGTCCTCTGAATCCTCCTATGGTCTCTCTCGGCTCGTCGAGTTAACCCTTCACTCGACGGGTTACCACGGATCACGAATCGCGGGGCAACCCGACTCGACTCGTCGAGTCCCCATATGGACTCGGCGAGTTCCCTCCATGGCAACACTCAAAAGACCTTCTGAGGCAAGATCTGTTTCTCTAACTTATAGATCTGACCTTCTTACACCCAATAATCACGTAAAGGTTCAATCTTTAAGCTCATGCAACCCTCTTATGCCCTTATATGAAGAATTAGCTCCTAAAATGGCAACCTAGATCCATAACCCCAAAGGGACTGCATAAAGCTGGAAGATTGGGACTCTCTGGACCTCTTAAGGTCCAGATCTAAAGCTTATTCCACATTGGGACCTCATATGCATCATATACTATCCAAGAAAGGGTAAAGAAAACCCTAGATTCAAGGATTTTACACAAAAACAGAAGGAAGGGGCGAAATACTACCTCAAAATGGAGATCCTTGCTTAGATGTCTCAGGATAACAACCTCCTTTGGTCCCTCAAGCTGAATCCCTTCACTTCATTTGAAAAACCACACCAAAATTACTTGATTTCATCACAAGAACTCTTCCTTGGCTCCAATGGCGATTTAGGGTTTCTCACAGGAGATATGAGGCGCACCCAAGGTCATAAGTTCCTTTAAATATGCTCCAACCCCAGAACTTAGGGTTTTCTCTGCCCAGTACCTACTCGGCGAGTCCATCCTTGGACTCGTCGAGTCCGCTCATTAAGTTCACGTAGCAAATCTCGACTCGACTCGGCGAGTTGGTCCCTCAACTCGTCGAGTCCCTCCTCAAATCTCAAGATTAACCTACACAATAATGTCCCTGTAAATCCGGTTGTTACAATTCTCCCCCACTTGAATTAGATTTCGCCCTCGAAATCGCTCCTCCACAGCATATAGATCTAATCCAATAACCAAACAGCTATCTTCCTCTTTGGACACCTGAATCCAAAGAGGAACTCCTCCCTGGAAAAGGACAGACCCATCTGCCATTATGCTACCCCTTCTGACTCCCAAGAATCTGGAACTCTAGTAGCCTGACACACAGCCAGACCGCCCTCTCCAGATGTCACCATGTTATTCGATCCTCGAATAACAAACCCCGATAGCTCACTGCCTCTATGATTCTCTAGTAGGAACCGATAAAACAAGTCCATGCCCAAAACTGGCTACCGATCACTCGTCCCAGACATGATAAACAATCCAGATCATATACCAGGGAGTGGAAGGATCACATCACACCAGGGACTCATCTAATGTACTGCAATCACAACCCTTCTGAACAACGAACTCTCAACACTCTGTCCTCAGACACGAACAATGACCATGCTTGTTCAGAAGAGTCCCCTGACATCTGACAAACATAAACCTCAGCTCCCTTCTCAATATCCCTTTCAAGACTGAGCATCAGGTCATCTCCCGACCCAGTAATTGAACCTCAAAGGGTTACCCATTGCATATCTCAACATGCCTCACTGACTTCCTTCCCACACTAGCTATCTCGGCCCAGTGTGACACACAAGTCACGAAGTTCGCTTTTCCCCAAGCGAATACGGAATTCGTTTCACCCTCGACCTCTGTCGTCTACTACTCATTAGTTCCATGCGTTTCGCGGTTTCTCATACCTACGAATTGACCCACTCAGGTCTAAGACACCAGATGAAACCAATACCCCCTTCCAAAGGAAATTCATATCTGAATCTGAAATCTCATTTTGCCTACTCAATACACCACTTGGATCGAACTCAACTTGAGAGTCTGGTCTGGCACAGAGTTAGAACCACTCATCCCAACGAACCACTCAACTCATGACTCATGACCCGCAACCTTTGCGTTCCTCACTTATCCACTTCCCTTTGGTTGCGACAACCACTACTCATTTCAGAATATAACGACTTCCGACAAATATGGAGACCCCAGTCTCGCCCCTGGTTCGACCCCAGGCTTCCGCACACCCAAATATTAGGGCTACCCAAGCCTAAAACTCTTCTGCGTCAAGCTCCGATCATAGAGCACTTCATCACAACATTCTCTCGCTGACTAGTGAGTACTACGGCTCCCCGCAGTATCACAACACCCTCTCGCTGACTAGTGAGTACTACGACTCCTCGCAGTATCACAACACCCTCTCGCTGACTAGTGAGTACTACGGCTCCCCGCAATATCACAACACCCTCTCGCTGACTAGTGAGTACTACGGCTCCCCATAGCATCACCACAACCTCTCACTGAATAGTGAGTACTACGGCTCCCTGTAGCATCACCACAACCTCTCACTGAATAGCGAGTACTACGGTTCCCCGTAGCATCACCACAACCTCTCACTGAATAGTGAGTACTACGGTTCCCCGTAGCATCACCACAACTTCTCACTGACTCATTGAAACTGCAGCTCCCTGCAGTCTTACCGCACTTACTCTTACCACTTCACAATCTCATCCTCAGGTTGACACCACACTGCGATCATTAACTCATGCTCTGCGGCCCAGCATATATAGGTACACACACACCCCTCCAGGCTAAGCATCACTACTTCGGACGACCACCATCGTGACAAAACCTCTTTTTCTCGCTGCAATTCAGATTCTCAAATAAATCCATTTGATGTCAGTTAGTTGAAAGGCCCCCACCAGAACCATAGACACTTGATACACCACTCATCATCTCAAACTCAAAACTCAAAATAATCTGAGATTTAGGACATTAAACTCGGATACCCCGGAATACCATCACAACGCCTCGCAGCGTCTTGACTCTACCGCTGATCTCATACTCATGGCATCATACTCAGATACCGCATTGCTTCCTCAGAATCTCGCAACCGGTCTTTCTTTCGTGCCACTTGTAACCCCGGAATACTCCATCTCCCAAATTAAAACACAGAGAAATTGCCAACGACTCAGAACACGAAGATGACAATCCGAGATTTCCTCCTCTAATGCTCAAAACTCATGCAAGGATACTCATAACGACCCTGAAGTTGGTTTCCCAATCAACTTCTTCCCTTCCCATACTACATATAATAGCCCATACTCTGAACCAGAAATTCTCAACCGCCGAACTAACCTCACAAGCCAACCACCTCGAATTCATCATTTTAACCTTGAAGGATTCCTAACCATCACAAGGTCTCCGACCAACGGCCACTTGCCGTGGAGACACTCATCCTTTCTCAAACACGTACCACATGCACTATCTCACTCTGCACCTCTCCTTGACCACCAATAACCCTGGTCTCAGGAATCCGCACCGCAGGCCTCTTTATCCATTTCTCTAACCGTTCTTGAACAAATCTCTGATCTCCTCAAAAGTTCCCGGTTCTCCCCCACTCAGGGTTCGAACCATCACCAAATGGGTTCGCCAACAATCTAGCCCACAGACTGTTTTTACCAATAACATCGCACCTACTCTTGGAAGGTGATACGTAATGCTCGATAATCCCCCCGATGGAGGTCAAGCAATTCCAAATACCCCGAATCTCCGATGAAATCCTCAGAAACTTCTCATCATGACTACCTCTAGTCATTCAGAATCTCGTACCATCCCACTACCAGACATCTCAACTGTCCAGTCGCAACCCTGACTCTCAGTCTGAAAATAATGAACTAACATATTCATCATCCTTGACTCTTCAACCAATGTTCCATCACGTGGGTTGTAATAAGAGTGGACTCCTCATTACCACACTCGATACTCATCATAGACAATAAGAGCCACCGCTCCAATATCCCCTTCTTGATCGTCTGCCGCTGCAGCTAATACATGCCCTACTATGCTCAAATGGGGTGCATCCTTGTCCTTAATCATCTCAGTCCCCGCAGACAACTTGCTCATGCTCTAACATTACCTCTCGGCATACATATTGCCCAAAATACTCTGATGAAAGATCGTAACCAAAGCTACCCCACATGGCTCACCCCCAACCTTGGAAACCGAAAATCTCAATACCTCTCCTGTTTCTCACAGGAACAGAAATAACACCGCTCAGGTCATAGAAAATGACATCTCCACCATCGGCTGATTGCTCAACTCATGTCGTAATCCTCCATAACCACCATCTCTACTCATTCTTGAGTCTTACGACTCTAATTGGCATCTCACCAACAATCCCTCGGAGCTAACTCGATTTCCCTTTTAAGGGACGCTTCACTAAAACTCGTTCATCATGCCCCTCTATCCCCATACTCTTTCACCTCTGATCTCGGTCTAACCAATCACCATGGAATAACTGGTAGAACCAATAACACTAATTGCCACGGGTCATGGTACTCGAACCATGTGGCCACCTCTCGACTTGCTATGAATCATGGTACCCGAACCATGTTATCTCTTCTCAATCTGATACGAATCATAGTACTCGAACCATGGAATCACCTCTCGATCTGCTACAAATCATGGTACTCGAACCATGGAATCACCTCTCGATCTGCTACAAATCATGGTACACGAACCATGAAATCGCCTCTCGATCTGCTGCAAATCATGGTACACGAACCATGAAATCGCCTCTCGATCTGCTGCAAATCATGGTACACGAACCATGAAATCACCTCTCGATCTGCTGCAAATCATGGTACACGAACCATGAAATCACCTCTCGATCTGCTGCAAATCATGGTACACGAACCATGAAATCACCTCTCGATCTGCTGCAAATCATGGTACTCGAACCATGGAATCACCTCTCGATCTGCTGCAAATCATGGTACACGAACCATGAAATCACCTCTCGATCTGCTACAAATAATGGTACATAGACCATGAAATCACCTCTCGATCTGCTGCAAATCATGGTACACGAACCATGAAATCACCTCTCGATCTGCTACTTAAAACCTCCAGAATGTTCCCTGTATCGAGTATGGGTCCTCTACTTTCAGTGGTACGGGCCCATACTACCTGCCACATCTACCCATACTTTCCACACGGACCATCCCCGAGTTCCTAAATAGCTGCTCGACCTTCTCAATCACCAACCCCGTCATGCGTGTTCGCTCCTCTGCGAAATATCCTACTCTGTCAGCGTACTCATCTGACTAGGGTCACCCTTTCTTAGGCTCTTCCTAGGTTCTCACACTTCTCCGCCATCAGCTGCTGAAGAATTCCTTATGATGCCAGCCATCCACATCCTGAATATCGTCATATTCACTTAGTATCTGACTCTCATCATCAAGAGTTCCACAAAGAACAAAGCAAGCAGCATTCGGGCATCGAATAATCTCTACCAACATGCAAAACCACTCTAGGTCGTTACCCACTTGCTCTCCTCATACTCAAAGGATACCACCGAACCCAAGCAACTATACCCCACGCGAGCATCTGACTACTCCCTCAGTAGACTCCTCAAATGCTTATCTAGGTATCTCTCCTAGATTACTCCTCTACTCAAATTCCTCTCTAGGGGATTTCTGCTGGATACTCTTACTCAGCACATCACAGACAACCGTAATTCCTAGGCTAAGGCATCACAAATCAGGCCACTCTAGTCCTAACATATGAAATACCTACCCTATATCTAACATGCATAAGATCTCATAGCATATCTCATAATACAAACGTAAGGGTATTTTGGGAAATCACCGTTCGGGCTCTGGCTGATTGTACACACTGCTCCAACTCGTATTCTTTTAGAAACTATTGCTCGTTTTCGAAAAATCATTTCTTTGAAATTTTTTCTCAAATCCTCAGTTTGAGTCCAGATTTACCCGAAGGCGCATCTGAATCCCTCAAACCAAGGCTTTGATACCAACTTGTAACACCGTAATTTTTAAACAAATTTTTCATTCTAAAATCGCATACTTTTCATAACATATTGTATAGAAATCTCGTTTATTCAAATTACAAAACACAACTCCATTAGTAATCCAGGATCCTCAAAACATAACTCTTTCTCTGGTGTGTACAAACAAGCCGGTGCCTTCCCGCGATCCTCTGAGATACCTGAAACACATAACACATAACACGGTAAGCACGAAGCTTAGTGAGTTCCCCAAAATACCACATATAACACATATTAGCCACTCGACGCTATAACTCTGTGGGCCCATTGGCCCTAACTCTGTCGACCCTATGGTACCTAACTCTGTGGACCTTCCGGTCCTAACTCTATAAACTCTGGAATACACACAGCATAAATCACATAGAAATAATGCAGTGCAACACATCACATACATAGCATACAAGATACTCTGTCACATAACTCTACTTACCACTCAAGGTAAAGTACAGTGAGAAGACTCACCTCGCATGATGTCGGATACCCTCTCGTGCTCGATAATCCGACCTATACTCCTCCTATCAAAATGATAACATCTCTAATCAAAATCCTCTCATGTTCTCATCCCTAATAATGGGTAGAAGACCATTCTACCCCTCTCTGACCTCTCTTGAATCAGCTTGACCAAAACCCAAGGTCAACTGAAGTCAACTCTAGTCAACGGTCAAACTTTGACCAGACTCGTCGAGTGCACATGGGTGACTCGGCGAGTCCAAGCGTGTCCTCTGAATCCTCCTATGGCCTCTCTCGGCTCGTCGAGTTAACCCTTCACTCGACGGGTTACCACGGATCACGAATCGTGGGGCAACCCGACTCGACTCGTCGAGTCCCCATATGGACTCGGCGAGTTCCCTCCATGGCAACACTCAAAAGACCTTCTGAGGCAAGATCTGTTTCTCTAACTTATAGATCTGACCTTCTTACACCCAATAATCACGTAAAGGTTCAATCTTTAAGCTCATGCAACCCTCTTATGCCCTTATATGAAGAATTAGCTCCTAAAATGGCAACCTAGATCCATAACCCCAAAGGGACTGCATAAAGCTGGAAGATTGGGACTCTCTGGACCTCTTAAGGTCCAGATCTAAAGCTTATTCCACATTGGGACCTCATATGCATCATATACTATCCAAGAAAGGGTAAAGAAAACCCTAGATTCAAGGATTTTACACAAAAACAGAAGGAATGGGCGAAATACTACCTCAAAATGGAGATCCTTGCTTAGATGTCTCAGGATAACAACCTCCTTTGGTCCCTCAAGCTGAATCCCTTCACTTCATTTGAAAAACCACACCAAAATTACTTGATTTCATCACAAGAACTCTTCCTTGGCTCCAATGGCGATTTAGGGTTTCTCACAGGAGATATGAGGCGCACCCAAGGTCATAAGTTCCTTTAAATATGCTCCAACCCCAGAACTTAGGGTTTTTTCTGCCCAGTACCTACTCGGCGAGTCCATCCTTGGACTCGTTGAATCCGCTCATTAAGTCCACGCGGCAAATCTCGACTCGACTCGGCGAGTTGGTCCCTCAACTCGTCGAGTCCCTCCTCAAATCTCAAGATTAACCTACACAATAATGTCCCTGTAAATCCGATTGTTACAAACAATAACAACATATAACATACCAAGTTTTATCTTGACATAAAACCAATAATAGCAACATACTTTATAACTTAACATATAGAACTTCCGAATATAGCTTCGGAACTATATCACACACAACCTATATATAGAATCCTAAGTATAACTCAAGATCTACATTAGTAAATTAACATGCTGACAAGTTGATAATAGTTGTATATATTCAAAATATTATATTTAGAACAACTATACCCCGGCTATTATAACTATATACTATCATATATACATAATAATAATGTATATATAATATTTAGCATGCGTTTTCCCCTGAAATATTAGAAAGTGGGGCCGTGAAACTCACCCTAGTAGCGTGATTTTATGTAATCTAAGCAGAAACGGTCAAGTTACAAGGTCGTCGGGGCTCGGGATGCAAGATGGTCTCAGCAAAGGAGAGAGGATAAGGAAGTTTAGGTGTAAGAATGGCTGAAGTCGGACCTGCTATTTATAGTAAGGATTTTGGACCCTCACGCCGTGAGTTTTATAAGGACGTATACTTTGAGTTGTATCATAAAGAAAGTCTATTTTAAATTCCTCTTATTATAGAGATTTATAGTGTTTGGTTTATCATAACTTCTTCATGCGAAGTCAGATTCAGACGTTCTCTATATTTTTGGAATCGTATGGACGTATACTTTGAGTTGTATCATAAAGAAAGTTCATATTTGTATTAGAATTCATCATGAACTACATAACACTCTTATCATATTACTAGTTTAACAAAATCACATTACATGATTGGCATAATCACATGTGATTGTCTATTGACCTATTTTGACTAGTGTTACATTCTCCCCCCGTTAGAATAATTTTGTCCCGAAATTTATCTTATGGATTGGGTTTTGTCAAACAGTTGGGGGTATTTTTCTTTCATCTGATCTTCACGTTCCCAAGTAAATTCAGGTCCTCGTAAAGAGTTCCATCGAACTTTCACTATAGGAATACGACTTTGCTTTAATCGTTTGACTTCTCGATCCATGATCTCAACAGGTTCTTCTACAAAGTTGAGTTTCATATTGACTTGTATCTCTTCGAGAGGTATAAAAAGAGTGTCATCGGAAAGACATCTTTTGAGATTTGATACGTGAAAAACATCGTGCACATTACTTAGCTCTTGAGGCAACTTGAGTTGGTATGCGATGAAACCAATTCTTGCTAGAATTTCAAAAGATCCTATATACCGTGGGTTTAGTTTTCCCTGTTTCCCGAATCGAATTATGCCTTTCCAAGGAGAGACCTTCAACATTACTTTATCTCCAACTTGGAATTCTAAAGGCTTACGTCTTACGTCAGCATAGCTCTTTTGACGATCACGTGCAGTCTTTAATCGATCCTTAATTTGCACGATCTTTTCAGTTGTCTCGTGGATTATTTCTGGTCCAGTACGTAAGGTATCGCCTGTACGTTCTCTGGCCATCTGTGTATCTCCAACTTCTGCCCAATACACTGGGGAACGACATTTTCGTCCATAAAGAGCTTCAAATGGTGCATCCTTGATGCTGGTGTGATGACTATTGTTGTAGGAAAACTCAATTAACGGTAAATGAGTATCCCACGTATTTCCAAAGTCTATTACATAGGCTCGGAGCATATCTTCTAAAGTCTGAATGGTTGTCTCACTCTGACCATCAGTCTGTGGATGGTAAGTTGTACTCATATCTAGACGTGTTCCTAAGGATTTTTGTAGAGATCGCCAAAATCGTGAAGTGAATCTACTATCCCGGTCAGAAATAATAGAATTTGGAACTCCATGCAATCTGACAATTTCCTTAAGATAAATTCTAGTTAGCTTTTCCATCTTGTCGGTCTCCTTAATTGGTAAGAAATGGGCGGACTTAGTCAATCTATCGACATTACCCAAATAGTGTCGAACCCACTAGGAGTTTTAGGTAACTTAGTGATGAAGTCCATTGATATCTGCTCCTATTTCCATTCAGGTATTTCTTGTTGTTGAAGTAAACCTGAAGGCTTTTGATGTTCTGCCTTTACTCTAGAACAAGTCAAACATTTGCTCACATAAGTAGCAATTTCTGCCTTCATGTTTGGCCACCAATAATGTACTTTTAAATCTAAGTACATTTTGTCAGAGCCTGGATGTACGAAATATCTGGACTTGTGCGCTTCTTCTAAGACCAAGTCCCTGACTCCACCGAACTTAGACGTCCAAATTCGGTTCATAAAGTGTCGCGTTCCGTCATCTTTTTGTATAAGTTGCTTTTCCATTCCTCGTAAAGCTTCGTTCTTGATGTTTTCTTCTTTTAGAGCCTCAAGTTGAGCTTCGCTTATTTGTGCGGTAAAGTTAGAATGGATAGTTATACTTAATGCTCGTACCCGTCGGGTTTTAATATATTCTTTCCGGCTCAAGGCATCTGCTACCACATTTGCCTTTCCGGGATGATAACAAATCTCACATTCGTAATCATTCAACAATTCGACCCATCTTCGTTGTCTCATATTAAGATCTTTTTTGTTGAAGATGTGCTGGAGACTCTTGTGGTCGGTAAAAATAGTACACTTAGTACCGTATAAGTAATGTCTCCAAATTTTTAGTGCAAAAACTACAGCTCCCAATTCAAGATCATGGGTAGTGTAATTATTCTCATGCACCTTAAGTTGTCGTGATGCATAGGCGATAACTTTTCCTCTTTGCATCAACACACATCCCAATCCTTGATTTGATGCGTCGCAGTATACAACGAAATCTTCTGTTCCATCTGGAAGGGATATGATTGGTGCACTACACAACATTTGCTTCATTTTCTGAAAAGCAGCTTCTTGTTTGTCTTCCCAGTTGAACGTCGTATCCTTCTGGGTTAGTGTTGTAAGCGGCTTGGCTATTTTGGAGAAATTCTCTATGAATCTATGGTAATAGCCAGCAAGTCCTAGGAATTGACGCACCTCTGTTGGCGTCTTTGGTGCTTCCCAATTCCTGATTGCTTCAACTTTGGATGGGTCAACATGAATTCCTTCATTGCTAACTACATGACCTAAAAATTGTACTCCTCTAATCCAAAACTCACATTTGGAGAATTTAGCGTACAACTTTTCTTTTCTTAGTAGTTCCAAGATTATTTGCAGGTGTTGACCATGTTCTTCCTTGGTTCGTGAATATATCAATATATCATCGATAAATACGATCACGAATTTATCCAAGTATGGTTTGAAAACACGATTCATGAGATCCATAAACACTGTTGGGGCATTGGTCAATCCAAAAGACATAACTAAGAACTCATAATGACCATAACGAGTTATAAATGCTGTCTTTGGAATGTCGTCTTCTTGTACTCTAAGTTGATGGTATCCTGATCTAAGATCTATCTTTGAGTAGTAGCTGGATCCTTGCAGTTGATCGAATAGGTCATCAATTCTTGGAAGCGGATAACGATTCTTGATCGTTAGCTTGTTCAGTTCCCGATAATCAATACACATTCGAAAGGATCCGTCCTTCTTCTTGACAAACAAGATTGGTGCTCCCCAAGGTGAAAAACTTGGTCGGATAAAGCCTTTGTCAAGAAGTTCTTGTAGTTGGCTAGACAATTCTTGCATTTCGGATGGAGCCAACCGATAAGGAAATTTCGCTACTGGTGCTGCTCCTGGAATTAAGTCGATTCGAAACTTGACTTGTCGGACGGGAGGTATTCCAGGTAGATCTTTAGGAAACACGTCAGGGAAATCACATACTTGAGGCATGTCCTTGATTTCTTTTGTTTTTCTCTTCCTATCTACAATGTGGGCTAACAATGTGCTACATTTCTTATGTAGATATTTATGGGTCTTAGTACAAGAGATGACTTTGAGGTTCTTCCCAGATTTATCACCATAGATAATCAGGGCTTCGTCGTTTGGTAAAGGTAGTCGTATGGCTTTCTCATGACATAGAATTTCGGCGCGGTGTGAAGATAACCAATCCGTGCCAATTATGACATCAAAACTACCGATAGGCATTGACATGAGGTTGACGTGAAAAAGGTAGTTATTAAGAGTTAACAGACAGTTTTCTAGGATTTCATGTGTTCTCTCAGTTTGACCATTAGCGATTTCTACTTCATAGATTTCTTTTAATTTACTAGACTTATGACTTAACAATTTTCTAAACGTCGGAGTTATAAAACTTCGATCTGCTCCAGAGTCGAAGAGTATAGTAGCATATAAATTATCTATGAGAAACGTACCAGATACGACCGAAGGGTCCTGGATAGCCTCTCTGCTTCCGATCACAAACGCCCTGCCACGTCCTATGCCTCCTTGACTCCTTAACTTTGGACATTCTTTCTTGATGTGTCCAACCTCCCTACACTCATAACACTTTCTTCCTTCACCATGGCCTGCTCCAGTATTTGTTTCCTGATTCACTGTTGCAGGTGTCGTGCTCCTGCAGTAACTAGCAGTATACCCCTTTTTCTTGCACTTCGTGCACACAAAACAGTCACCTGGATGATGACGGTTGCACTGATTGCACCATGAAGATTTTGGTTGCGTAGGTACTGTTGTCGTGGCTGCATAATTGGTTGCCACTTCTTGTCTTTTCTCAGATGATTGTTTGGGATTCTTCGTATTAAACTTGCGCTCGTTTGTCCCAGATTTGGGAGACTCAGCCTTTGAGACCACTTTTGTTCCTTGGATCTCTGTGAGGGTTAGCTGATGAGCTATTCTCTTGGTGCTGTCATAGGTCGTAGGCTTTGATGCGATCGCCATGCCTTTAATTTGCGATGCTAAACCCCAGATATATCACTCAATTTTCTTATATTCAGGGGTTACAAGTGTTGGACACATTACTGCAAGATCATTAAATCTAGCAGTATAAGCTTTTATTTCTGAACCCTTCATGGTTAGGGTCCACAATTCTTGTTCCAGTTTATGTATCTCCTCCCTAGGACAATACTCTTCTACTAGCATCAGTTTTAGCTCTTCCCATTTCATGGAATTTGCAGTATCAATTCCCATTGTATTCACATGGTTGTTCCACCATGTGAGTGCTGCATCAGCGAAAGTACATGCTGCAAAGCGTACTTTACAATCATCTGGACAGAAGCTTATTGGATAGACAGACTCTGTCTTTTCTATCCACCTAGTCAAATTAACTACCCCCTTATTTACATGAAAGCTTTTTGGCCTGCAATTCATAAAATCTTTGTAGGTACACGTTCTAGCGGTCCCTACATGGCCTTCATTTCTAACTCCATCTCTTGTGACATTAGATAGAGCCGCATCAATTCTTTGAGCTATGATTTCTTCCAGTTGTGCTGTACCTATTGGGGGGTTTGGTTCTGGTGGTTGTTGTGGTGCTGATGGTTGGTTAGGGTTTAGCCGATTACTCCTTCTAGGCATTTTGTTTTAGTTCCTAAAATAATAAGAATTTTTATGAGTTTTGTTAATTATTTAATACACGAGTACTAAATACTTCAATTATTCTTCAAAGTGTAAAACATGATGGACAACACAATGATTACTGTAATATATTCTTCATATTATTACCAGCGGTTACATCAGTTTATTTAGGTTTATAAGAGAAAAGTTTCTATAAACATTGCAAAATTGGCAAGGTTTTCTACATCCTTGCTATAAACTTTCCTCTTTTCGCCTTAACTAGTCTGATTTCTCTGTTTACACAACCACTAGTTTTAGCTTATCTACCAGAAACCTAAATGATGACCTAGCACGTTAGTGACATTAACCACTTTCTCCTCAAGTGCTTGAGTTCTCTGCTCAAGACTTCCCGTGCGTTCTTCATTTCTTGAGGTTTGATTGTAGAGTTCTAACTCTGCAATCCTTGCATCGTGAGTAATCATGTTATTATAGGCGAAATTTATACGATGATGGACATCCATCACCGATTCCTGATCTCGCGTCCTTTGTCCTTCTAGCCTTCGTACTCTTCCAGAGATATGAGTAGCCCTTCCTTCAACAATTTCAATTTTATCTTCAAATTTCACACTTTTCTCAAACAATTAAGATAAAGTGTTATCTTCAGAAGAATATGGGAGATGTGGTCGAGATGATTGACCAGTCTCATACATCTTAGCAGCTCTTTCTTCCGCCACCCACCTATCAACGGTTTGTGCGATCCGTGCAGGTTCATTTTGAACTCTATGACTTCCTGAAGATGTCGCCTTCTGATTCTTCTTAATCTTTTGCCATATCAGTATGGATTTACGTGCCGTGCGTTTCATTTTTACTCCTCCTGGAACTTTACGGTAAAGAGTGTTCGCGCAATCCGTCATTAACCGATTCGGAACCCATACCCGAACCAGACCCAGATCCTGAACCCCCTGCTCCATGACATGTCACCACCATTCTGAAAATACACCATAACAATCATCAGAATACTCATCATAACTAGAGGGATCACACACACTACAAGTTCCCTGGGTTTATCTCAGCCCTCCTTGACTCGAGTACAGATCCTCTGCTTCCAGTAGTATGGGCCCATACTACCTTCCATATCTATCCGTACTTTTCTCAATAATTTCCTTGACTCTACCAAGTCCCTTTCACTACTACTGCTATCAATGCTATTCTCATCCTAGGCTTACCCTAGGGTAATCTCCGACCCACTCTCTGCCATCAGCTGCATAAGAAGTCCCTGCTATCTCTCCCTAACTAGCTCGCGAATACCATTACATATCACTAAGACCAGATAATTATTCGAATGAGAGGTCCTACCCTACAATGGTTGGACTCAAACAAGAGCTGTGAAATAGGGCTAGACCTAACCTTCTGAAATTATTCAGCCCTCGTAATATGTAACTTAACGTATTCGTTTACTAGTTAATTAAAGATAACTAGAACTCCTAAAAGCACAAATCAAGCAACATTCGTGCATTGAGTAACCAAAAACAAGCATATCCTAATCAGCCCATCATATCACTGACTAATCAGTACTAGCATACAGTTCAATAAGCTCATACAGTAGGCATACAAGGCATCCTTCCTAGATCCTTAACCTTAATCTAGCATGCAGTTCTCATACAGATACAATAGGCATATTAGGCATCCTTCCTAGATCCTTAGCCCTAATCTAGCATGCAATCATCATAATCATATCATATATCATAACAAACATGTATGGGTATCTTACGGAAAACTTACTTGAGCTCAGCCGATTGCACGCATCACACTCCTTGTTCTTTCTCAAAACCCTTAATTTTAAATTTTAGAAAAAATATTTTCCTTGTAAAAACCTTTCAAACCCTTGATTTGAGTCCAGACACCCCGAAAGTGTGTCCGGATCCCTCAAACCAAGGCTCTGGTACCAATTTGTAACATCCCAAAATTTAAGACCAAAAAATTTCATTTTCAATTAGGTAATGTATAAAAAAAGTAGTTTGAAAACATGCACAGTGTCATCCGATATTAAAATCAATACGTCAATAATCCAAAACATGTCATAATAAAATATCATCAGAGTTTAACTCCCAAAGATCTCATGTGCGGAAAACATAGTGTGATGCGATGCGATCATGCCGAACCCTTTCCTTTCGAAGAAGAAGTACCTGAAACCAAAACTAAAAACCATAAGCACAAAGCTTAGTGAGTTCCCCCATCATACCACCTACCATACAATACACATACTGCCTAACATATCTGGGTGTTGGCCTACCCCTTCCGTCTCTTTCAACCGGTACCCGCCTAGCATATTAGGGTGCTGGCCTACCCCTTCGGTCTCTCTCATCAGGTAACTGCCTAGCATATCTGGGTGCTGGCCTACCCATTGGGTCTCTTTCAACCGGTTCCGGGGTCTATTTCGCCCCTACTACTACCATATAACAGGCTACATAATCATATATAAGCATATCGTCATACATATCTGGGTGCCCGACCTACCCCTTCGGTCTTATTGACCGGATACGGGGCCTATTTCACCCCTTACCACTAGAACATAATATCATAGAATACTAGCATATAAACTATAACAGATAGTGGCATACCAGACAATTATCACAAAGACAATATGTTGAGAATAAATCCGAGATGACGAATGCGGTATATCAAGAACAATCAAGAATCAATCACCATAATATGAAAGTAATTTGATAAAGGTTTTGTGTATATTGATTATGATATGAACGTACAAAGAAAACTCTAATCTGAAAAAAGCTTACATCAAAAGGTAACCTAATGATTATTTATAGGGAACATAAAATATTTACCATAAATATAAAACCAATGCCTTAATATAAAACCAATGCCATAGAAGAGCGCGATGAAGAACTTCTACTGTAAAGGCACTGTAGGGAATCATAAAACGATTAACCCTAAAAAGGCTTTCCTAAACAACCAAACATGCCAAATCAGTTTCAATATCTCAAATACTCAACAATCTCCCCCTAGATGATGAAACCGATGAAGATCATGATTTTCGATCTTCTTGGCATTTCTCCCCCTAAATTGTGAGACTCATCAGTGCATGGGGTCTTCAAAGCGAGAGAAACAAAAATATTATCTTCCAAATGCGAACTCCCCCTTGAATAATCATCACTCTCCCTTGAATCTTCAACAAATACCATGGAGAGAATCCGGAAAGTTAAGAAGAATCACCAACAATCTTCAAAACCCGTTAGATTAGATGAAATAAATCCTTTTAGAATATACTCAATTCTCAAAAATTAAAATCGGAAAAATAACAAAAATTAATTTTGTATTTTTTGATTTTTAAATATTAGACAAAAAGAATGGAATAAGAAGCAATTATTTAGAAGGGTTTGAAAAGAATAAGACCAACGAAGAGAATTAGAAATGAAAATATTTTGGTAAGAGGGGTAAAAAGTGGTAAAATCCCAAAAGATTGTAAAGAGATTTGGAGCTGAGGTAGAAACTGCTGAGTTGAGTATGCTCCAAGGACTGAACATGTAAATTGAATAATTTCCTTCAATTTAACGGAAACAAGTCAAACAACTCCGATCTTTGACTTGAAAAAGTCAAAATCAACAACATTCCTTGATTTGCGTTAAAAAAAATCGATCCATCTCGTTTCAAACAATTCCGATCCATGATTAAATTCCCATTTCGTTTCAATTTTAATAGATTGAAAATGGTCGATCAATTCCGATTACTAGAAACGCATTATTCTATTCGATTTCTGAATGAAGCTTCAAGATCCGATTTTGGTTTCAAAACAATACGAACCTTCGTTGACAATTAATTGCGATTTCAAAATTGAAGTTTGAATCACCGAATCTTTGCAAGCTGCGAATCATAATCAACATACGAACCTTGAATTGCGACTGTGTGTTAATTGTGAAACCGATTCCATCTGAATGTTCCTAGATGAACAGTGAACAACGAATGCTTGCAAGCTACGAAACGTTCGGAGCGTTCAATAAAGGAATCGATGAAAACGATGAATTTGGGTTGCGAATCTGTCTTGAACTGCGAATGCCTCCCAACGTTCGGAGGTATTCGGAGACGAACGTCAAAATTGTTGATTGCGAGTCCAAAATTCCGACTGCGAAGGTTAAGCGACAACAACGCTGCGTTCAATTGCAAAATTGGAATTTTACATCTAAGTTACGCATTTGGTCCCCAGAGTATCAGGGAAGTAGTGATTTTGACCCAATATTCCTAAAGTAACATCCTTTTGACAATAACTCCGAATCTGACCCTCGTTTTGCAGTACACAGACAGTTTCAGCCTACTTTTTGCTTTAATGTAAGATTGCAGCCCTCCTTTTGCAGAAAAATGTCCTTTTTCACCCACTTTTTCAACTTTTCACATTTTTGTCATTACCAACCATTAAATATCAATAAAAACTGATTTCTTCAACACAATTTCATATCTTTGACTGATTTTTCACTAGATTTCACCAGATTTTGTCCATTTTTTCGTTTTTTTTCTTATAAAGGACAACTTTTAAGACACTTTTGGTACCCATTTAAGATTCAAGATTAAAGTTGGTTTCTTACACACCCATTTATTTGAAGAAAATCTATCATCTTCTGAAAATAATACCCGCTTTTTAGTTGGAAAACAAAAATCTCAATAGAATTCATTAAACCAACCAAATTCTCTTTTCTCTTTCCTCCAACTTCTAACATATTTAGCTGAAGGAAAATGTGAATGAAATTTCCTTTGAACATTCTTGACTTCAGCTTTCTGAACCTTTTCACATGCATTAGGTACTTGTACCTTGGGCATCCAAACCTTCTTCATTTTACTCTTGTTCTTGTTCTTGTTCTTCCTTTTCTGATTTCTAGGCTTTAGAAACGAATTTTCAGATCTGAACAACCTCTTCATCTTTCTGAATCTAAACATTAGAAACCTTTGGTACACAAACTTTTGGAGTTTAATAAATCTGAACATCTTGAAGTATTGGCTTTCTGTAAGGAATCATTCATTCAAAAACATCATCAGAACATAAAAACTCATCTGTTTGAGTTCCAATTGAACAAAACTCCTTCACTTTCACGATTTCGGAGGAATTTCTTTGAGATTCGTCTTCTGAAGTACCAGATTCGGAATGTAACACTTCTGGAAAACATGAACCACTTGACTCCCCATCAACAAGAACATCTGGAGTCACCTTTTCTTCAGAAACATGAAGAACATTATGAACTTCACCAAGAATATCAAGAACATCTCCCTTTTTGCTTTTCAGCTCTTTTCATCTCCAAAGTTTGTTGTTTATTTTCTCGATATAAATGTTCATAGATAATATGTAATTGTTTTACTATTCTCTCATCCTTTTGTAATTCACCATCATTAACACGTGAGTATTTATATATTTTCTTATCAACAAAAAAATTATATAACTCAGTAACATCCGTCAACGTAGAATCACCAAGAATATCAAACATAGTCCCTTTGTAGAAACCATATATTGGTTTAGTAACCTTTAATCCAAGTTCTAAAATTAAGTCAAAAAATAAAGAATCCATTAGATCTTCAACAAGAAACTGAACTTGAAGAGAGAGAAAGTAGATTGATGAGAATTCTAGAGAGAGAAAAATGGATCTGAGATGGTTTCTAGAGAGAGAAAACAGATCTGAGACGAATTTTAGAGAGATAAAGTAGATTTGAACACAAAAATTCAAATAAACACGAAAATTTTTCTTTTAATTCTCTTCCAGAACACGATTCAAGAACAAATCAGATGAATTAATGAGTAGAAGATAACAGATCTAAGATGGGTTTTGCAATAAAATGAGATATTTTACTTTTTCTTTTCAGAAAACTTACAAAACTTGAAGAACAAGGTGAGATTCATGATAAAAATATCTCCATAAACAAGATCGATTCTTGCAATAATCACTTAGATCTATAAGAACCTGCTCTGATACCACTTGTTGAGAATAAATCCGAGATGACGAATGTGGATTATCAAGAACAATCAAGAATCAATCACCATAATATGCAAGTAATATGATAAAGGTTTTGTGTATATTGATTATGATATGAACGTACAAGGAAAATCCTAATCTGGAAAAGCTTATATCAAAAGCTAACCTAATGATTATATATAGGGAACATAAAATATTTACCATAAATATAAAACCAATGCCTTGATATAAAACCAATGCGTTAGAAGAGCTCGATGAAGAACTTCTACTGTAAAGGCACTGTAGGGAATCATAAAACGATTAACCCTAAAAAGGCTTCCATAAATAACTAAACATGCCAAATCAGTTTCAATATCTCAAATACTCAACACAATCATCTAACTACAAACTCCTACTAGTGGGTCGGCCTTCGTGCCTTTGACCCACTGCTACCGGGAAGGTAACTCACCTCGAATACTGGAAAGTAGCTGAAAATCCTCGGCTCCGAATATCAATCCAACTCAAGTTCCTAAACATAAAAGATTTCCTTTAATTACCCTTTCATACTCATGACCCCTTAAGGGTCAACTTTGGTCCAAGTCAAAGTCAAAGTCAACGCTCCGAGTTTACTTGACTCGTCGAGTTTTCCTTTCAACTCGCCGAGTTCCCATAACTCATAAAATCATGAAATCGCGATCCAACTCATCGAGTTCTTCCATGAACTCGTCGAGTTGTTCCTTATCAACAGAATCGGGACTTTTCAAATCAACTCGTCGAGTCCATCATTGGACTCGTCGAGTTCCTCAGTCTGTTATCCCCCTTCTTAACCCATTAAGCTATTATTCTTCAAACTAAGGCCCTATCTTCTGGATCCAATATGGAAATACGTCTAGGAGGGTAAAGTTTCCAACTTTACCCATTAAGAACCTCTCACCAAGACATAAACTCAAACCCTAACTCAAAAGGGCTTAGATCCAACTCCAAAAGCCATTAAAACTTCAAGATAGACCATGAGGTCATAGATCTAGACTTTAGGGACAATTTGGTCACGTAAATGATGGGTTTTGAGCATTCTAACACTTCCTAAGTGTACATGCAACCCTAATAACCTTGGATCTATGTTTGTCTAATAATCATGCAAAGTTGAATTCCAATGTTATATTCCTATCTAGCATACATGGGGAACATTTTTAACTTGAATGAAAGATAGAATAACTTACCTTGTTGTTGATTATGATCCTTGAAACCTTGTGCGCCTAGCACCCCAAGTGTGATGCCTCAAATGCTTCACACAACACCAAATGCAAAGGAGTAAACTTTGAGAGAATCTTACACTTGCAAAATCGGCTCTAGCCCTCTTGTTTCTTAGTGTAGCCTATTTTGGTGGAGAATGGGTTTCTTATATAGTGTTGACATATCTAGGGTTACACCATGTAAACCCTAATGTGTCATGACTCTTCATTTCCATGACCCATGGGTTTGTAACTCCCATGGAGCATCCTATGGGTGGAACCCAACTTGATAATCCATGGAGCCTCTTAGCCCACTATATAAGATATGGAAGATTTACATAATCTACCCATATATTTAATTAGTTATCTTTTGATCACTTAATTAATTCTAAATTAATTCTTGATCAAACTAATTAAATAATATTATTAATATATTAGAACTTATAATATATTAATAAACCATAAGTGTTATTTCTCTCATTTTAGTTTATCCAATTGCATGGTGCCATGCAACCCAAATGGACCATGCCGGGTCGGGTCAAGTACATACCAGAAATAGTTATGGACTTAAACACCTTATCCAACAGTCTCCCACTTGGATAAGTCTAATAACTATAACTGCAATACTTCAGGAACCGATCGGCAATCGTAGCTCTTTCAAGGTCTCTCGGAACTGAGAAGATGATGATACGCCATTTAAGATAAGTGATCATATAATCCTCTGTTCTAGATATCAGCCGGACAAATACATGGAACAGTGTCTTACTTTGTGTCCAACAGTTTGTTTCCCGACTTCCGATTTGTTTGACAAAGAACTTAATTGAACACATCAACTTAGTTCTGACCGGGCCCGGTACATAGGTCAAAACAAAATCATCGAGGGGCCCAGATATCAGCTTCTAATCCAAGAAGGAACAGATAAACTTTGACTCATATGTTTGTTCTACCACTCATTGAATTATACACAAAAGCACGTTTTATAACATCGAGTTACCAATGCATTAACGTACAATCAATGCATAACCAACTCATAAGTAACAAATCATATCTCTAGGTTTGAAGACTTATATGATATTACCGTCTCACGATCACTCGAGATAAATTCCATGAAGTGATTCCAGTGAGCGTGGGTTAAGTCCAATGCTCAGAACTTATGAGCACTCATGAGTGTTGTAGCCATGTCCAACAACTTAGACCTCTGCAACCAATCATGACAGTCTTGATTCATACCTACTTCCGACATATGACCGACTGTGGAGGTTCGAATAATATGATATACCAAACATAATTATTCTAGAAGTCAAAACATGCAAAAGAAATATAGTAAACGATCGACAAGAGATAGCAACACTTTACTCATAAATAAAACACCTTTTATTCATCATCTAATGTCAATTACACTTTACAAATTTCAAGGTTATCTAACTACTAAATCTAATATCATCCTTCAGCCCTATGCTCCGAGCATGCTGGAGATGCTTAACCTGAGTCAGTCCCTTCGTGAGGGGATCTGCTGGATTCTCATCCGATGATACCCTCTTTGCCACGAGGAGTCCTTCTTCTATTCGATGTCTGATGAAATGGTATTTTCTGTCGATGTGTCTGGATCTCCCGTGATCCCTTGGTTCCTTGGCTAAGGCAACTGCACTTTCACTATCACAGAAAATTTCCATTGGCTCTTTAATAGTTGGTACAACTCCAAGGTCTCCAATGAAGTTCTTCAGCCATATCGCCTCCTTTGCTGCCTCGCTAGCTGCTATATACTCTGATTCGCAAGTTGAATCAGCCACTGTCTCTTGCTTGGAACTCTTCCAAGAAATTGCTCCTCTATTTAAGGTAAAGACCCAGCCTGACTGAGAGCGGAAATTATCCCTATCAGTCTAAAAGCTAGCATAACTATACCCTACAACTCTCAAGTCTTCACTCCCCTTGAGGGTAAGGACCCAGTCCTTAGTCCTCCGTAGGTACTTGAGGATATTCTTTACCGCAGTCCAGTGTGCCTTGCCTGGGTTCCCCTGATACCTGCTAACCATGCTCAAAGAAAAGGCTACATCAGGTCGAGTACACGTCATAGCATACATGATCGATCCTACAGCCGAAGCATAAGGTATTCGACTCATTTATGCTATCTCAGCCTCAGTACTAGGGCTTTGTGTCTTACTCAATCTGGCGTTACTCTGGATGGGTAACTCTCCTTTCTTGGAGTCCTGCATGCCGAATCTCTTCAACACCTTATCCAAGTAAGTACTCTGACTAAGTCCAATTAGTCTTTTACTCCGGTCTCTCAAGATCCTTATCCCTAGAATATAGGCAGCTTCTCCTAGGTCCTTCATAGAGAAACACTTCCCAAGCCAGGACTTAACTTCCTGCAGAGTTGGGATGTCATTTCCTATGAGTAGTATGTCATCCACATACAATACCAAAAAGCTAACTATACTCCCACTAGCCTTGACATATACACAAGACTCATCTTCACTCCTAGAAAAGCCAAATTCCTTGACTTTCTCATCAAAGCAAAGATTCCATCTACGAGGTGCTTGCTTTAACCCATAAATGGATTTCTCAAGCTTACACACTCTATTAGGGTACTCTGTGTTGACAAAACCCTCTGGCTGACTCATGTAAACATCCTCAGCCAACTTTCCATTAAGGAAAGCGGTTTTGACATCCATTTGCCATATTTCATAGTCATGAAATGCGGCTATGGCTAACAGAACTCTAATAGACTTAATCTTGGCCACTGGAGAAAAGGTCTCATCATAATCAACTCCCGGAGTTTGTGAGAAACCCTTTGCAACCAGTCGTGCCTTATAAGTGTGTACATTACCATCCATGTCGGTCTTCTTCTTGAAGATCCATTTGCACCCTATAGTCTTACGACCTGGTACATTCTCAACCAAGTTCCAAACTTGATTGTCATACATGGACTGTATCTCGCTGTCCATTGCCTCTTTCCACTTGGCTGACTCAGGGCCTGCCATGGCTTCCGCGTAACTGTTAGGTTCATCCAGACCTATCAGTGTCTCATCACTGATAAGTGTATCACCTTCCGCAGTAATATGGAATCCATAGTAATGCTCAGGTGCATTCCTAACCCTTGTGGAACGCCTCAGAGGTACAGACTTGTCAATTGGCTCAACAGAAGTTTCCTCCTCAAGTTGAGTGCTAGGGTTTGAAGTTTCTTCACCACTTGACTCTTGAATTTCTTCAAGGTCAACTTGCCTCCCACTGTCTCCTTGGCTTATGAACTCTCTCTCTCTCGAAAGAAAGCCCTCCTAGCTACAAAGACCACATTCTCACTAGGTCTGTAGAAGAGGTAACCAAAGGATTTCTGTGGGTAGCCGATGAAAATACACCTCTCACTTCGAGGTTCGAGCTTATCATGAGTCTCGCATCTCACGAAAGCCTCGCAACCCCAAATCTTAATGTGGTCTAGTTTGGGTACTTTACCAGTCCACATCTCATGAGGAGTTTTGGCAACTTTCTTTGTGGGAACTAGATTAAGGATATGGGCGGCAGTCTCTAAGGCATACCCCCAAAATGAGATTGGTAGCGAAGCTCGACTCATCATGGAACGAACCATATCCAACAAGGTTCGATTACGCCTCTCAGCTACACCATTCAACTGCGGTGTCCTGGGAGGTGTCAATTGTGAGACAATCCCACATTCCCTAAGATAGTCGAGGAACTCTGAACTAAGATACTCACCACCTCGATCGGATCGAAGCATCTTAATGTTCCTGCCCAATTGATTCTCGACTTCCTGTTTAAACTCTTTAAACCTCTCAAAAGTCTCTGACTTATGCTTGATTAAGTAGACATATCCATATCTACTGTAATCATCAGTAAAAGTCAAATAATAACGATTAGCATCCCTTGTGGCATGTTTGAAGGGCCCACACACATCTGTGTGTATAAGATCCAACAAACCTTCACCCCTCTCACAAGAACCTGTGAAGGGTGACTTTGTCATTTTTCCAAGTAAGCATGATTCACAACTATCATCTGACTTTAGGTCAAATGACTCCAATACTCCATCCTTTTGGAGTTGGCCTATGCGTTTCTTGCTTATATGTCCAAGACGACAATGCCATAATGATGCTTTATCCAAGTTATTATTATTAACATAATCAATACACAATACATTATTTCCTAAGTTATCAACCACAGATACAGTTTCATACACGCCATCACAAGGTAATGCTTTAAAATAAAGAACATTATTAAAGAAAGCATTAATCGAACCAACTTCATTATCAAATGAAAAGGTGAAACCTTGTTTATACAATGCATGAAAGGAAATAATGTTTCTTGCCATTTCTGGCGAATAACAACACTTATTCAAATCTAAACTAAACCCACTACTTAGCAATAAAGTATAAACTCCAATCTTGGTGACAGGTAAAGCTTTCCTATTCCCCATGATTAAGTTTATTCTTCCATGCTCCAATCTTAGTGACGAAACCTTTCTTGGTTCCACTTGAAGAAGAGCCATCAAGGGTCCTAGCCTTGGTACCCTTCGAAGAGCTCTTCCTCTTCTTCCCTCTACCTTTCCCGATTGCCAAAACCGGGGCGGAGTTTGGAGTAGGAGTGTTAACAACCGACTTACCCTTAAGACCTGTTTCTGCGGTCTTGAGGAGTCCCTGAAGTTTGCTGAGTGTGACCTCTTCCTTATTCATGTGATATGTCATGCGGAATTGATCATAGCACGATGGTAAGGAGTGCAAAATGATATCTATTGCAAGCTCCTCAGGGAAGTTCACATTAAGCTTCAACAACCGATCCACATACCTTTGCATTTTCTGCATGTGGCTCGTGACGGATTCCCCGTCCTTCATCATGGTTGTTATGATAGAGCATATGATTTCATACCTCTCTTGTCGTGCACTTTGATGGTATCTTTCCATCAGATCTTGGTGCATTTCAAAAGGGTAGAAGTCCTCATAGGACTTTTGGAGTTCCGCTGTCATGGTGGCCAACATGATGCATGCCACTTTTGTAGCATCCCTTTCATGTGCCCGGAAGTCAGCGATCTCCTGGGGAGTTGTAGTGGTCTCATCAATCTCCTTAAGCTCCTTGTCAAGGACATATTCTTTGTCCTCGTAGCGGGTAATCATCCTGATGTTTCTGATCCATTCATTGAAGTTGGATCCATCAAAAGTGACTTTCCCACACAAGTTCATAAGGGTAAAGGAGCCATTAGGATTAGAGCCAGAAGCAACATTATTTGAAGACATCTGAAAGAAGAGAACAAGATTACTTTAGATATTAAGAGAGTCCTTAATAAAACACCCAAATGTAATATTAAGGCTAGGATCCAATCACAATATATTATAACTTAGAAGAGGTATGCCGTAATCCAAGCTATAACATATTTGAAAGGTAGGTGAATGACGATTCACCAATTTCCACCATGAAAAACGAAATATAAATATTAGGTTTTTAATTGGTTCTTAGAAATTCCTAGATTCTTTTGAGATTCAATGAACTTTTCAAAGGCATGTTTCAATCTCGAGTGTGCCCTCCAAGTTTTGTGACTGGGATACCGAGGATCACAAAACAAGGTGTGAAGTAACCATGCAAATCACTTGGTACCCTTAAGGTTTATCACTCAATCGATGTGCCGGTAAACCACACACGCTCCACCGATGCTATGGTAAACCTTAAGTCACCCTTTACCTACCTTGTTAAGTCCAAGTTAGTGTGCCGGTTAACCACACACGCTCCACCAACGACTTAAACAAAGTGTAAAGTGTAATTTCATGGATTAGCACCTTATTCACATTTTCCTAAAGTAACTAAGATTGGGAATTTAATAAAAGCATTTAGTTACTTTATAATATTCATCATACTTTTAATGAGAATTTATAAGTCCTTGTCTTACCCGTTCGGCTAACGACCCTCCACCGATCAAGGAAGCGGTGGGTGAGAGTGGACACCCATTAAGTTGCCATTTTATAGGCAACAACCTTATACCCCCCTTATAGACCGGCTTCGTGAATGAGGCGTACTAGCGGTAAGACGACTTGTTGTTATACATATATATATATTAGTAACTTATAATATTATAAAGTATAAGGGTTGAATTTTAACTTTTAAAAATTCTAAGGGTTGGAACTAAAGTTTTAATCAAGACTTTACATGTTCCAAAACTTGAGGGCAAGTTTTGTAAACTTCCAAAACTTTTCATTTCTTATAACTTATGAATTAATTGAGTAATAAAAATGAAGACTCTTCATTTTTATAACTCTTGTGTTCTTTTAATGGCTTTAATAAAAGTGAGACTTTTGGTTTTCCATAACTTGAGGACAAGTTATGGACTCCATTAAAACACATTATGATCATGAATTAAACTACCATGAAGGTTACAAACAATTCCTATGATCATCTAATCTTCATAAGTTCAAGAACATGAATATGAACACTTTCAAGAATCAAAAATTACACTTTAAAAAAAAACTTGTAATTTTAATAATTGCCATTGTAAATGGATTAGCATAAACATTACACCATCTAAAACAAGCTTTAAAACATCAAAACAGTTTAGGGTAATGTTTCTAGTCCATTTCCAGCAACAAATGTGCAAACTTTCATACGAGCAGAAAACAGAAAAACGATTTTTTTTTCAAGCTGTTTGCACACAAAAAAAAAACAACAAACAAACCTAGTCTCTGATACCACTGATGGGTTTTGAGCATTCTAACACTTCCTAAGTGTACATGCAACCCTAATAACCTTGGATCTATGTTTGTCTAATAATCATGCAAAGTTGAATTCCAAGGTTATATTCCTATCTAGCATACATGGGGAACATTTTTAACTTGAATGAAAGATAGAATAACTTACCTTGTTGTTGATTATGATCCTTGAAACCTTGTGAGCCTAGCACCCCAAGTGTGATGCCTCAAATGCTTCACACAACACCAAATGCAAAGGAGTAAACTTTGAGAGAATCTTACACTTGCAAAATCGGCTCTAGCCCTCTTGTTTCTTAGTGTAGCCTATTTTGGTGGAGAATGGGTTTCTTATATAGTGTTGACACATCTAGGGTTACACCATGTAAACCCTAATGTGTCATGACTCTTCATTTCCATGACCCATGGGTTTGTAACTCCCATGGAGCATCCTATGGGTGGAACCCAACTTGATAATCCATGGAGCCTCTTAGCCCACTATATAAGATATGGAAGATTTACATAATCTACCCATATATTTAATTAGTTATCTTTTGATCACTTAATTAATTCTAAATTAATTCTTGATCAAACTAATTAAATAATATTATTAATATATTAGAACTTATAATATATTAATAAACCATAAGTGTTATTTCTCTCATTTTAGTTTATCCAATTGCATGGTGCCATGCAACCCAAATGGACCATGCCGGGTCGGGTCAAGTACATACCAGAAATAGTTATGGACTTAGACACCTTATCCAACAGTAAAGCTCCCATCTTTACTCGCATGCATGACCAACTAGGGCAAAAAAGACCAAAAAGATGGTCTAGAAGTTGCATGGGACTTCCATGGCCATAAAGTTGGCACCTTTATGCCATGAAGTCCCCTCAAGACCCTTGATTTGAAGGGTTTGACCAAGTGGGACGTCCAAATCCCAACCATCAATATCTTTGGACCAAAACATGAAGCAAAACATCCTAAAACCAGATCTAAGCATGCCATAGACAAGGTTGAAGCTTTATACCTCAGACGAATAAGAAATGAAGCTCAACTTCTGGATCTACTCTCCTCCCACACGTTATTGCTCCTCCTTCCAACTTCTCCTTCTTCAACTCACCAAGAAAGCACAAGATTAGCTCACAATCACCAAAAATGGCTTAGGGTTTCGAGATCAAGATTTTGGACAGTGGAGGCTGGAAATGAGGCCAGCTTATGGGGGTTAAGGTGTTTAAATAGGGTGTAAAACCCTGAAAATTAGGGTTTCATTCTGCCAGCCTACTCGTCGAGTTGACGCCTCTAAACTCGTCGAGTAGGTTTCTTAACCTGCGTCCCAATTCGTCCCTACTCGATGAGTCTGGGGCTCCCAACTCGTCGAGTTTCTCTACAAAAGTGAATAATTTATAAATTCAAATACATACAAGGAACCAGGCGTTACACAACCATTTTGTTAACAGTAGACATGATGATCGAGGAAATTTTGATTTTCAACGCAGAGAAGGGTTAGGGTTCTTGCATAAATGTCGGGAATCAGAAAAGTTAGAATGAATGATCATCTAATATTTTATAACCGGCATGAAATTTGAATTCAAAATAATTTCCAATCACCAATTTGCACGTGTAAAGTTGGTAGTTGAAACGACATCACCTCCCGCTGCCACGTGTAAAAGTAATGAGCGCTTTTCTCAAGCCACTATAAAGCAACAGTAACGTCACATCCAACGACTAATAGTGCATTCCCAAAAGAACTGAACCGTTACCCATTATTGTTATGAACCAAGAACCATTCGTCGGTATGGAGGTTGGGCTCAATCACTTATGAAAATTGTAAGTGAAATCATTTGCAAGACTTTGCGAAATCTAGGTCTAAGTTGGTAATACCCATAACCTCGAGGATTTCAGTGCTTTAGTGTTCCAAACAAAAAGATTGAATTAAAATAAGAAAATTTTGGATTTTTTAATATCATAGAATCTTTGATATAAAGGCACTAATATCCCGGGTAAGGATTCTTCATTCATCATCAAGGGAGATGTCGAATTGCTTGTGTGGTGTCCTGTGAGTTACAATAGAATACTTATAAAGAAGTATCGAAGGGCCTCTTTTAACAAGATTTTTGGGTGGCTTCATTTTCATACAAATTCTCAACTTGACATAAGTATGAATAGTTGTAAGAAAATACTTGTATGACTAGTGTAGTCAATAACAAGTAAGCTTTGTGAAAATTTTAGTAACAAAAGATCAAGACAAATGTTCATACAAAAATCTCATTTCATAAAAAATAAAGAGTTGGATCTATTGGGAAGAAATGACTTGGGATTAGTACATTTCATTAGGATCACACAAAAGATATGAAAATGAGATTTTGAACATTGAAAATGGTACATTGAAACATAAGGTTTCGTTAAAATCTTGAAAAATAAATGTTCACCGTCAATACATAAGGTTGAAGTTTGTTGGGTTTCACCCTCATCATGGAAAAATGAATCAGTATCATAAACACATAATTTTAACATACCTACATCGTGATTGTTTTTTACTAGAAATGTCTTGGGTATGCGTCATTGTGTGTGCAAGTGTAAGAACTTTAGGGTGAAAAATATTGGTTATGAAAATCCATTGTACCTCTACGAATAGTAGGACCTTACAATCATCTCGTAACTCAAATGGAGAAGAGAAAGGTAGCTAGAGGACTATTGCGTAGACAACCTATTAGGAAGAAATTTTCGTAAGAAGAATTTCATTAAGGCTTCATACACAATGAGGTAATGAGGCTTTGGACAACATGTTCCAGCATGCTTCTAGGGACTCTTAATTAGTGACAAGTTACGAATTGTACCTGATCCCTGTCGAGATTTGCGTTGCATGCTTATGAGCAACATGTCTCACAATGGACTCCCCAATCGAAATTACAAAATCACAAATAAAGAAAATATTTTTGTATTTTTGAAATTTAATGAAATGAAATGACAAAAATAAAAAAAAAATATTTTTGATTTTTTGATTTTGTGAAATAAAAAATATCTTTTTGTATTTTTAATTGTTTTTAAATATTGCCTTTAGTTATCACTTGATATTGATAACGAATAGCCTTCCACTCGCAGACGCCAAGCCACCGCAATAGGTAACGAGTAGCCTTCCTCTCGTAAACACCAATCCATCAAATTTAGTAACGAGTAGCCTTCCACTCGTAAACACCAATCCATCGCAATTGGTAACGAGTAGCCTTCCACTCGCAAACTCCTTACGAGTAGTCATCAGGACACACCATTCGTTATTACTCCCCACTCGCAAATGCCTTACGAGCAATCATCAGTAATTGCTAATTTGTATTGTTCCCCACACGCAAATGTCTTACGAGCGATCATCAGGAATCACCATTTGTTATTATTCCACACTCGCAAATGCCTTACGAGTAGTCACATCTTGCCATTCGTAATCAAAATCATTATTTGGCAATACCTGATGAATTGAATCAGAGTGAATGTCGAAAATGAGCAGTATCGAATCGCTAAATGTGAACAGTAACCTATGAATGATATCATATCAATAAAGAATTTCAGTCAAAATTTCCTAATTCAAAAACAACAAAGATTAGTTAGAGGTTGGAACATAACAAGCTTCCATCATTCCCAGTCCATTTAAAATTCTCAAAAATTGACTTTTCATCAATTGGTTTTGTTAAAATATCAGCCAATTGATCTCTTTTTTCTAAAAAAAATGTTCTTTGATATTGCTATCTTCAACATGATCTTTGATGAAATGGTATCGAAGTGATATATGATTAGTTTTGGAATGTTGAGTAGGATTATGACATATGCAAATTACACTTTGAGAATCACAAAACAAAGGTATATTTTTCTTATTTATTGCATAGTCACACAATTGGCTTTGAATCCAGATCACTTCCATGGTACAAGAAGAGGTAGATATATATTCAGCCTCGACTGTTGAAATCGATACGCAAGTCTGTTTTTTCGACTGCTAACTCACAAACTTCCCATATAAGAATTGACATCCGCTTGTAGTGCTTTTGTGATCCAATTGACAACCCCCTAGATCAACATCAAAATAGGATTGAATAAAGAGTCTTGTGTTTACTGGATACCACAATCCAAGAGTTGGAGTTCGATGAAGATAACGAAAAATATTCTTAACGACTGTGAGATGAGGTTCCCTAGGAATCGCTTGGTACCTGGCCCAATTACAAACCGAAAACATAATATCAGGTCGCCTTGCAGCTAAGTACAATAACGAACCGATCATGCTGCAATATGTTTTTAAATAAAAAACTTGCTTATCCAATGTAGGACTTGAATGAGTGCTTTCACATTTGAGCAATTCGTCATTCCAAAACGTTCACGCCGGTTTCGCATATAACTTTCTTGATTAATAAATATTCCTTCCCTGCTTTGATGAATGTTTAGTCTCAATCTTCCCCATCATGCTCATTTCAAATTGACTCTTCATAAGATCTTCAAATTACCTTGACAATGAAGGGTCGGTAGAAAAAAATATTATGTCATCGACATACATTTGAACAAGCATTAGGGGATCCCTTACTATCTTACGAGATAGAGTGGGATCAACTGGCCCTTGCTTAAATTTAGCAATTTTTAAAAAGTTGGTTAGCGTATGTAACGCCCGCAAATTCGGGCTAGTCAAATTAGAGACACTAAGCGTCAAAATGACTTTTTGATAGATTAATATTTAGAGTAAATAATCTTAACCAAGTTATAGTAAATGTCACAAGGGTTCCGTACATATAAAGAACACTAAAATCCGAGTTATAACGAAGAAGTTATGACCCGTCGCAGTTTTACGACAAAACCGACACGACACCGAGAATCGTAAAAAGTGAGTTTGCGATAAAATACTTTTAGCCTTAGCAATATAAATGGAAGTCGTAGTATATGTTAAACCGAGAAAGTACATAAAAAGAACGTCCAAATCTGACTTCGTATGAGGAAGTTATGATTTTTCTAAGATTTAGCATAGCAGTGCACAACCCGGAAATTGAATCTTAGATCGATCGATTTTGAGATGACACAACTGAAAAGATAATTGATATCATTAATAGGATTTCAACGATAAAAAGATAGTCGAAAACGGAGTCCGTATGTAGAAGTTATGAATTTTACACGGTCGTTAAATACTGTTAAATTTAAAATCGGTCGAGAATTAGCCGATGGATTCAAAATGAGAATTGTAGATCTTGTCAATACCTATGCATGGATATAAAGAATGTCGAAAACGGAGCTCATATGCCAAAGTTATGGAATTTAGAAGTCGGAAGGGTGCTGCTGCGAAGGGGGTGACGTGGCACGATCTGAGCCCTTGCTTTCTCCCAATGCCTTGCCGCCAGATGGTGACACCTGGCACCCAACTCGACGAGTTGGAGGCTCAGAACTCACTGAGTTGAGCCATTTTTCATCCTATAAATACCATGAGAGGCTCACTCATTTTCCTCACACCTCAACCCTTCTCTCTCTCTCTCTCTAACTTCTCTCTAAACCCTTCCCAACCCTTAGTACTTCCCAAGTGCTAAGAGGAGAGTCCCGGAGCGCCTGAAGGCTCCGAGAAGAAGAGCTTCCGGCTTGGAAGTTATGACCCCGCAGGGCCCGGTTCCTAGCCAAACCTCCCGGTAAATGAGTTATGTTTACCCTACTTCAAGTATAACTTATGTTTAAGTTCAGTATTGTTATTATGAACTTATAACAATAAATATATTATAAAATATAATATAAAAAGTGTTATTATAATATCTTTTAACTACTCACGGTACGGGGAATCTGGTTTGAAGGGTCGCATAGGGTTGTTGGATTTAGAAGTGCTATAATGCCAAAATGGTCCTGCCCTCCGGTGTTTCTTGTCTGGCCCCTGTCTGTACATAATGGTTGAAAAGTATTGTTTAACACTTATAAAACAATATCGCTCGTAAATAGTCTAAATAAATATTAGACTAAAATCTAGCGGTAATGATACTAGGTTTCGTCGATGGAAAATAGAATTGTTAGAAGCGAAGCGTTGCCCGAGTTTGGAATCTGGTTTGAAGGACCGCATAGGGTTGTTGGATTCAGAAGTGCTATAAAGCCAAAATGGTCTTGCCCTTCAGTGTTTCATGTCTAGCCCCTGTCTGTACATAGTGGTTGAAAAGTATTGTTTAACACTTATAAAACAATATCCCTCGTAAATAGTCGAAATAAATATTAGACTAAAATCTAGCGGTAATGATACTAGGTTTCGTCGATGGAAAATAGAATCGTTAGAAGCGAAGCGCTGCACGAGTTTGGAATCATCACTTTAACAAGTGAGTGCATAGTTACTTTCTTCTAACACATAAATATGAAGTATTTAATATAAATTACGTGCTATGTGTGCATATTATCTGTGTTCTTGATATCTATGATGGATGAACAAAATATACATGTTTTATTCAATTTAAATTGTATACGTATTTTATACCTATAATTATGATGGGTAGATTAAAGATGAGATGAGATGAGAGATGAAAGATTAGATGAATGATGAGAGATGAAAGATGATATAGATGATGAGAGGTGAAATATGATGAGAAGCGATGACCCAAGCGATGGCCCAGTCATCTAGTAGAGTATATATGACAACCACAGACTATTCTAGACAGTCCAGTGGAACACTAGCAGGCTTGCAACCTGTAGGTGTTGTGAACAATGTTTTCACCTGATGTACTCTAAAAATCCATTGACATGTATTGTGGGTGGACTCCTAACATAATATTGTCAATAAAAGAGATAAACCCTGGTATATATGGACTTAGTGCCTTACAAATGAACCCTGACAGCTATAGACTTAGTGTCTTACAAATGAACCCTGGCAGCTATGGACTTAGTGCCTTACAAATGAACCTTGGCAGCTATGGACTTAGTGCCTTGCAAATGAACCTTGGCAGCTATGGAGTTAGTGCCTTACAAATGAACCTTGTAAGCTATGGACTTAGTGCCTCGTAAATGAGCATTCGCAGCTATGGACTTAGTGCCTAATAGATAACTCCGGCAGCTATGGACTTAGTGCCTATTAGATCAACCCTGGCAGCGATGGACTTCGTGCCTATTCCTTAGGACAATCCTTAGGAACGAATGAATGAAGAATAGGTGATTCTTAGGGTAGATCCTTAAGAATAAAGAAGATAATGGGGATTGGGAAGTTGGGTTAATTGTTTGATGATTAAACGTAATAACTATATTATTGTGGGTTGAAAACCGTATGTACTCACCAGGTATCCCAACCTGACCCACTCAGTTTATTTGTATCACAGGTGTCGATACGAAACTACATTACACTAAGAGATTAAAGGAGATGTAAATCACTAGTTTGAATGAATGTAAGGTCTGTTTATGCTTATGTTTCTGTATTGACGATGACATCCCAAAGTTTTAATATAAACAAAATACATTTCTTCGGAAATGCTTTGATAATATATTTATCATGTTTTCTCGGAACAAATTCCGCAATATTATTCTTTAAAATGAACACTCTGATTTTCAAATAAGCATAAATAAAATTTTTAAAATGACCGTGAATTTGGGGATGTCTCAATTGGTATCAGAGCATTAGTTTAAGTGAACTAGGAATTTGTAGGAAACTTCTAGAATTAAACTTAGAATGCTAAGCGATGATCGTGAGGAGTATGTCTAATATATTTTAGATAGTACACCTGAATAGACACTAGCACTAGCTTATTTAAGGAAAATGCCTAAATTGTTTTTATGTGCTAAATGATTTATGATGCTATCGTTTGATCGGATCTATGGTCTGCTGCCGACCAGATCTGGAAATTTTATGTGTTCAGATTTCTAAACGTTTAATTACGGTATTAGAACTGGAATGTAACTTTTCAAAGTAATAAGGATGAATACGCATCTAAACCTTCCTCTATCTATATTCTCGTCTCGATACACCGAACGCCTGCTTTGGTGTTTAGAATTTCATGATAAGGACTCGTAGCAGACTGAGCAAATAGAGGAAATAAGAAAGTTGATGATAGTAAAAGATACCTATCAGAAGATATCGTAAGAGAGGTATCTTGCCTTTAGAATGCGTATAATAAATAATACGTCTACTATGGAAGAAGTACACTTTCGATTAGCAGAAAGAAAGAACTTTTGGTATAATCCATGAAGTTATCCTATCGTCTGCCATTTCCACCACCAACCGAGTTGAAGTAGAATTGATGATTAAAGATACGCTTAGAAGAAATCCTAGTAGAGTCTAGGGAAAATTTTATGATTATTTGGACACATTCATATGTGTTGAATGACTATGTGAAATTCTTGTATGGTGACTTGGAGAACTGCAAGACAATACTTGGGAAGAGTATGAGTAGGTGTGAATGGTAGTAGAGGCCTATACTACCGGAAGCACAGGACTTGCACTTGGATCGGGGAAAGTCACAAGGTTACCAAGGCGCTAGTAATTGATTATGTTTTATTCATGTATGTCGTTACCATCGTTTCGGTAATGACTAAGAAGATGATTGTTATTCCGACCCTAGTGGTCATATCAAATCGAGTCCAACTAAGATGAGTATGTTACGTGGTTCAGAGAACCAATATCGATGTAACATCCGACTTAAGCCAGACGATTGAAGTGAAAGATAATCGAAGCGATCAATAGAAGTGTCGTGGTCACCGTTAAAGTAAAGAAGCTTGTAGCTAGAAGTGCTACATGCTAGAATGTGGTTATATCACATTAGAACATGAAGATATGTATATTCCGTTCTGGAATTTGACTCTAAGAGACATGAGTCTAAGCGTTGCATCATACGACATGAGGTCATTAGAACATGACCCATCAGCCTGTCATGATAAATCGAAGTAAAGATCTTTTCTTAAGTTAAGTTTGTTTAAGAAGAAGTAGGAGTCTCCAATAAGGATTGATTTTGTAACTCGAAGGTTACGATTGAAAGTCAAACATAGGATAAAGAGCGGGTGCAAGATTCAGCATCGCCTGCAGTCAAGAAGTCCAAGAGTTAGATACTCATTCGAAGGAACATAGGAAGTAACGGTTATTACCTAGGATGAAGAGATAACGTATGGAGTCATTATACGACCCCTGTTTTGTTGATGATTCCGGGACGTAACCATCCTAAGGGGGAGATAATTGTAACGCCCCCAGATTCGGGCTAGTCAATTTAGAGACAATAAGCGTCAAAAATGACTTTTTGATAGAAGATTATTTCGAGTAATAATCTTAACCAATTTATAGTATACGTCACAAGGGTTCCGTACATATAAAGAACGCTGAAATCCGAGTTATAATGAATAAGTTATGACCCGTCAAAGTTTTACGGCCAAACCAGCACGACACCGAGAATCGTAAAAAGTGAGTTTGCGAAAAAAAATACTTTCTAGCCTTAGAGATCTAAACGAAAGTCATAGTATACGTTAAACAGAGAACGTGCATAAAAAGAATGTCCAAATCTGACTTCATATGAGGAAGTTATGATTTTTCTAAGATTTAGCATAGTAGTGCACAACCCGGAAATCGAATCTTAGATCGATCGCTTTTTAGCCGACACAACCTAAAAGAGAATTTAAGATCTCATTAATAGGAGTTCAATGATAAAAAGACAGTCGAAAACAGAGTCAATATGTAGAAGTTATGAATTTTACACGATCATTAAACAATGTAATCTTCTCATACTGTTAAATTTAAAATCAGTCTAGATTTAGCCGATGGAGTCAAAAGGATACTTGTAGATCATGTCAATACCTACGCGTGGATATAAAGAACATAAAAAACGGAGCTTGTATCCAAAAGTTACAGAATTTAGAAGTCGGAAGGGTGCTACTGCGAAGGGGGTGACGTGACACGATCTGAGCCCTTGCTTTCTCCCCACGCCTTCCCACCAGATGGTGACACCTGGCACCCAACTTAACGAGTTAGAGGCTCCGAACTCGCTGATTTGAGCCATTTTTCAGCCTATAATAACCATGCGAGGCTCACTCATTTTCCTCACACCTCAACCCTTCTCTCTCTCTAACTTCTCTCTAAACCCCTCCCAGCCCTTAGTACTTCCCAAGTACTAAGAGGCAAGTCTCGGAGAGCCAGAAGGCTCTGAGAAGAAGAGCTTTTGGCTCGGAAGTTCTGGCCCCGCATAGCCCGGTTCCTAGCCAAACCTCCCGGTAAGTGAGTTATGCTTACCCTACTTCAAGTATAGCTTATGTTTAAGTTTAATATCATTATTACGAACTTATAAACAATAATTATGTTATAAAATATAATATACAAAGTGTTATTATAATATCTTTTAACTACTCACGGTACGGGAAATCTGGTTTCAAGGGACGCATAGGGTTGTTGGATTTCAGAAGTGCTATAATGCCAAAATGGTCCTGCCCTCCGGTGTTTCATGTCTGGCCCATGTCTGTATATAGTGGTTGAAAAGTATTGTTTAACACTTATAAAACAATATCACTCGTAAATAGTCGCAATAAATATTAGACTAAAATCTAGCGGTTATGGTACTAGGTTTCGTCGATGGAAAATAGAATTGTTAGAAGCGAAGCACTGCACGAGTTTGGAATCATCACTTTAACAAGTGAGTGCATAGTTATTTTCATCTTACACATAGATATGAAGTATTTAATATAAAGGAGATGTAAATCACTAGTTTGTATTGACAATGACATCCCAAAGTTTAATATAAACAAAATATATTTCTTCAAAATGCTTTGATAATATATTTATCATGTTTTCTGGGAACAAATTCCACAATATTATTCTTTAAAATGAACACTCTGATTTTCAAATAAGCATAAATAAAATTTTTAATATGACCGTCAATTTGGCGATGTCACAGTGTAGCATGCCAAGCACGATGTGCTTGTTTTAACCCATAAACAGCTTTGTCAAGGATATAAAAATGACCAAGAAACTTATCGTTTACGAATCCAGGTGGTTACTCGACATAGATCGTCTCTTCAAGTACACCATTGAGAAATGCACACTTTACATCCATTTGATAGACTTCGAAATTCTTATGAGCTGCATAACCAAGAAAAATTCTTACAGCCTCGAGTCTTGCGATAGGGCAAAGGTTTCATTGTAATCAATTCACCCTTGTTGCGAATAACCTTTTATGACTAATATAGCTTTATGACGAACCACATTATCCTCTTTATACATTTTATTTTTAAATACCCATTTTAAACCAACAACTGAAACATTTCCAGGTTTGGGAAGTAACCTCCAAACTTTGTTCTTCTCGAATTCAGACAACTTAGACTGCATTGCAACAACCCAATCGGGATGTTCTAATGCATTCTTGACTGTTTTTGGTTCGATTTTTGAAATAAAAACATTGAACATGTAATATTCTTGATGAAAATTAAGAACCTCATTCCTAGATCGAACCTGTGCTCGTGTTAAAACACCAGAACTAGGATCGGGGATGATCCCTCGTCCATTTCTCCAAAGGAAGAAATGATGGATCAAAATCGAAAGGTGCATCTTCAAACATTTGTTCAGCTTTAGAAAATTCATCGGAAATGAAAAATATTATCATCTGCATTACCTGGCACGAAATTATGATCTTCGTTATTAGATCTACTTGGCTCCCCCTCAACCAATGGATTAGCTGCATGTTGCTCCTCCTCAACACCAACTTGCAAAGACAACTGCTCCCCCTCGATACGAGTACGAGAATATAAATGCTCCCCGTCAAGATGAGTACAAGAAGACAAATGCTCCCCCCTCGACATGAGGTTGAGATGTCGAGTGCTCCCTCCCAACACTATCAGGTATCACAATTTCACCTTCCTCAACATTTACTCTTGGTGTCCATGACGAATGTTCATCAGTTTACTCATCAGTGATTGTCGAGTCATCTAAGTGCTTTGATTATTTTGGTACTTTATTATCATTGATATTGACCCCAACATCAATAGCCCTGTAATGTATACCAAAGATTAAATCAAAATCAACATCTAAAGTAAGAATTTTCTTAGATTCTTCATTTGTCTCAGAAAGAATAGGTTTCTTTGAAAATTCATGTTTAACTCTCTTGGCATAGTAATCGTCAAATGTGAGATTGAACATCTGCAACCAAAAACATGGAAGAATTTAACATTAGGTTTCCTTTTGTTAATGATTTCATAAGGTTTGATGTTAAATATTCTATGAATGAAAGAGCTATTTTAAGTGAATCAATTTGTCGATACTGCCTCTGCCCAAAAATATTGAAGTAGATTAGCGTATGTGAGTATCCTGCTGTAACGAGCAGTTCCTCCTTTCGACAACACCATTTTGTTGTGTTGTGTAAGAAGTCGAAAAGTTATGGGAAATTCCTAAATTCGTCAAAAACGAGTCTAAAGCTTGATTCTTGAATTCATTTCCATTATCATTCTTGATCTTGCGAACTTTCTTCTTCAAACACAATTCTACGTTTTTGACAAAATCGATCATCACTTAAGTTGTTTTTGATTTCTGTGTAAAAAACAAAACCCAAGTAAATTGTGAAAAATCATCTGCAATAATGAGTATGTAATTTTTCTTATTGAGAGACTCAATAGTCGAAGGTCCACATAAGTCAATATGTATACGTTCCAACAGTTTGACAACCTTGGAATCGATAAAGATTCGATGACCTTGACGATGTTGTTTTCCATGTTCGCAAGCTGCACACAAGGAATCATTGTCAAATTTTAAAATAGGAAAACCACGAACAAGATCATTTAATACAAGTTTATTTAAATTTTTGAAGTTGAGATGAGAAAGTATTTGATGTCGAAGACAACCTAGGTCAGATGAAACCTTCAAAAGTAAACAAGTTGAAGGAATGGCAACAACATGTTTCATGTCCAGTGTGAACATATCTCCTTTCCTCTTTGACTTTAACAAGACTTCCACTGTTTCTTTGTTCAATATTATACTTCTTTCTTCATCAAAAAGAACTTGATTCCTAGTTCCAACAATGAGTCGAGATGCACTTATTAAGTTGTGCTTTAACCCTTTAACATAAGCGACTCTTTTTACAATAAAATTTTCATTTGTAACCTTTCCATATCCCTTGAATTTACAAATCTGATTGTTCCTAAACTTTACAACACCAGTATTCTCGAGTTTCCTGCTCGTCACATAGTACCTGCGATTATTCAGAGAGATTTATGTCCCCAATACTTTTGGGTCCCTGGACATTAGCGTGAATAGTAGTGTGAAGTGCAGAACTAAAATCGAACTACGAACTTTGGTTTTGATTTTTTTCATTAAGTCAATTTTTTCAGTTTTAGGCATAGAAATGTAATCATTCAATGGCAAATTCTCAACTTTGATTTTATCCTTTTCAACCTTTCTTTGAGAAACATCAACTTTCTTGGTTTTAACTTCTTGCCTTTTTTGACATTTTTGAAACTGATTATTGGGAAGAAGTGCTTTTACTCATTGATTCATTTAGGTAATTCTTGTAAGCCTTTTGTACTTGTCCTTGATAATACTCTTTTGACTGAAATTGCCTTCCTTTTCCTTCAAACCAATGATTAAAAAAATTCATTTCAAATTTCCCTTTGACAAAAGAAACATTCGACTTGTGCTTTGAATAAGGATTTGGAAAACATGGACATCAGGTTTGAATGGTACGTTTTTCTTCATAACATTCGTTGGTTTTGGAAAACTCATTTGCAAAAAAGGTTTGTGTGATTTTTAATGAAAATGGTTTTGATACCGAGTTTGATATCCAAAATGAGATTCTTTTTGTGAAAACTCCTTTCCATATTGTTCTGAAAACGATTTTGTGGAAAGTTCCTTTGAGATCTCTTGGATCATGAGTTTGTGAAAAATTATTTTGAGCATTTTGTTGAACAAAATTTGGACCTTCAAGTTTTAGTGTCTTATTTGAGTTTTGAGCACCATTTGTCTTTTGTGAAAAACCATTATGTTTTGTTCACAACATTTTTATTGACAACTTTGGGAACAACTTTCGAAGGCTCTTTTGAAGTTTGAGTTTTTGATGTTTGAGAAAACTTCTTTTCAGGATTTGTGATGATTTTTGTTTCAATTCCTTTGCCTTTTGAAAATCTTTTAGTTTCTTCCAATAAGCTTTGTTTTGAGCGTTCCTTTTAGAAATTTCATCTTTCAAATCAGATATCTCAACTTTTTTGTCATGATTTTGAGTCTTTTCCTTTGGATTTTTGGAATCATTGGGAATAGACTTATTACAACTCTTCTCAGTTTTGCCTTCGACATCAGGCTTAACAGTTTTCACAATCGAAACTCCATTTATGTTTTATTTATTTTCTTTTGAAAATGATTTTTTGACTCATTTGATATTGAAAAACTTTGGACCTTTGAATCAAACCATTTTCAATAACATTTTTGTTAGAATAAAATCCTTCATCATTCACTTTTGAATTATCTTATTTTAACTACTCATTTATTTTTGGATCGACATTGTCCCCATTACCAGTTGTAACGAACACTTGGTTGGGAAGACATTTAATGCAAGTTGAAAAAACATTGAATTTTGTTCCAGAAAATGTTTTCCTTTTTTCTTTTGAAATCTTCGTGAATTCCTCAGTGTCCTCAAATACTTCACCTTCAACAACTCATGGATTTTCCTTTTCACAAGAATCATCGTCACTATCACTTTCGTTTTTTGTTATGTCCTCGACAATAATAGACTCCTTTTGAGAACCACAAGTTTTGGTTGTCAAAGATGAACCATTGTTTAGCTTCATTGTTGAATCAACATTCTCTTTGCCTTTATTAACGAAGTGACATTAATGATAGACGTTTTTGAGCAATCAACACATTCCTCTTCCTCAATTTCACTGATATTGTTAGAATCGTCTTCGATAACAGCAAAATTTTATTAAGTACTTTGTGTCGAACTCTCAGTCCTTTTTAAAATTTTGATTTGTTCGTTTTTTTTTGTCAAAGTCTCATTCACAATATCAACAAGTTCATAAGCATCCAAACAATCATTAATATTTACAAAAACATATACATACGAATAATTAGGAATAGTATCATAGTCAGTTACTTTACTTTCACAAGCAAATGTAGTCTCAACTACTTTTCTTTTGAAAGTAATAAATAGGAGTAGCTTCCTATGTTGTTCTTTACATATATCTGATGAGTGATAAAGGTCTGTCAATTTACTATATAGACGCTTAGGTATATTACAGTAAATGTTTCTCTGTTTTATCAACATGCAATTTTCCATACGAATCGAATCCCTATCAATCATAATGTTCATAATTTTTAACTCTAAGCCTTCTATCTTACTATTCTTCTCCTCCAACTTATTATGAGCTTCATAAAGTAAGGACTTAGATTTCTCTGCTTCGCCACTCATAAAGATCAACATATCATTCAGGTAAGAGTGGGTATCATCAAAGTTAGATTAAATAGCATGATAAGAATTCAAAGGAACATTAAGAGACACAAGAAGATCATGTACCTTTGCAGTCAATGGTGACTTTGAAGCATTCGTTACGAAAAAACTTCCAGTTAGTTCCTTATCCTCTTCTTCACTCTCTTCTCCTTTCTCATTCTCCATGTTTTCCCAATCAACATCTTCCTCATCATCACCAGCCAAACTCTTCCCTCCAGATTGACCCTCTTCATATTTTGGAAATAGGACTCCATGTGTTAGATGACACATCTCCTCGTTATCGGAGCTGGAGGACCAAATTTGTTATGTTTCTTCATTATCATCAGCACCCTTCGCCATTAATGAAAGATTCTTGGACTTTGTGAGAATTTCTTCTAATTTCATCGAGTAGTAGGCCTCATTCGTTACTTTCTTCTTCTTCTCATCCTTCTTCCTCAACATGTTATCCTTTGGAAGATGATTGTATCTGTTACGGTAGTTACAGTTATAACCGAAATAACCCTTCTACTTCTTCTCAATCTTCTTCTCTTCTTCCACACTTTCTCCACATCTTTTTTACCAGAACCTGTGTTCATTATTGCTTCTTCTCTGAACTGTTCTTGAAATTCCCACCAATTGGCTTCTTGTAGAACTTTTTCACCTATTATTGGAATAATAGGCAACAACTTCATCATCAGAGTTGAGAAGAAAAACTTCTTCACCTTCATTCACTTCTTCATCAGACTCATTCTCTATCGCAGTTATCTTGGAGACTAGAGCCATTGGACCTCTAAAATTCATTTTTTTCTCTTCAGCATTCTCCTTCCCTTCTAACCCGTGTGCTTTTAGGATATTATAGAGATTCGACAACGAGTAGGTGTCGAAATTCTCTTGAGTCTTTATCATGCAAAAAATATTTCTCCATTCCTTCCTCAGCCCCAAAATGAAGGTAAGATTGATCTCCAAGTTGATACGAACAACTCCATATCTGTTGTATTTGAAGATAAGATCATTCAACCTATCGTAATACGCCTTGATAGTCTCATTCTCCTTTTGCTTAAAATCAACCAATTCTGACTGGCATTGCGTTACAGAGCTCATTTTGGTTCTTTCATTGCCTTGATACCTTTCCTTCAAAGTATCTCAAATCTCCTTCGCTATCTTTGTCACACCCCGGCCGTCGGCGGAAACACCGGGCGGTGTAACGTCATTTCTCGTATCATAGTTATCAACTTCCTGAAAACACATGCATTTAAAAATACGTCAACATAAAGTTGGTGAGTTCATAGGTTTTGACTCCATATAAAATAACACTTTTCTCATGTTCAAAAAGTATAGTTTCAAAAGTATCATTTTGATTCTCCAACATTTAGTATATATATTAGGTATAATGGTTTACTTATTAAATAAGTAGTTTACCTATAAGTCTCATATACTATGAATATAATGGTTTGTAATTCCATACAAACGAAAGTTGCTACGTATAAATCTTATTTCAATTCTATACGAGTAAAACCGCTACGTATAAATCTATTTCAATTCTATAAGAGTATGTGTGTTAGGTATAATTATCTACTTAATATACAAGTAGTACCTAGGGTATAAGTAGGGGGAAACTTATACTTAACATTAATACTTGTATAACGACAAAGTATAATGCTTCTAACAATTTGCTACCATGAGTCTATAACCGCTGCTTGACAACAAAACCTCTAACAAAACACACTCATGATTTACCATGAGAAACAATACAGTCATGATTTACCATGAGAAACAATACACTCATGATTTACCATGAGAAACAACACTGCGCGCTTCATCGACGCCGGAATAACAAGTAAAAGGAACGGATCGTCACTTGCTTGTCTTGGGTTGTAATTAACAACCACGAGTGGGGTCGTCAACCCGTATCTTATTCATACACGACTTCCTCGCTCACACGGGATTAACGGTTACAGGTCAGAGGACTTCCACTAAGATCCCCAATCTTAGTTGATGAATGAGGTAGCTCATGTAGACTTTGACGGCTTCCTATAGCTCTAACAACAAAAGCATTTTCATGTCTAAAACCCTAAGTTACTAGACTATGCTTTTAAACATTACTCCTAACTTCATAACATTTAGGCAGTATAACAGCTATAACTTGAAGTAAAACCAGGTTTTATCTTGACATAAAACCAATAATAACAACATATAATGTTCCTAGTTTTATCTTGACATAAAACTATCAATAACAATATATATAACATACTAATTTTTATCTTGACATAAAACTAATAATAACAACATATAACATACCAAGTTTTATCTTGACATAAAACCAATAATAACATCATACTTTATAACTTAACATATAGAACTTCGGAACTATATCGTACACAACATATATATAGAATCCTAAGTATAACTCAAGATCTACATTAGTAAAATAACATGCCGACAAATTGATAATAGTTGTATATATTCAAAATATTATATTTAGAACAACTATACCCCGGCTATTATAACTATATATTATCATATAGACATAATAATGTATATATAATATTTAGCATGCGTTTTCCCCCGAAATATTAGAAAGTGGGGCCGTGAAACTCACCTTAATATCGTACTTCGATAGAATCTAACTAAAAACAGTCAGCGGTTCGCGATCACCGGGCTCGGGAAGCGAAACGGCTTCAACAAACGAGAGAGAAGGAAGGAGATCATGTGTACTAAGCCTTGGGGTCGAAATTTCTATTTATAGGCTGATTTTTGGCCCTCACGACGTGAGAAATGATAGGTTCACGTCGTGAATTATGGATAGAGTCATCCCGTAGTCTTCCCAGGTGTTTTCTAGCCTCGATTCGCGTCCTGCAGCGTCCTCACATCGTGAGAAAACCTTGCTCACGTCGTGAGCTTTTGGGTTATCGTTCCATAGACTTCTAGATTCAAAATGTGGCGGTTTGACTCCTCACGTCGTGAGTTTTTATGCTCACATCGTGAGTTCAGTCAAATTAGGGTTTTCTGACAGCGACATCTTCGGAAGGCTATAACTTTTCCATACAAACTCCGTTTTTGACGTTCTTTATATCCACGCGTAGGTATTTACGAGCACTATAACTCTATTTTAGACTCCAATAGATAATTCTAAGTCTATTTTAAATTCCTCTTATTATAGAGATTTATAGTGTTCGGTTTATCATAACTTCTTCATGCGAAGTCAGATTTAGACGTTCTCTACATTTTTGGAATCGTATGGACGTGTCCTTTGAGTTGTATCATAAATTATGTATGAATATTCATACTTTAACATGAATTACATAGTAAGTTTATCACATTATTAGTTTAACAAAATCACATTACATGATTGGCATAATCACATGTGATTGTTATTGACCTAATTTTGACGGGTGTTACATTCTCCCCCCGTTAAAGAAATTTCGTCCCGAAATTTATCTTATGGATGAGGTTTTGTCAAACAGTTGGGGGTATTTTTCTTTCATCTGATCTTCACGTTCCCAAATAAATTCAGGTTCTCGTAAAGAGTTCCATTGAACTTTCACTATGGGAATACGACTTCGCTTTAATCGTTTGACTTCTCGATCCATGATCTCAACAGGTTCTTCTACAAAGTTGAGTTTCATATTGACTTTTATCTGTTCGAGAGGTATAACAAGAGTGTCATTGAATAGACATCTTTTGAGATTTTACACGTGAAAAACATCGTGTACATTGCTTAGCTCTTGAGGTAACTTGAGTTGGTATGCGACAAAACCAATTCGTGCTAGAATTTCAAAAGGTCCTATATATCGTGGGTTTAGTTTGCCTCGTTTCCCGAATCGAATTACGCCTTTCCAATGAGAGACCTTCAACATTACTTTATCTCCAGCTTGGAATTCTAAAGGTTTACGTCTTACGTCAGTATAGCTCTTTTGACGATCACGTGCAGCCTTTAATCGATCCTTAATTTGCACGATCTTTTGAGTCGCCTCATGGATTATTTCTGGTCCAGTGCGTAAGGTATCGCATGTACGTTCTCTGGACATCTGTGTATCTCCAACTTCTGCCCAACACACTGGGGAACGACATTTTCGTCCATAAAGAGCCTCAAACGGTGCAACCTTGATGCTGGTGTGATGACTATTGTTGTAGGAAAACTCAATTAATGGTAAATGAGTATCCCATACATTTCCAAAGTTAATAACACAGGCTCGGAGCATATCTTCTAAAGTCTGAATGGTTCTCTCACTCTGAACATCAGTCTATGGATGGTAAGCTGTACTCATATCTAGACGTGTTCCTAAGGATTTTTGTAGAGATTGCCAAAACCGTGAAGTGAATCTACTATCTCGGTCAGAAATAATAGAATTTGGAACTCCATGCAATCTGACAATTTCCTTAAGATAAACTCTAGTCAGCTTCTCCATCTTGTCGTTCTCCTTAATTGGTAAGAAATGGGCGGACTTAGTCAATCTATGGACTATTACCCAAATAGTGTCGAACCCACTAGGAGTTTTGGGTAACTTAGTGATGAAGTCCATTGATATCTGCTCCCATTTCCATTCAGGTATTTTCGGTTGTTTGAACTAAACCTGAAGACCTTTGATGTTCTGCCTTTACTCTAGAACAAGTCAAGCATTTTCTCACATAAGTAGCAATTCCAGCCTTCATGTTTGGCCACCAATAATGTACTTTTAAGTCTAAGTACATTTTGTCAGAGCCTGGATGCACAAAATATATGGACTTGTGGGCCTCTTCTAAGACCAAGTCCCTGACTCCACCGAACTTAGGCGTCTAAATTTGGTTCATAAAGTGTCGTGTTCCGTCATCTTTTTGTATAAGTTGCTTTTCCATTCCTCGCAAAGCTTCGTTCTTGATGTTTTCTTCTTTCAGAGCCTCAAGTTGAGCTTCTCTAATTTGTGTGGCAAAGTTAGAATGGATAGTTATGGTTAATGCTCGTACCCGTCGGGTTTTAATATATTCTTTCCGGCTCAAGGCATCTGCTACCACGTTTGCCTTTCCTGGATGATAACGAATCTCACATTCGTAATCATTCAACAATTCGACCCATCTTCGTTTTCTCATATTAAGATCTTTTTGGTTGAAGATGTGTTGGAGACTCTTGTGGTCGGTAAAAATAGTACACTTAGTACCGTATAAGTAATGTCTCCAAATTTTTAGTGCAAAACTACAGCTCCCAATTCAAGATCATGGGTAGTGTAATTATTCTCATGCACCTTAAGTTGTCGTGATGCATAAGCGATGACTTTTCCTCTTTGCATCAACACACATCCCAATCCTTGATTTGATGTGTCGCAGTATACGACGAAATCTTTTGTCCCATCTGGAAGGGATAGGATTGGTGCACTACACAACATTTACTTCAGTTTCTGAAAAGCAACTTCTTGTTTGTCTTCCCAGTTGAACTTCGTATCCTTCTGGGTTAGTGTTGTAAGCGGCTTGGCTATTTTGGAGAAATTCTCTATGAATCTACAGTAATAGCCAGCAAGTCCTAAGAATTGACGCACTTCTGTTGGCGTCTTTGGCGCTTCCCAATTTTTAATTGCTTCAATCTTGGAAGGTTCGACATGAATCCCTTTGTTACTAACTACATGTAAAAATGTGTACTTCTCTAATCCAAAATTCACATTCAGAGAATTTGGCGTACAACTTTTCTTTTCTTAGTAGTTCCAAGATTATTTGCAAGTGTTAACCGTGTTCTTCCTTGGTTCGTGAATATATCAATATATCATCGATAAATACTATCACGAATTTATCCAACTACGGTTCGTAAACACTATTCATGAGGTCCATAAACATTGTTGGAGTGATGGTCAATCCAAAGGCTTAACTAGGAACTCACAATGAACATACCGAGTCCTAAATGTTGTCTTCGGAACATCGTCTTCTTGTACTCCGAGTTGATGGTATCCTGATCTGAGATCTATCTTGAATCTTCTAGAATCTTCAGGTGTTTTAGTCTATCAACCACCGTATCCAAGTTTAGTTGTGCATCGGTCTGACCATAATTAAACATAGGTGATCAGTCTACGTTTAGTTGTGGTTCGGCCCATGTACAATAAAACTCGACTAAGTGCTTTGACCTAAAACATTGCATTGAATTCTTATCGAGGGTTTGGGTTTTCTATATTTTTGGGTTATACATGTGTTCTCATCGCGGGACTGAGTTCATACATAACTCTATATCTTTGTGTTTGTTGTATTCATGGGTATTATTAATTATTGTTTGTTACTTCAGGTCTAGTTGATAAGGCACCGGCCAGTCAGGACAGTCGGTGGGCAGGATCATTTTAGCATATAGCCGTTCTGAAATCCAGCAACCCAAATCGACATGTCTATCCTTGTCACCGCTCCCGTAAGTAGTCCTTCAGAAGAATATTTAATAATACTTTATATTGTAGGCTAAGGGATATACCTAAACCTAACAGAGTAAGCCCTAAACTATAGGCGTGCTTTCCTAAGAAAGTACTAATTCACTATAGTTAATAGCTCTGATACCAATCTGTCACACCCCGGCCGTCGGCGGAAACACCGGGCGGTGTAACGTCATTTCTCGTATCATAGTTATCAACTTCCTGAAAACACATGCATTTAAAAATACGTCAACATAAAGTTGGTGAGTTCACAGGTTTTGACTCCATATAAAATAACACTTTTCTCATGTTCAAAAAGTATAGTTTCAAAAGTATCATTTTGATTCTCCAACATTTAGTATATATATTAGGTATAATGGTTTATTTATTAAATAAGTAGTTTACCTATAAGTCTCATATACTATGAATATAATGGTTTGTAATTCCATACAAACGAAAGTTGCTACGTATAAATCTTATTTCAATTCTATACGAGTAAAACCGCTACGTATAAATCTATTTCAATTCTATAAGAGTATGTGTGTTAGGTATAATTATCTACTTAATATACAAGTAGTACCTAGGGTATAAGTAGGGGGAAACTTATACTTAACATTAATACTTATATAACGACAAAGTATAATGCTTCTAACAATTTGCTATCATGAATCCGTAACCGCTGCTTGACAACAAAACCTCTGACAAAACACACTCATGATTTACCATGAGAAACAATACAGTCATGATTTACCATGAGAAACAATACACTCATGATTTACCATGAGAAACAACACCGCGCGCTTCATCGACGCCGGAATAACAAGTAAAAGGAACGGATCGTCACTTGCTTGTCTTGGGTTGTAATTAACAACCACGAGTGGGGTCGTCAACCCGTATCTTATTCATACACGACTTCCTCGCTCACACGGGATTAACGGTTACAGGTCAGAGGACTTCCACTAAGATCCCCAATCTTAGTTGATGAATGAGGTAGCTCATGTAGACTTTGACGGCTTGCTATAGCTCTAACAACAAAAGCATTTTCATGTCTAAAACCCTAAGTTACTAGACTATGCTTTTAAACATTACTCCTAACTTCATAACATTTAGGCAGTATAACAGCTATAACTTGAAGTAAAACCAGGTTTTATCTTGACATAAAACCAATAATAACAACATATAACGTTCCTAGTTTTATCTTGACATAAAACTATCAATAACATACTAATTTTTATCTTGACATAAAACTAATAATAACAACATATAACATACCAAGTTTTATCTTGACATAAAACCAATAATAACATCATACTTTATAACTTAACATATAGAACTTCGGAACTATATCGTACACAACATATATATAGAATCTTAAGTATAACTCAAGATCTACATTAGTAAACTAACATGCCGACAAGTTGATAATAGTTGTATATATTCAAAATATTATATTTAGAACAACTATACCCCGACTATTATAACTATATACTATCATATAGACATAATAATGTATATATAATATTTAGCATGCGTTTTCCCCCAAAATATTAGAAAGTGGGGCCGTGAAACTCACCTTAATATCGTACTTCGATAGAATCTAACTAAAAACAGTCAGCGGTTCGCGATCACCGGGCTCGGGAAGCGAAACGGCTTCAGCAAACGAGAACGAAGGAAGGAGATCAGGTGTACTAAGCCTTGGGGTCGAAATTTCTATTTATAGGCTGATTTTTGGCCCTCACGACGTGAGAAATGATAGGTTCACGTCGTGAATTATGGATAGAGTCATCTCGTAGTCTTCCCAGGTGTTTTCTAGCCTCGATTCGTGTCCTACAGCGTCCTCACGTCGTGAGAAAACCTTGCTCACGTCGTGAGCTTTTTGGTTATCGTTCCGTAGACTTCTAGATTCAAAATGTGGCGGTTTGACTCCTCACGTCGTGAGTTTTTATGCTCACGTCGTGAGTTCAGTCAAATTAGGGTTTTCTGACAGCGACATCTTCGGAAGGCCATAACTTTTGCATACGAACTCCGTTTTTGACGTTCTTTATATCCACGCGTAGGTATTTACGAGCACTATAACTCTATTTTAGACTCCAATAGCTAATTCTAAGTCTATTTTAAATTCCTCTTATTATAGAGATTTATAGTGTTCGGTTTATCATAACTTCTTCATACGAAGTCAGATTTAGACGTTCTCTACATTTTTGGAATCGTATGGACGTATACTTTGAGTTGTATCATAAATTATGTATGAATGTTCATACTTTAACATGAATTACATAGTAAGTTTATCACATTATTAGTTTAACAAAATCACATTACATGATTGGCATAATCACATGTGATTGTTATTGACCTAATTTTGACGGGTGTTACAATCTTGCAACCTTGAACATAATTATAAACAAGATATGGAAAAGCTCATCGCATTTCATAGAGACATATTTTATCGTTCGACTTCTTTATGTTTCTATAACACTTGAATACTGGTAAGTTTCTTTGTTTGCCCTTGTTCTTATTAATTTGGATTTTTAGTCCCTGAGTTGTACGCGGGGCGTACCACTTGGTACGCTTAGCATACAAGCTGTAAAGTGAGTACGCAGGGCATACCAAATGGTACGCTTACCGTACTCATGCGAGAAGGGATCGGGACTCCGGACACGTACTCTGGGCGTACGTGCATTTACGCGGGGCGTCTGTGGGTCATTTAGAAACCCTAATTCTAGAGGTTGGACACTATATAAACATCATTATGGACCATGAAACCCTCATTTCTCAGCCTCCTCTTTCCTCCTAGTCCTATACTCGAAACCCTAACCCTATCTCTTGCATTTCGAGCTTATAGTTTCCATTTTTGTGTGTTTTGATCCATTCTCAAGAAGTAGAAGATTGGTGCAAGGTGGTGGATCAAAGAAGAGCTTGTGGATCTGGAGTATATGCTTCATTTCGAGCTTGTTTGAGGTATAAAGCTTTAATCTTGATCTTCAGAAGCTTAGATCTTCCTTGTTTGAGTTTTGGACCCTTTTTGGTCCCGTGGATGTGATCTAGTGGTTTGATACCACTCCAGAAGCTTAGAGTTGCCACTCTTGGTGTTTTTGTGGTCCTAGATTCATAAAGTTGACACCTTTAGGGCTTAGAGTCCCCCATGCATGAGTTTGAGTTCATTTAATGGAAGTAGAATGCTAAATTTCGAAGTTGGGACCTTTTGGGGCATCCATAAAGTCACCAAGTCAGTGACTTTATGGTTCTAGACACTTTTTGGGACTCAGATTTGTGGTCTGGACCTTTGGACTTCAGTATCAAGAGCTTAATGGAAAAGTTGGCTTAATGGATTAGTATCATGGGAATACAAATCTGTACGCGCAACAAACAAGCCTAACTGCGAGTACGCTTAGCGTACAACTGAGTACGCCCCGCGTACTCAGTCAGAAGGATTTTGCAAGTTGGGCCAAGGGTTTGGGCTTTCTTTTGGGCTTGAGCTTATGAGATCTTGTTCGACATTCTAAGAGAAAGTGTTTTGGACTAGGAAAAGTTATTAGGCTTTAGGGTAAGGACCATGAAAGGGTTGGGCCCAATTTGGAAAATTGGGCCATAAATGGGCCATGAAAGATTATTTGGTTTTGGGCCTTTTAGATTGTGGATTTTTTCCTTAGTCTTGGATCAAACTAGGTCAAGGGTAAAATGGTTATTTTACCCAAGTATGGATTATTGGATATAGATTGGAACCCAAGTGTTAATTGGGTGTTATTTTGTATTGATAGCTCGGGGGGTCGTCAGGGCAGCAGCTAGGGATCTTTAGTGAGATTTAGCATTCGAGGTGAGTTTTCTCACCATGTATACCGGGTCGAAGGCACCATTGCCAACCCATGATCTGACATGTTAAAATACTCATTGTCTGTGTGACATTAATATGTATATGTGCTTTTATGCTTTCTGGGAGGGGCCCGATGATTATCATGTATGTATCAGTTGTTATGTGATATGATTTTTATGTGGGCGGGGCCCATTATCCGAGTTAGGGCGGGGCCCGTTATACTCATTGGGCGGGGCCCGTTATCCGAGCTAGGGCGGGGCCCGTCATACTCTTTGGGCGGGGCCCGTTATATGTTATGTATGTATGGTATGAGGTATCTTGGGGGACTCACTAAGCTTTGTGCTTACGGTTTTCAGTTTATGTTTCAGGTACTTCCGGTTCCAAAGGGAAGAGCTTGGGTTGACTCATCGCACACACCATATGGATTCCGCATTTGAGATTTCACTCTAATTTTTATGATGCTTGATACACTTATTTTATTTAGGATGTATGGATTATGTTTTGCATATTGTTTTACTTAAATTTAAAATGAAAATTTTGGATCATATTTTTTGGAACGTTACAAGCTGGTATTAGAGCCTTGGTTTGAGGGATTTGGGCACACTCTCGGGTGTGTCTGAACTCAAACTGAGGGTTTCATAAAGTTTTGTTTTCAAGAATAAATTATATTTTAAGAAAAGGGTTTTTCTAAAATAAGATACGGTGTGGTGCATGCAATCAGCCGAGCTCAAGTATGTTTTCCCAAAATACCCATACATATTATCTATTATGCTTTGATCTGTGAATCTGTGAATCGCATGCTAGTTAGGGCTAAGGATATGCTCAGTTTTTGCATGTTAGAATGCTAGGAGAATTTGGTACCACTCCAGGAGCTTTGAGTTACCCCTCTTGGTGTTTCTAAGGTTCAAGGTCCATAAAGTTGGCACTTTTAGGGTTTAAATTCATCCATGCATGAGTTTGGGTCCTTTTCATGATAATAGAATGCTATATTTTGAGGTTGGGTCTTTTTGGGGCATGCAAAGTCACCAAGTCAGTGACTTTATGGTTCTAAACTTTCATTAAAAAGTAGATTTGTGGTTTGGACTTCTAGACTTAAGCATTAAGAGCTTAATGTTGATTTTGGCTTAATGGAGGAGTATGTTGGGCATACAAGTCTATACGTGCAGCGTACAAGCCAAACAGCGTGTACACTTAGCGTACAACTGAGTACGCCCCATGTACTCAGTTTGGGAGGGATTTTGCATGTGGGCTTCAGTTTGGGCCATCTTTTGGGCTTAGTTGTCTTGGGCCCTATTGGTCCATCAGGTTTTGCATTGATGATTATTTTGAGAAGGTCTACAATGGGTTGGACCCAATTTGGAAAAGTGGGCCATGAATTGGGCCTTGGGCCTTGGGTGGTTCTTGGTATTTGGGCCTTGTGGATTATTTGGTTTGGGCCTAAGTCTTGGTCCAAACTAGGTGAGGGGTAATTTGGTCATTTTCCCTAGTAATGGATTTATGAATATGGTTTGGGACGCAAATGTTGATTGGGTGTTGTTTGATTTTGATAGTTCGGGGATCGGTCAGCCAGCAGCCAGAGATTTACTCTCAGGATTCAGCAATGTGAGGTGAGTTTCCTCACTGTGTTTGGCGGGTCGAAGGCACCAATGTCGGCCCTTGTTATTATGTTAGGATGCTATTAGTCTGCGTGCCCTTGCATATGTTATGTGCTGCTATGTATGCGAGGCGGGGCCCGATGACGGCGGGACCTGATGAGTATATTGCATGCTGGATATTAGTGCCTGTTTTTATGCTTACCGGGCGAGGCCCGATGCCGGGCGGGGATGACTGTATGGTATGTTATAGTCTTCGTGATTATTGCATGTGCTAATAGGTTATATGTTTATATGATTATTTGGTTATATGAATATGTGTGTTTCAGGCGGGGCCCAATGTCAGGCGGAGCCTGGTGAATGACTGATCTGTAATCTGAGCGGGGCTCGATGCCGGGCGGGACCCGAGGCCGAGTGGGACTCGAGACCGGGAGAGGCCCGATTAAGGGCGGGGGCCCAGTATGTGATTTATCTAAGTATGGTATGTGGTATCTTGGGGAACTCACTAAGCTTTGTGCTTACGATTTTCAGTTTATGTTTCAGGTACTTCAGTTTTTCAAATGAAAGAGCGCGGGATGGTTGCAGGGCACACACCACATGTTTCCGTATTCTGTGATTTACTCTGATTTGATGATATTTTGATAAATATTGATTACCATGGTTTTATGGAAATGATATGTATTAATGATTTATTCATTTAAAAAAAATGAAAAATATATGTCATTATTTTTGGGACGTTTCAAGTTAGTATCAGATTTTTGGTTTGAGGGATTCAGACATACCCTCGGGTGTGTCTGGACTCACACTTAGGATTTGGTAAGTTTTCAAAAATGAAAGAAAATGATTTAAAAATGAAAAATAAGTTTTCTAATACAAGAATGGGTGTGGTGCATGCAATCAACCAAGCCCAAGTAAGTTCTCCCAAATTACCCATATATGTTATCTGATATTATTTGATCTATGAATCTGTGAATCCCATGCTAGTTAGAGCTAAGGATCTGCTCAGTTTTTGCATGATAGAATGCTAGGAGAGATGCATTGTATGCCTATTGTATGAGCTTGTAGACTTTCTTGCTAGTTTTGGTTAGCCAGTGATAGGATGGCCTGATATGGGATGCCCAGTAGCCTAGGAAGCATGGGATGCTGGTTTGGGTATGATTCGGATGCGTAAGGCAACAGTAGCGGGGGTGGGAACTCCTAGTATGAGTTGTAGTATGTGGGATTTGATGCTCGTGATTATTCTATGGATTGGAGTGTTACTACAGGAATGTTGCTTGCTTTGTGCTTTGTGGAACTCATAAGTGATGTGAGTTAGAGATTAAGTGAATATGTCAAGTCACATGTGGCAAAGGTTGGATAATCTCAGAGTGACGGATTTGACCCCATTGCACAGCTCTTATTTGAGTCTAACCGTTGTAGGGATGAGTCTGTTACTCAAAGGATTATCTAAGCTTTGTTGCATGTGATTGTGTTCATGAGGTAGCTAACTGACATCATGAGGAGTTCTTCAGCAACTTATGGCAGGGTGAGGTCGGGAACCTAGGTAGCCTAGGGATTGCTTCAATGGGTTTTGTAGCACTGGGCAGCAAATGTTTGGGATATGGGGTTGAGAGGGTGACTTAGAGGATTCGGGAGGATTCTTGAGTAAAGTATGGATAGGTGTGGAAGGTAGTATTGGGCCCGTACTACTAAAAGCATAAGATCCATACTCGAATTCGGGAGAGTCTTGGAGAATATAGGAAGCATGTGGGATGAGGATTCGTGGGTGTATGCGGACCTTCTGCATGTTGTTTCAGTATAGTGTTGAGCACTCTGGAATGGAGTTCAAACTATGGTTCTGGCTCACGACAGGTAATGAGCCGATTGATGCGCGGACGCGGGAGTTCATCTCATCGGAGATTACTGACGATATTTTGGAATGGACCTTATGTTGGATTAGTGTCTAAGTCCATAACTATTTTGGTATGTACTTGACCCGATGGTGCATGGTCCTTTTGGGTTGCCTTCACCAAAGCAACTTGATAGGATGAATTATGGAGAGAGAGAGAGGATTAATTATGATTTATTAATATATTATGAGAATAATATATTAAAGGAGAAATCATATTGTTTAATTAATATTAGTCAATAATTAATTAAAAATTAATTTTGCGGCTAAAAGAGATTAACTAAACTTAGGGGACTAGAACTGTCAATTGTGTGATATTTAAATATTGGGCTATTGGACTTCATATTAGAGGAGTGGACGAATTCTATGGGGAAACCCATTAGAAATCGTCCAAGGCCTCTAAAGGAGGAGTCCATGGGTTGCTTAGGGCCTAAGCAGTCAAATTAGGGTTTCCTTGTTAGATAACCCTAATAGCCTCACTATTTAATCACCCCTAGGGCACCAAAAACGTGGCAATCTGATTCCTTAGGGTTTCTAGACGTTTTTGAGTGCCTCTCCTCTTCTCCTTCTTCATCCTCTTGCTCTTGGTGTTTGTCAGCCATTAGAGGAGTGACATTTGTGACTCTAAGCTTTTAGAAACCTATTACTACAAGGAATAGAATGTTATTGCTATATAACAATCAAGGTAAGATCTAAACCCTATTCTTATGTTTATATTGATTATCACATGCTAGATCTAGGGTTTATGGCTTTGGATGATTATTGCATGTTCATTAGACAAACTAGATCCAAAGCTTTAGGGTTTGCATGTACACCATAGGAATGTTGTAGTGGTCAAAACCCATCACCTTAGTGGTCTTTGGTTCAGTCAAGGAAGGGATTTCGGAGCTCTTGGATAGTCATCTCGGGGCCTTTAGGGCCGAGATTGTAGCTGGGCAGTTGAGGGCTCATCTGGAGCCCAAAGCTTGTGGATCTCTAGAATCCTTCAGGAAGGAGGAACCTATTGTTAGTTCTTGTCATTTGGGATCGGAGGGGAGTTTGGCACCATGTCCTCAGGGTGGTCGGGGTAACTCAGGAGGAGGAGGTCAGGATTCTTTCGGATGCTTTTGTGGTATGTTATCTTCTGTTTTCTTCCAGGTTGCGATTGGGAATTTGTATTGCATTGGAATTGTGATTGGGTTTGGGCAAGTTACATCTCGGGTCGGTTCTCTACTATTTTCTGGGTTATCAAGGATTGTTATATGTCATTCTGCATGACAAGAGTCTTCAATGAATCATTAGAGGGTCATATCTTATTGAGCGGGTTTCAACGTCTTCAGTTGTTGATCGGGGTGTACGTCGTGATCAATTTAGGGGTATTGATTAGAGGATCTTTGGTTAGGACTAGCAAGTCAGTTCTCCAGTGAAGTTAGGGTTCAATGATTCTATCATCTATTTTGGTATAATCGGCGGTTGCCTATGGAAGAACTTTTGGGTTCAAACACTACCATTGCTACAAGAGGAGTGGTAGCAGGAAGATAGGGGTGTCAGTTGCATGAGTTGTTTGGTCTTTGGATGGGTCAGGGGAGCGGTATATTTTCATGAGTTATAGACGGTTGGAGTTCATTGGTTCTTTGAGAATGGAAGTTGGGGTGAAGATTCGTCAGTTCAGGGTAAGGGTTATGGTTTTTTAGTTTTCGGCATAAGAACTCAAGGAACTGGTATGGTATCATGGGAAGTGATTTGGATTATCAGGTTAGTTAAGATCTCTAGAGTATTCTTCGGGATTTCAGAAGTTGGGCGATCGTTGAATTGGCCAATAATGGAATGTTGGTATTGATTGGCGTGGGTCGCAGGCAGTTCATGCTATCTGAGGTTGATGGGTCAGGAATCTATCGGATTTAAGAGAGTTTCGTTGAATCCAAGTGTGGGAGAATTGATAAGAATTTCTGAAAGTTTGGAAGGGTGTGGAACTAGGGAAATTTTCACATCATCGCCAGGGAGAGAGACGACCTAAGTGGCCGTTTAGATTGAGATTATGTAAGTGGTAGTTCATGAAACTTCTAACCATTGGTCGACTTCTTCTTTATTATGCATATCAGGTTTGTGGGTGAGTCCGAGATGAGGGCTTTGGGAATTCGAAGTATCATCCGAACAGCTGAGTGGATGCATGTTTCGGCTCAGTATACGTGTGGATGTGATGGTTAGGGTGTGGTAAGGCCATGGGTGGTAACCATGGTTGGCTTGAAGTGTTGTAAGACTGCGATGGGATCGTATCATTCACCAGTTCGAGGTAGACCACCGTTGGAGGTGATCATGAGCATAAAAGGGGGGATCAGTTCGTGCCTTGGGCACGCCGGTCAGGATGTCCGAGGAGTATTATCTGTTTAGGTTGAGGACCATTGGGGTCTGAGTCGGAGTCGGGCCTGTGTAGCTCTAAGATGGGTAAGACGTGTAACGCCTAGTTCCCGGTATGAATCTATATTTGCAATTGTGTATATTTCTTTGGAGAACTTGGTGAGTTGGAAGCCTCAACTCGTCGAGTAGAAGTTGTCTTGACCGCGGGGTTTCATGAGGCAACTCGACGAGTTGAGGTGCCTCAACTCGGCGAGTTGGCCGCTTAGAGGAAACCCTAATTTTAGGGTTTTGCACCCTATTTAAACACCTTAAATCCCAGGTGTTGGCCTCATTTCCATCCTCCATAGTCCCTAACCCTAATCTCGAAACCCTAGAGCCTCTTTGAGTGTTGTGAGATCATTGTGAGTGAGTTTTGGTGTGTTTGAAGCTCTTGGAAGGAAGAGAAGCTTGGTGCAAGGTGGTGATTCAAGTAGGAGCCTTCAGATCTGGATTCTTTGCACCATTTCCAGCATATTTCGGGTATAAAGATCTAACCTTGCTTAATATTTGATTAGATCTCTTTTTGGGTTAGTTTGGATGCTTTTTAGTCATGTTTGGGTGATTGATGGGATTGTAGGACATCCCAGGTGCTATTCTTTCAGATCTATGATCCTCATGAACTCTTTTGGCATAAAGGTGCCAACTTTATGGTCTTAAGAGCTCCATGCATTCATTAAGTCCATCTTATGGCTTCTTTTGAGCATTTAAGCTTCTTCTAAGTATACTTAAAGGTAAAGTTGGAAACTTTACGTGGTATCTCAGCTTTTAGGGACAGATCTACAGTTTGGGATTATGCCTTTGATGATTTAGTGCTTAATGATTAAGTCCTTACCCTTTTAAGCCTAGGGTTTGGGTTTTGAACCCATTTTGGTGGTTCTTAGGGGTAAAGTTGGAAACTTTACTCTTCTTGAGTCCATTTCAGTTAAGATCTGAGTCATGAAGCTCTTAGTTTCATTAAGGACGACTTAATGGATTAAGATGTTGGATTTCTGGCGAACTCAACGAGTTGATGGAGGAACTCGATGAGTTGGATCGGTTTATTCCCGACTTTGTAGACTGATGGATAAACTCGGCGAGTTTATGGATGAACCCGACGAGTTGGGTCAACTCAGATTGTTAACTTTGACTTTGACTTTAGTCTTTGACTAAGTTCGACCTATAAGGGGATTTTGGGCATTTTGTGTTGTACTTAAGGAAATCCTTTATGTTTAGGGGCTGATTAGAGTCAATATTCTGAACCGGGATCCGTTCAGCTATCTTTCTGTATTCGAGGTGAGTTTCCTCACTATTTTAGCGGGTCTAAGGCACCAAGGCCGAACCTCGGTAGTTATGTTAGTATACTTGTTGTCTGTGTGATACTTGTATGAAATTGTATATGTATGTATGTTGGGCGGGGCCCGTTATATGAGTGTGGGCGGGACCGTATCTCAATTCTATCCGAGTGTGGGCGGGGCCGTATCTCACTATCATTCGAGTGTTGGCGGGGCCCGTATCTCACTATTATTTGAGTGTGGGTGGGGATCGTCTCTCATTATTGCATGTTATGTATGGTATGTGGTATTTTAGGGGAACTCACTAAGCTTTGTGCTTACGGTTTTTAGTTATGTTTCAGGTACTTCTAGTTCCTAGGGGAAGAGCTCAGGATAACTGCATCGCACACACCATTAGGATTCCGAACATGATGTTTTATTCTGATTTTATGACAATTCATACATTGGTTTTTATTTTAAATGATTGGATGATATTGGAATTACTATTTTATCTATTATTAAAAAAACAATTTGGGACCATATTTTTGGATGTTACAAGACGCGTGGGCGAGGCCGCTCCGTGGTATAGTTGAGTGGGACCCGTGGGTGAGGCCCATGTGATCATGGCAATACAGGTAGGACCTGGTGGAGACTGTTGGATCAAGGTTTTGGAGCTTGAGTTACAGGATTAAGTGGATGGTGATTGTGCGTGTGACGCACTGTTATTTTGGACTCCTGGGATCCTGGTGGTTGGACCAGGTGCGAGACTAGTAGTCTCAACGATGGTTGGGAAACTTTATATCACGATCTAGTGAGGGGTTATCGTGAATCAGAAGGTTTTGGGTGAAACGCAAGTGCATATCTGTGGATCTCGGATTATGATTTGAGTATCGGGTTGGTTTTTGGGTGAAATACTGGTCTGGGAATCGCGAAGTGTTTATGTGCAGGATTTTCTTTTCAGTGGGATGAGAATTAGGGTATCTGTATGCCGAGGGCATCAATCGAAGGTTTCAAGGCGGTATTATTAATTTGGAACTCGTGTGTGGAGTCGCGTGTTATTCAGAGAATATGTTAGGGCACTTGCAGTTTGGATTGGATAATCTCAGAGTAAATGATTTGACCTTGTTGCGCAACTCTCGTCTGAATTTAACCGTTGTGGGAATGAGTCTTCTACTCGAAGGATTATCTGAGCCTTCTGTCAAGTATAAGTGTTCTGCAACAATATTTGGTCTGTGATTATGTTTTTGTAGTGGGAACCTCAAGTTATGAGAAATTGAGTAGTCAGTTGGGTGATAAGTGGAATAGATTCAACAATGGTTTAATATGGGCGGTCTGTCAAAGAATGAAACCATCTAGAGACTTCAGATTTTAGGTTGATTAGATGTGGTTATTTTGCAAGGGATTATTTTCGGATGAGTAAGGGTTCGTTCATCTTCGGGTTGGGGAGCCCTGCTAGGGTTGGTTTCGGTTGTCTTGGGAAGGTTGTGGTATGCTCGGGGTTGTGGTCGTGATGCTCAGGTTGTTGGATGTGTTGGGGATGGTAAGGAATGATTACGAGGACGAAATCTAATTTAAGTGGGGGAGAGTTATAACGCCCTGTTTCGAATTGTTTCCCCATTTCAGGGTGGTGATCAAGGATTGGATAATAGCAGACTGGACCCTTGAAGAATTAAGATTTGGACTCATTTGGGGTAGATGATGTAATTTGGATGACCCGGGTATTTGGTGTGTGCTTTAGATCTATAGGGTATTTTAGTAATATGTTAGCTCGGGCTTTTATGGAAATTGGATGTTTGTTCGGGATATTATAAAGCAGGTACGAGTTGATTGAAGTGTAGAGCTTCTCGTGACCTTTTCGTGGATATATGGATCGTCGGAATCAGAATTATAACGAAGAAGTTATGGACTTCGGAGGGCTTAAGGGTTTAAGAGGAAACCCTAGTACGCGGGGCGTACCTGGGGAGTACGCGGGGCGTACTGGTGCGAAGGTCATTACGCTGGGCATAAAGTGGTGTACGCTTAGCGTACTGCGAGGGTTTCATCGGGGGGGGTGCGAGACCTCGTACGTTGGGCGTACGAGGGGTAAGTGAAAACCCTAATTTGGGTGTTGTACCCTATATAATCTCATTAAGTCTTTTTGGCTGGCCTCTTTACCAGCCTCCAAATCTCCAAAATCCTAGAAATCGTCCCCTAGCCACCATGGTGATGGTTTTTTAGCTCATTATGTGCATTTTGGTGTTTTTGGGTCAATTTCAAGAAAATGGAGTTTTGTGCACGGTTATGGATCTATGAAGAGCTTGTGGATCTTGATTATGTGCTTCATTTCCAGCTTGTTTGAGGTAAAAAGCTTTGATCTTGTTCATTGTTGGCTTAGATCTATGTTGTTTGAGTTTTGGTCCCTTTTGGCCCCAAGGATGAGATCTAGTGGTTTGGTACCACTCCAGGAGCCTTGACTTGCCCCTCTTGGTGTTTCTGAGGTTCAAGGTCCATAAAGTTGGCACCTTTAGGGTTTAAATTCATCCATGCATGAGTTTGGGTCCTTTTCATAATAGTAGAATGCTATATTTTGAGGTTGGGTCTTTTTGGGGCATGCAAATTTACTAAGTGACTTTGCATGAGTTTGGGACCTTTTTCATAATAGTAGAATGCTATATTTTGAGGTTGGGTCTTTTTGGGTCAATTTCAAGAAAATGGAGTTTGGTGCAAGGTTATGGATCAATGAAGAGCTTGTGGATCTTGATTATGTGCTTCATTTCCAGTTTGTTTGAGGTAAAAAGCTTTGAGCTTGTGCATTGTTGGCTTAGATCTATGTTGTTTGAGTTTGGTCCCTTTTGGCCCCAAGGATGAGATTTACTGGTTTAGTACCACTCCAAGAGCCTTGAGTTGTCCCTCTTGGTGTTTCTAAGGTTCAACGTCCATAAAGTTGGCACCTTTAGGGTTTAAATTCATCCGTGCATGAGTTTGGGTCCTTTTCATAATAGTAGAATGCTATATTTTGAGGTTGGGTCTTTTGGGGCATGTAAAGTCACCAAGTCAGCGACTTTATGGTTCTAGACGTTCATTAAGAAGTAGATCTATGGTTTGGACTTCTGGACTTAAGCATTAAGAGCTTAATGTTGATTTTGGCTTAATGGAGGAGTACATTAAGCGTACAAGTATGTACTCGTAGCGTACAAGCCAAACAGCGTGTACACTTAGCGTATATCAGAGTACGCACTACGTACTTAGTCAGGAGAGATTTTGTGTGTGGGATTTGGTTTGGGCCATCTTTTGGGCTTAGTTGTCTTTGGCCCTGTTGGGCCGTCAGGTTTTGGGCTGATGATTATTTTGAGAAGGCCTACGATGGGTTGTGCCAAATTTGGAAAATTAGGCCATGGATTGGGCCTTGGGTGGTTCTTGGTATTTGGGCCTTGTGGATTATTTGGTTTGGGCCTAAGTCTTAGTCCAAACTAGGTAAGAGGTAAATTGTTCATTTACCCTAGTAATGGATTTATGAATATGGTTTGGGACCCAAATGTTCATTGGGTGTTGCTTGATTTTGATAGTTTGGGGATCGGTCAGCCAGCAGCCAGAGATTTATCCACGGGATTCAGCAATGCAAGGTGAGTTTCCTCACTGTGTTTAGCGGGTCGAAGGCACCAATGTCGGCCCTTGTTATTATGCTAGGATGCTAGAAGTCTGCGTGACCCTTGCATATGTTATGTGCTGCTATATATGTTGGGCGAGGCCCGATGCTGATCGGGGTTTGATGACTGTATGGTATGCTATAGTCTTTGTGATTATTGCATGTGCTAGTAGGTTATATGTTTATATGATTATATGGTTATATGATTATATGTGTTTCGGGCGGGGCCCAATGTCAGGCGGGGCCTGGTGAATGACAGATCTGTAATCTGAGCGGGGCTCGATGTCGGGTGGGGCCTGAGGCCGAGTGGGACTCGAGACCGAGCGAGGCTCGATGGCAGGCGGGGGCCCAGTATGTGATTTATGTAAGTATGGTATGTGGTATCTTTGGGAACTCACTAAGCTTTGTGCTTACGGTTTTCAGTTTATGTTTCAGGTACTTCGGTTTTCCGAATGGAAGAGCTCGGGATTGTTGCAGGGCACACACCACATGTTTCTGCATTCTGTGATTTACTTTGATTCGATGATATTTTGCTAAATCTTGATTACCATGGTTTTATGGAAATGATATGTTTTAACGATTTATTCATTTAAAAAAACGAAATTTTTATGTCATTCTTTTTGGGACGTTTCATGCCAATTATAGGAGCTTGTAGAATTGCATGCTAGTGCTAATCAGGCGGTGATTGGATGGCTTGGTTAGGTCATGCTTGGTTCTGATTAGTTGATGCTTGAATGCTTCCTTCTTTATGTTTTTTGGAGTTCTAACTAACTTTAGCTAACTAGTAAGTGAATATTCTAAGTTACATATTATGGGAACTAGATAATTTTAGAATGTTGGGTTTTAACTCTATTGCGCAATTCTTGTTTGAGTCCAACCATTGTAGTGTGTAACCTCTCATTCGAAGAATTATCTGGTTTTTGTAATATTTAATTGTATTTATGAGCTATTTAGATGAAGTTAACGGGAGTTCCTTCTGCAGCTGATGGTAGAGAGTGGTGTGGAGTTTGCCCTAGGAAAACCTAGGATGAGATCGAGTATTGGGAGCCAGGAGCCTTATATGTGAGGGGAATTGTATGGATATAAAGTGACTTGGTAGAGTCAAAGCAATCCTTGACGAAAGTACGGATAGATATGGAAGGTAATATGGGCCCGTACTACTAGAAGCAAAGGATTCGTACTCGATTCAAGGAGAGCTGCGATGAAGCCAGGAAGCTTGTGGAGTTATGATTCCCCGACGTATATATATATATATATATATATATATATATATATATATATATATATATATATATATATATATATATATATATGATGAGCATTCTGATGGTTTGTCTGGTCTATTTTCAGTATGGTGACAATGCGAGGCAGACCTGTTGGCAGTTCTGGTGCCGGTGAGGCTTCGGGCTCAGGTTCTGGAGCCGGGCAGTTGGATGATCAGACCAGGGAGTTCATCTCGTATGAGATTACACGCAGTATCCTCGAGAAAACTCCTTTGATCTTTCGCACGGTCAAGTAGGGTATTCTGGAGATTCTTGATGAGCGGTTGAGCGCCTTTCGCGCAGAGATGGTGGCTTTGGTTGGGACGCGTTCTTTGACCTTCAGGGAGTTCCGGGCATGTGGAGCTCCAGATTATCACGGGGAGAGGGACCCAAATGCGAGCAGGAGGTGTTTAGCATATTTTGTTAACGCCTTCCGTACCATCCGTTGTCCCGAGGGGGACAAGGTCAGACTAGCTTCCTGCCTTCTGAAGGACAGGGCACAAGATTGGTGGGAGGAGGTAGAACGTGTGGTGGGTGATGATGTTGTTGATGTGATGACCTAGGATGATTTCTCGACCAAGTTTTGAGCTAAGTTTGCACCGGTGATTAAGGTGCAGCAGCTGGCGTGAGAGTTTCAGGATCTTTGCCAGACTATTGAGACGGTGGCTAAGATCACCGCTACGTTTAGGGAGATGGCGTTTCTGGTTCCGCAATATGTGGTGGACGAGGAGATGAAGAAGGCCCGGTACTGTGAGATGTTGAGGAGTGACATTCGACAGTTTGTGAGTCGATCCAGCTGTTAGACGCTAGAAGACATGATAGCAATGGCTAAAGAGATAGAGATTGATCTGGAGATGGAAAGGAAGAGGAATACGGATGAGGTTCAAGTATCATGAGGTTCGGGCAAGAGGCCCAAGGTTGTGGATACAATAGGGAAGGGACAGTAGGGCCGAGGCCACTACCACAAGTATGGCAGGTCGCACGAGGGGACGTGCAGGGTGGGTGGTTCTGGCTGCTTCAAGTGCGGCCGGAATGGTCATATTAGCAGGGATTGTACTGCTACCACCAACATCAGCCCGATATCTGATTTGATTTGCTTTCAGTGCAATCAGAGGGTCCACAAGAAGGCCCATTGTCCGAGTTTAGCTGTAGCAGGACTGGTGTCAGCACCCGCTCCTGTGACTCTTCGGATTACTGACGGCCGCCAGGGCAGGCAGACGCGCATGTGGCGAAGAGCAAGGCTTTGCAGTTGACGGCCGAGGAGACGCGTGCAGCTCCTGATGTGGTGACGGGTATGTATCTTCTCCTTATCTCTTTATTTATATTGAATTGATTGCTCATATTTGTGTGTTTTATTTTAGGATCGTTCCTCGTGAACGGTATTTCTGCAACGGTATTGTTTGATTCGGGGGTTACCTGATCGTTTGTATCGCTTGTGCTTAGCAAGAGATTTGTTGGAGCTCCGGGAGAGATGGATTGTCCTCTCGACATCGAGATTGCTGATGATAGGTCTATTCGGGTTAAGATGGTCCATCGGGGTTGTACTATCCATTTATTCAGCGAGCAGTATCTGTTTGATTTGCTTCCCATTCCTCTGCGTAGGAACAAGGTTATCATGGGTATAGATTGGTTGAGCCATAAAGAAGTAGGGATCGACTACGAGCAGCAGTTAGTTCGGGTTCGGACCACAAGTGGGAGAGAGCTGGTGATTCATGGTGAGAGACCGCAACATGGGCCGATTATGTATTCTGCAATGAGGGCCAAACGCTATCTTCAGCAGGGTTGGTCGGGTTATGTCGCCCATGTCATGGATACCTAGGATAAGGGTAAGGCGGCCGTGGATGATGTTTCGATTGTGCGGGATTACCCGGATGTATTCCGGGAGGATTTGCTTAGGGTGCCTCCGAAGAGGCAGGTTGAGTTCAGGATTGATCTGGTTCTAGGTGCGGCTCCAATAGCCAAAGCACCGTATCGGTTGGCTCCTCCTGAGATGCAGGAGCTATCTACACAACTGCAGGATCTGTTAGACAAGAGATTTATTCGACTGAGCAGTTCGTCCTGCGGAGCACCGATTCTGTTTGTGAAGAATAATGACTGGTTTCATCGCATGTGTATAGATTATCGGGAGCTGAACAAGGTATCGGTGAAGAACCGTTATCCATTCCCGAAGACTGATGATCTTTTCGACCAGCTTCAGGGTGCATCTTGGTTCTCCAAGATTGATTTGCGATCGGGTTATCATCAGATGTGGGTCAGGGATGAGGATGTGTAGAAGATAGCTTTCCGGACTCGATATGGTCATTATGAGTTCACGGTGATGCCTTTTGGGCTCACAAATGCTCCAACTGCGTTCATGGATCTCATGAACTGTGTGTACAGACCGATGTCGGATCGGTCTGTGATAGTATTTATTGATGATATCTTGGTTTATTCCAAGACCCAGGAGCAGCATGAGGAGCACTTGAGGGAAGTGCTGGAGACATTGAGGAGGGAGAGACTTTTCACAAAGTTCTCCAAGTGTGAGTTCTAGTTGCACGAGATGCAGTTTCTGGGGCACCTTGTCAACCAGAAGGGTATTCTGCTCGATCCGGCCAAGGTCGAGGTCGTGATGCAGTGGGAGGTTCTGAGGTCTCCATCTGAGATTCGGAGCTTTCTTGGTTTGGCTGGTTATTATCGAAGATTCATCTATGATTTCTCCAAGATCGTTGTTCCTTTGACCCGACTGACCAAGAAGTCGATGACATTTCGCTCGGGGCTTGAGTAGAAGGCAGCTTTTGAGACTCTTAAACAGCGGTTGTGTGAGGCGCCAATTCTGACCTAGCCAAAGGGTGTTGATGATTTTGTGGTTTTTTGTGATGATTCGATCTCCGGTCTGGGGGAAGTGTTGATGCATAGGGGTCGCGTGATCGCTTACGCTTCAACGCAGCTGAAGCCTCATGAGGCAAATTATCTGACGCATGATTTGGAGTTGGGGCCGTGGTTTTCGCCCTCAAGATTTGGCGACATTACCTTTATGGGGTCCGTTATACTATTTACATGGATCACAAGAGCCTGAGGTACTTGATGGATCAGCCAAATCTGAATATGAGGCAACATTGATGGTTGGATGTGGTGAAGGATTATGATTGCGAGATCCTTTATCACCCAGGGAAGGCCAATGTGGTGGCCGATGCTCTCAGCGACAAGGCGGTCGCGGCTCCGATCAGAGACATATGTTTAAGTATGACCGTGATTACTCCATTGTTGGAGCAGATTTTTGAGGCTCGGGCCGAGGCCATGAAGCAAGAGCACCGGAAGAGCGAGCACATTGTGGGTCAGGTGGCTTCCTTCGATTATGATATCCGTGGATTGGTGACTCTGCATTGGCGAGTTTGGGTTCCTTATTGGGGCAGTGTACGCCATATTCTGATGGAGGAGGCTCACAAGTTGAGGTTCTCCATTCATCCAGGGGTGACAAAGATGTATAGGGATCTTCGTATTGATTATTGGTGACCCTGCATGAAGCGGGATGTGGCCTGGTACGTGGAGCGGTGCTTGACTTGCAGGAAAGTCAAGGCTGAGCATCAGCGACCTCATGGCAAGATGCAGCCCTTGGAGATTCCTTTATGGAAATGGGAAGACATCACCATGGATTTTATCACAAAGTTTCACAGGACTGCGTAAGAGGTGGATTCGATATGGGTCATTGTGGATCGTTTGACCAAGAGCGTGCATTTCATTCCGGTTCAGGAGAGTATTTCTGCAAAGAAGTTGGACGAGGTTTATATCAGGGAGGTGGTGGCACGTCATGGGGGTGGCGGTATCAGTGGTTTCTGACAGAGATATTGGTTTTATTTCCAGATCTAGAAGCTGTTTCATGACGAGTTGGGCAATCGTCTCCATTTTGGTACAACATTTCATTCGCAAACCGATGGTCAGAGTGAGCGGTCTATCCAGACCCTTGACGATATGTTGCGTGCGTGCGTGTAGGATTTTGGTTGGAGTTGGGATACATATCTTCCGTTAGCGGAATTTTCATATAAAAACAGTTATCACGCCAGCATCGATCGACCTCCTTTTGAGATGCTCTACTGGAGGAAATGCAGGACCCTGATTTTTTGGAGCGAGGTCGGTCAGTGGGTTATGGGGAGTACTGAGGTGGTACTCAAGACCACTGAGCTGATTTATCAGATTCAAAGCAGGCTCCAGATAGCTCAGAGTTCGAAGAAAAGTTATTCCGACAGGCGCCGGTCAGACATAGAGTTCCAGGTGGGAGATATGGTTCTCCTGAATGTGTCACCTTGGAAAGGTGTCATCCGGTTCAGGAAGTAGGGAAAGTTGGGTCCGAAGTATATTGGTCCCTTCAGGGTTTTGGCTTGGGTGGGCCCGGTTGCTTATCGTTTAGATTTTCCAGCCGAGCTCAGTCAGATTCATAGCACGTCCCGCGTCTCTTAGCTGCGGAAGTGTTTAGTGGATGATTTATCAGTGGTACCATTGGAGGTTATTCAGGTGGATTACCTCCTGAACTATATTGAGAGACCGGTGGCGATCTTAGATCGACAGACGAAGACCTTGAGGAACAAGGTTGTCGAGCTAGTGAAGGTGCAGTGGCAGCACCGCAAGGGATCAGAGTGGACTTGGGAGCCCGAGGATGAGATGAGAGAGCATTGTCCAAAGTTGTTCGGGGGACCGGACTTCGAGGACGAAGTCTGATTCAAGTGGGGCAGAATTGTAACACTTGAATCCTGGTAAGTTTCTTTATTTTCCCTAGTTCTTATTAATTTGCATTTTTAGTCCTTGAGTTGTACGTAGGGCGTACCACATGGTACGGTTGGCATACAAGATGTAAAGCGAGTACGCGGGGCGTACCACATGGTACACTTAGCGTACTCATGCGAGAAGGGATCGGGACTCCGGACACGTACGCTGGACGTACGTGCATGTACGTGGGGCATACGTGGGTCATTTAGAAACCCTAAGTCTCGGGGTTGGACACTATATAAATATCATTATGGACCATGAAACCCTTATTTCTCAGCCTCCTCTCTCCTCCTAGCCCTATACTTGAAACCCTAAGCCTCTCTCTTTCATTTTGAGCTTATAGTGTCTAATTTGGTGTGTTTTGATCCATTCTCAAGAAGTAGAAAAAGTTAGAAGGATTTTGCAAGTTGGGCCAAGGGTTTGGGCTTTCTTGTGGGCTTGAGCTTATGAGTTCTTTTTGGGCCTTCTAAGAGCAATTGTTTTGGACTAGGAGAAGTTATTGGGCTTTAGGGTAAGGCCCATGAAAGGGTTGGGCCGAATTTGGAAAATTGGGCCATAAATGGGCCAGGAATGATTATTTGGTTTTGGTCTTTTTAGATTGTGGATTTTGACCTTAGTCTTGGATCGAACTAGGTCTGGGGTAAAATGGTCCGTTTACCCCTAGTATGGATTATTGGATATAGATTGGAACCCAAGTGTTAATTGGGTGTTATTTTGTATTGATAGCTCGGGGGTCGTCAAGTCAGCAGCTAGGAATCTTTAGTGAGATTTAGCATTCGAGGTGAGTTTTATCACCATGTATAGCGGGTCGAAGGTACCAATGCCGACCCATGATCTGACATGTTAGAATACTCATTGTTTGTGTGACATTATTATGTGTATGTGCTTAAAATGCTTTCTGGGCGGGGTCCGATGATTATCCTATATGCTATTAGTTGTTATGTGATATGATTTGTATGTGGGCGGGGCCCGTTATCCGATTTAGGTGGGGCCCATTATACTCATTGGGCGGGGCCCGTTATACTCATTAGGCGGGGCCCGTTATACGAGTTAAGGCGGGGCCCGTTATATGCTATGTATGTATGGTATGCGTTATCTTGGGGAACTCACAAAGCTTTGTGCTTATGATTTTCAGTTTATGTTTTAGGTACTTCCGGTTCCAAAGGGAAGAGCTCGGGTTGACTGCATCGCACACATCATATGGAATCCGCATTTGAGATTTCACTCTGATTTTTATGATGTTTTATACACTTATTTTATTCGGGATGTATGGATAATGTTTTGAATACTATTTTACTTTAATTAAAAATGAAATTTTTGGATCATATTTTTTGGGACGTTACAGTTTCCTTGTGCGATCATGTCTTCAGCGGCTCCTGCGTTACCAACAGTTTGAATCAAATTAGCATGATATGATCCAGTTTCAATATATCTCTAAATATTCTCATCGATACCATTGAGATAGTCTTCCATACGATCAACCTATTGATTGTACTATTTAGGAATCAACATTGGAACCATGGTTGCATATCCAAGCAAGTTCGTGCAATTCATTGTAAAATCCCATTTATTAAATAAATAAATAAATAAAAATTAATGAATGAATAGTAACCTTAAAATCAATAATTACATAGCAAGGTCTGATCTCGAGGAGCTAATTGTCACAATTTTAGAGATTGGGGGTTAAAAGTGTGAAATTCGGATTTAGGTTGTAAATATTTATGAAGACAGGGGCTCCGTGGTAGTTATTGGAACTTAAGTTGAAAAGAATGAGAGGAGGAGGGACTAAAAATGTTAACATGGCTGAAGTTTGATCATTGGACTTAAATTGAAAAGAATTTGGAATATTGAGGGCTAAAGAGTAAATTCCGGATCTAGTTTGAAAAGGATTTGTTGAGGATGGGCTGTTAGGTAATTGTTGGACTTAAAATGAAAGGAATTAGAGGAGCAGGGGTGTAATGGGTAATTATGGGAGCTATTTCGAAATTATTTCTGGAAGAAGGGACCATAGTTGTCATTATGGGGATGAGTTTGGATGGCGTCGGGTATATAACCCCCGAAACCCTAACCCTAGCGGGATTATCAGCCGCCACCCTCTCCAACCTCCGGCCGCCATCAGTGAGTTCGTTCGTTTTCAGACCACCAGCCACCGCGTAGGAGCCATAAAACCACCATGACCCCATCGTTTTCGTCTCACTGCCGACGGAGGGTGTTGTGTTCGTCGTGGATACTGCTTACCCGTCGCTCGTCATCGTCGTCAAAGCTGAAAACCATCATTGAGGTGTCGTCACAGTCGGAGATATCGCTGCCCCCGGCTGTAGGCGCAAAGGCGGCCACCGTTCGCTGCCGCCGTTCTTTTTCTTCTTCCTTTCGTTCTGTCGTCGTGTTGCTTCAAGCCGCCAACGAGGCTATGAACCGCAAGGACCGACCGCCGGCTGCCTTATGTTGCCGCTTGGTGGTTGTGTGGGTGCCTATTTTCTTGGGGCCCGAGCTCTTGTTTGGAGTATGTGTGCGTTTTTCTGTAGGTCGGAAGTTGTAAGGGAACCACCATAGCCGCCAGCCATGGTGGCTGCCACCACGTGCCACCGCCGGCCACCACTAGGGTGGTTGTATGTGTGTGTGTGTGTTTAGCTTAGTGTGTGTGTGTGTTATTTGAGATGTTGCATTGTATGATGTAATCGGTAAAGACATAATGGAAGAAAACTCAAAAACCATCACCATAGGGTGGTGGCTGCCGCCTCCTGCCGCCACCAATCGCCGTGTTGGGTGGCGGTGTGCTTTTGCTTGCATGTAGTTGATTTTTGGATGGTTGGAAAAAATGGACTAGAAACCCTAACCACCACCGTGAGGTGGTGGCCGCCACCGTGAACCGCCGTTGACCACCACTACCCGAGGTGGTAGTGGGTGGTGCCCGACTAGCGAAACCCTAATGGGCCTAGTGAAACCCTAATGGGCCTAATGAACCCTAATGGATCTAAGGACTTAACTTTTGGGCCTATTGGGCTATGATTGGGTTGGAAACCCTAATTAGGGTTTAGAAAACCCTAATTTTGGAATCATGAGCATGGACTTATCGGGACCCATATTTGGGCCATTGGAATGGAATTGTGAATTACACCCAATCACACCATATGACTTATCTAGTAGAGTGATTGACTTAATAGATTAAGTCCTTAATGGGTTAAGTGAGAAACACTTAACCCTAATTGTCATTTTATGTGAAACCCTAATTTCACTTGGGCCTTGAGTTGGGCTTTTTTATTGGGTTTTGGTAATTGGGCCAATAATGGGCCATCCAAGAATGATCATCTAGACTAGAATATTTAGATGAGCTTTAGGGTAAGGCCCATATGAGGGTTTGGGCTCAATTTGGAAAATTGGGCCATAGATGGGCTATAGTTTGGGCCTTGATGGTTATATGATATTGGGCCATTAGAATGTCAAATGTTTGGACTGGACTAAATGGTCGGGCCTTAAGAGAAGACCATGTAGAGGTTTGGGCCCAATTTGGAAAATTGGGCCATATGTTGGGTTTTGACTCATATTTGACTTTTGGGCCTTTGGACTGGGCCTTGGGCTTGAATCAAGCTAAGATAGGAGTAAACCAGTCTTTTACCCCAAGCATGGACTTATGGGTATATGTGATGGAACACAATTATTAATTGGGTGTTATTTTGATGTTGACAGATTCAGGAATCTGTCATCTAGCAGCTAGGGTTTTTTCAACAGGACTTCAGCAGTGTGAGGTGAGTTTTCCTCCCGTAGGAACGGGTCGAAGGCACCAATCCCAGCCCGTTTATGTATGTTAGTATATGTCGGGCTTAGGCCCGATGACAGGGTTAGCCCGATGCAGCTTATATGTTCCGGACTTCGGTCCGATGTCGGGGCGGTCCCGACAAGAGTATATGTGTGCTTGATGTCTTTGTGATTCATGAATGTTGTATGTTATGTATTCCAGGGCAACCCGATGTTGGGGTAAGCCCGATGCAGAAATAGCTTATATGTTATGTGTGCCGGACTTCGGTCCGATGCCGGGGCAAGCCCGATGAATTTTGTTATGTTTATATGTTTTATGCTTATGTGTTATGTGCTTGTTGCTATGATATGTATGCCAGACTTCGGTCCGATGCCGGGCGGGGCCTGATGCAGTGGGCAAGGCCCCGTATGTGTTGTTATGTGTTTATGTTATTTGCATTATTGATGTGTTTATATGTTTACCGGATTTCGGTCCGATGTCGGGCGGGGCCCGATGTAGCGGGCAAGGCGCAATGTATGGTATGTGGTAGTATGGGGAGACTCACTAAGCTTCGTGCTTATAGTTTTCAGTTTTGGTTTCAAGTACCTCGGTTTTTAAAAGAAGAGCTCGGGAAGATTGCATTGCACACACCATTTGTTTAGGCTGGGATTTTGATACTCTGATGTATTTTGACAGCTGTTATGATATTCTGAGATATACTATTTTTGCTTTTCATATGATGATGATATTTATGGTTTTATAAATGATTTAAAAACGAAATTTTTGGCATGTATTTTTGGGATGTTTCATTCATCATGGTGTTGACGTTGACATTTGCCATCTGATTAAGTTGCATTCGAGAGAAAAGAAGATAAAACTGAGAAAAATGAAATCAATATCTAAGTGATTGAGAAAATATATGCAGAATCGATCAATCACATTGATTAATCAAAAAATTATGCTTCCACTTTGTGGAAATATTGAATCAGAACAATCGACTCAATAAAGTGAAATCACGAACAAAATTCTTTAATTAAAATGTTGATTTCTGCTCTGATACCAATTAAAAACATATTATGAAATATGTTTTAATCAATCAATAGTAAATCAGAGTAAAGAACACGAAGATCTAAATAAGATCTGGTTTTAGCTCAATATATTCCAGAATGAGTACAACAAAAGTTGTAGTACAAGTGTGCCCAAGAAGTTACGACTCTCTATAGTACTTACCAAATTTATAGGCTACTCATAGAATCAAAAAATACTAGGACTCGACATTACATTGTTATTCGATAATATGCGTAGTAAATAAATTACATAACGGGGACCTATGAACACTCATTATTTACAAACTACTCGATAACGAGATAACTACCTATTCGACATATCACAACAAAACATGATTCAACAGTGAGGTCTCATAAAGTTTGCAACTTTATTAATCTCTGGGAAATTTGGGGTGTTTGGTGCCTTGGATCTGAAGTAAGAATGAGTTTTGGTGTCATGCATGAAATCTTGGTCATAAAACCCTTATTTTAGCCTAACATTAGTTCAAGACATGCATTGGACATGTATGTCTGTAAAGAACAAATTTTTATGATAAGTGTTGGTGCCAGAAACTCTTTTGGAGTTGTTGGACAAGGAACTTTCAAGATTTAGTGCTTAATGGTGAAGTCTATGTTATGTTTTGCCTTGTTTGGACCTAGGGTTTGAAATCTTGATCTCTTGGAGGGTCTTAGGTATAAAGTTGGAAGGTTCATCTATCTTGACCATAGGAAGGACCAAATTTGAGCTTTGGAGCTCTTAGAATCGAAGAAAACGACTTAATCCATAAAGCTGTTAAGAACCCAATGCCCACGACATGACTTTAGGTTGCCACGACGTGGCGTTTGGGAAAACTCTTGTATGTGTTGTCTTTTATGGGCCATGATGTGTTCGTGGATGGCCACGATACCGGTCGACTAAAGTCAACTTTGACCGCTAACTTTGGCTGTTGAATTTTAACTTAAGTTGACTTTTAGTCAAACTCCTAGTTTTGGAAGAAGGGATAACGGTTTACCTTGCGTGACTATATAGGTTGTGTTTAGCATATGTATCTTGGCTGAGAGAGCCGTAGCAGCTGATTGTCGTATGAGAGGTGAGTCTCTTCACTGTACTCGTAGGTCGAAGGCACCAATGCCGGCCCACTGGATTATGTTTGTAGGATGCTAGTTGTCTTTGTGACTCTTGCATGTGTTTGTATGTTTTATATGGGTTGGGCCCGATTATGTATCTAATGATTTCGGCTCAATTTTATGGGCTAGGTCCGTTTATGTATGTTATGGGATGGGCTCGGTTATATGGACTGGGCCCGATTATGTATGATATGGGTTTGGCTCGAATTGCATAGGCTGGACCCAAAGCAATGTATGTTAGGCTAGGCCCGTTGTTGTGTGATGTATGGTATTTTTGGGAACTCAGTAAGCTTTATGCTTACGGTTTCATTTTTATGTTTCGGGTACTTCTGGTTCCAAGGGGAAGAGCTCGACATGATTGCATCTCATCCACCAGTGTTCTGCACTCTATGATTTGTTTTGTACTCTGATGACTTGTGATACATTTTCCTTATACTTTGATTGGGTTTTGGAATGAAAGAATAGTTGTTTTGGTTGACTTAAAGAAAATTTTTACTTAGTATTTTTGGGATGTTACAAGTTGGTATCAGAGCCTTGGTTTGAGGATACCTTTAATTAGGTTTTCCCAAAATACCATATGTGTTGTTATATATGATTTTATGTGGATTGCATGATAGAGTAGGGCTAAGGATACCTTTAGGAATTATATCCTAGAGTTTCCAGATTTATGTGATGCCTTATAGCCTAGGGAGATTGAATGTTATGTATTACTCGGGATTTATATCGGCTCAGTTAATTGCTAATTGTATGCTTTAAAAATTGTATACGATTAGGATCATATAGCCTTAGAACGACTGGTTTGGCCTTATTTCTTGTTCATTGTCTGGTTGTGGGCTTAGGTTAGAATTATTTATTCCAAAGTCTATGTGATCTCATTTTATGTATAGTTTGCATGCATAAGGCAACCTACAGTGTTGGCATAAGTTCCTGATAGTGTGGGAGTAAGTGAGTTATGGATTCCTAAGAGAGTTTAGGATATATAGTAGTTTGTTGTGTGTATGTCCAGTTAGTGGGGTTTTCAAGAAGTGATTAAGGAGGTGGCTTAGAGGATTCGGGATAATTCTTGAGGAAGGTACATATAGGTGTGGAAAGTAGTATTGGGCGCGTACTACTGAAAGCACAGATCTGTACCCGAGTCAAGGAAAGTCATGATGATTTTCAGAAACTACTAGAGTGTGAGCTTCTTTGTTTGTATATTGATTGTTTATATGTGGTATTTAAGTATGGTGATGACACGTAGTGGAGCAGCATGTTCAGGATCTAGTTTTGGATCAGGCTCTAGTACCGAACCAATTGGTGAGGGTGTACACGAGTTTATCGCATTAGAGATTATGCAAGGAATGGATTGTTGAGATGATGGAAGAGCACTTTTGGACCTTTTGAGCTGAGTTGTCCACCGGACAGTATGAAGCCGGTACCCTCACGTTCAAGGATTTATGGGGATGTGGGACACCAAAGTTCTTTGGGCTGAAAGACCCTATTATCGCCAGACGTTAGATAGCTGACATGGAGTGTGCCCAGATGACGAGCTTCTGCCCGAGGGGTCGAAGGTGAGGTTCGTTGCAGGGTGTATGAGGGAGTAAGCTCATGATTGGTGGGATGAGGTTGGTTATGCTCTATGAGAACTAACCATTGAGGACATGACTTGGTCTGCGTTTTTGACTAGATTTAAAGAAGAGTTTGTATCGGCTGTTGAGGTGCAATAGTTGGCAAGGGAGTTCCAGGACTTGCGTCAGACGATTAAGACTGTGGCGGAGATCACCACTAAGTTTGGGGAAAGATCTTTACTGGTTCCATAGAATGCTGCAGACGAGGAGATAAAGAAGACTTGATACCATGACATGTTGAGAATGGATATCTAGGATTTTGTAAGTTTTTCAGCTGTTCGGACATTGGATGATATGATAGCCAGGGCCCGAGACTGGAAGATCGACTTGGAGCACCTAAAGAAGAGGAAGGCAGAGCAGGTGCAGACAGTTGGGGGTCCTGCAAATATATAGGGGAGTGCATGAGGGGATTCTCCGAGAGAAGGATGATAGCTACTTTGAGTGTGGCAAGACTGGTCATTTCATTAGGGATTGTCCCCAGGGATCAGGTCTGATTTGCTTCCATTGCAATAAGACAGGCCATAAGAAGGTTGATTACCCGAGGTTCACGAGAGGGGCGGTAGCGGCACCCAGTATAACTACACTGAGGATAACAGATGGCCGTGAGGCCAAGGCAGATGCCCTTGTGGTGAATAGCATGTGAAGAGCAGGGCTTTTCAGATGAAAATCAAGGAGGTGCGTACGACTCCTGATGTGGCTACAGGTATGGTCTCTATTTATTATTCGCTTTATTTTCCTTGTTATGATTATATTCATGTTGTAATGTTTAGGGACATTCTTAGTGAACGGATTGGATGCTCTGGTTCTTTTCGATTCAGGTGCTACTCGGTCATTCGTGTCTCATGCACTCAATAAGAGGTTTAAAGATGTTCCTTGTGAGCTTGATTACCCTTTGGAGGTTGAGATTGCTTATGATTGTCCGGTGAGGCTCTCCATGGTTCATTGGGGTTGTATATTGTAGGTCTTCGATGTGAGATATTCGATTGACTTGGTCCCCATTCCGTTAAGTGAAACGAAGGTGATTGTGGGTATGGAGTGGTTAAGCCATAAAGGGGCTATCATTGACTGTGAGCATCAGTTAGTGAGACTTTGAACCCTAAGTAGGGGAGAACTAGTTATTTAGGGTGAGGTTACTCAGCGTGGGTGGGCTCTCTGTTCAGCTGCGAGAGTTAGGAGGTATCTTCAACAGGGTTGTTCTGGTTTTGTGGCTTATTTGTTGGATACTCAGTAGGAGGGAAAGAAGACGGTTGATGATGTGTCGGTCGTCCAGGAGTATCCCGATGTATTTCCTAAGGATTTTCCTGGATTGCCTGAGGTGAGGCAAGTCAAGTTCCATATTTATTAAGTCCCATATGCGGCCCCGATAGCTAAGGCACCCTATCGGTTAGCACTACCTGAGATGCAGGAGTTGTCTACACAACTGCAAGAGCTGTTAGACAAGGGGTTTATTAGGCCGAGTAACTCACCCTGGGGAGCACTGATATTATTTGTAAAGAAGAAGGATGGTTCTTACAGGATGTACATCGACTACCGGGAGTTGAACAAGTAAACAGTAAAGAACCGTTATCCACTCCCAAGGATAGATGATTTGTCCGATCAGCTGCAAGGTACATCTTGGTTTTCCCTGATTGATTTTCATTCAGGCTACCATCAAATGATGGTTCAGGATGAGGATGTTCAAAAGACAGTTTTTAGAACTCGATATAGTCATTACGAGTTCGTGGTGATGCCTTTCGGTCTCACAAATGCACCGACAATGTTCATGGATCTCATGAACAGGGCTTGTAAGTCGATGTTGGATTGGTCGGTGATTGTCTTCCTCGATGATATCTTGTTCTATTCTAAGACCAAGGAGCAGCATGACGACCACTTGCGATAGCTTCTTGAGACTTTGAGGAGGGAGCGATTTTACGCCAAATTCTCCAAATACAAGTTCTGGTTGCGGGAGGGGCAGTTCTTGGGCAACCTTGTCAATAAGAAGGGTAAGTTGGTCGACCAGGCCAAGATCGAGGCCATGATGCAGTGATAGGTTCTGAGGTCTCCATATTATATTTGAAGTTTCCTTGGCTTAGTAGGGTATTAGCGGAAGTTTATCAAGAATTTATCTAGGATTGTAGTTCCATTGACCAGATTGACAAAGAAGACAGTTACCTTTCGTTGGGGGTGTGAGCAACAAGTGTCATTTGAGACTCTGAGGCAGAGATTATGCGAGGCTCTGATTCTGACCCTACCTGAGGGTGTTGACAATTTTGTGGTTTATTGTGATGCTTTGATCAAAGGGTTGGGTGCAGTTCTTATGCAGCGGGGTTATGTGATTGCTTATGCGTCGAGGCAGTTGAAGCCTCATGAGGCTAATTACCCTATGCATTATCTGGAGCTGGGGGTTGTCGTTTTCACCCTCAAACTTTGGCGACATTAACTTTATGGGGTCCGTTGTACGATCTATACGGATCACAAGAGCTTGAGGTACTTGATGGATCAGTCAAATTTGAATATGAGGCAGCGTAGGTTGCTTGATGTAGTGAAGGACTACGATTGCGAGATTTTATACCACCTTAAGAAGGCCAATGTGGTAGTTGGTGCCTTGATCCGCAAGTCAGCTAGTGCACCTATCAGAGATATGTGTTTGAGTATGGTTATTATTTCTCCACTATTGGATTTGATAAAAAAAAAGATCAAGTGGAAGGGTTGAAAAAGGAAAATAAGAAGGAGGAAAGGATTAGGGGGTCAGATTTCACAACTTGTCAGGGATAGTCGTGGGTTGTTGACCTAGTGTGGTAGGGTTTGGGTTCCAGTTGCTGGTGGGGTTAAATAGACACTGCTAGAGGAGGCTTATAAGTCGAAGTTTTCGATCCATCCATTGGCTATAAAGATGTCTAGAGATCTGAGGTTGAGTTATTGGTGGCCCTACATGAAGAGGGAGATAGCATGGTTTGTAGAGTGGTGCTTGACTTGCCGGAAAGTCAAGTCCGAACACCAGAGACTCCATGTCAAGATGCATTTGATGGGTTTTACATGTAATAATGCGGATAAATCCTTATACACTTAATGGTACATGCAACCTATTAGATCTAGTCATAACACTATTTAAGTAACATTCTATTGAACAACAAGGACCCTAAAAGCCCTAGTTATTTTCGAAATTAATAAACAATTTAGGGATTACATACCTTTTTGATTGTTGTAATAAACAATCAAACCTATCCTACTTGAAATAGTCTTGGAAGCAAGCACCAAAAATCTCGTGCCTCTGATGATTTACACCTAAACCCTAGCAACCAAGGATACTTGAAGGGAGGGGAGAAGAGTAGTAGAAGAAGAAATTTTGGATTTCTCTTCTTGGAATAAGGTGAAGAACAAAAATCAAACCCAAGAAGGGTTTATATAGGAGATAAGAAGGTAGTGGATAAGGCAGGTTCCTTTTAGATAACCCTAATCCTCTTGCTTCCTCCCTAAGGCATCTAGGCTTCCTTAGAGCCCAAGAATACCTTCAATAACCATCTAGAATTCGCCCCCCTCTATGGGAGGTTCTAGAATTGGTTAATGTTCAACTTTTGAACATTGTCACCTTTAGTCCACCTACTTTTAATTAATACAATTTACCCGAAAACTAATTGTAATTAATTTCTGATTTATTAATAATTAAAAGATACCATTTCTAATTAATATATTATTCTTATAATACATTAACAAATAATTTATTGCTATTTATTAATCATATAAAAAAATCAATAAATCAGTCTCTCTCTCAAAAGTCATCATATTTAATTACCAGGTTTGAGGGCAACCCAAAAGGACATTGTTAATAATTCAAGTATATACCAATTTGGTTATTGTCTTAGACACCTAATCCAATAGTCTCTGATCTAATCAGCCATTAGTATAACTTTTAAATTAACAACAAAGGGTGCTTCCCAAAGCAACTCCAATCTCTGATCTAATTAGCCATTAGTCCTAAGATAAGTGATCAAATATTCCTTCAGTCTACAAGATATCATATGGACACGAGACATTGACTGAAATCAATCTCACTGAACAAAATTCTATTTCTCAATTTCCTGATTTATGACGACTGAATTCAGATTACTAATTGAACACGTCAATTCATTCCAGGCTCGGCTAAGCTCTTCAAATGTCAACATCAAATCATCGAGGGGCCCAAAAATATCGCTTTTCCCGTTAGGAAAAAGGAACGGATAAATTTTGACTTATATGCTTGTATCTTTTACTCATCAAATCATGTATGACAATACGTTTTATAACATCATGTTACTGATGCGTTTACAAAACATCAATGCATAAGGAACTTGTAAATTACAACTCATACATCTCCATTTAAGAATATAAGATATTATCGTCTCAGAATTACTCGTGATAAAATCCATGAAGTAATTATCTGAGCGTGGGTTTATCCAATACTAAAAATGCCCATTTTTCTAAGTACTCATGAACATTGTAGCAACCATTGCAATGGCTGATCTCCATAGACAATCTACAATTTAATTCATGACAGCCTTAATTCACTACTTACTTAAAAAAGTATGAGCGACTATGGAATTTGAATAATCAAATTATTTAGGAAGTAAAACATGCAAAGTGAAACACAATAATAAACTAATTAACTATGGTTTCAACCCTATTGAATATAAATAATCTCTATTGTTTAATCACCATAATAATTACGACTTTACTCATTGTATAATGTTTTGAGTAATCGATTAACCACTTGAATTAAATAACACCAGTCATGCCATGTTATGAACACACATGCTATGTCTCTCTATTGTCCTTCCTTTATGAGTAGATCGACTCGACACTATTCCAATTATGGTTATTTCACAATCCTAAATTCTTGTCACTGTCAAAAATGTATTGGAATTCTAAACTTACATGCATTAAACTTCTGTGACGGTGAGGCTTCAAAGTCACAGAGACTGAGCCAACGATATTACAGAATGTTCCATTGGAACTTTGTTACTAGAAACAATTCCATGATAAATGAAGGTTCAAATTCAAGGTACACTCCTTAAACACTATACTTGCATTAAAGTTTCCATCTTACATGTAGATTTAATAATCAACCTCCATTATGGAAACATTTCCATATTCCCATATGACCATCAATTCTGATCAAGAATCATTTCAATCCAGAATCATGTCACTATGTTCCGTCCAAAATAAAACCATACTTCCAACTATCCACAAGCAACCAATCGTCAGTAAACCTCAGAATGTTCTTGATAGTTGTTTACCATCTCTAGTCACATAAAATTTTTTAATCCTTTTCCTCTCAATGCTCAAGGAATTTGGAAAAAAATCAAAATAAATGAATATTACAACATATGTAATCGATCCTATATCTGAAGCATATGGGACTCGATTCATTATATCCAATATTTGTTCGATATTTTGCTGTAATATTTTCATATATGGAATTTCCCATGTCGGACCATTTCAATATGATATTAACATATGCCTATAAGTAAGTTCTATTAAACTATACGATCTAATCCTTTAGATTCGAAATGAAGTATGAGTGCCTTCTCCCTTAAGCCTACTATAGAGAAACAATTCCCAAACTTTGCAATTTGCAAGTTGAAAAACTTTGTTCCCTATGAACAATACTAGCATAATAGTTATGCTCCCACTAGCTTTAATATGTACCTAGAAATCAACTGGACTTCTAGAAATCAATACTCTTGACTTTCTTACTGAAGTACGAATTTATGTTACACGATGCTTCGATAAGACTCCAACTAGACTCCTTAAGCATATGCACCTTAATTGGATAGCATATGTGTGTGTTTAAACCCTTTCATAACTTATAACTATAAGTCTTTGACAACTCAAAAAAAATTGTGCCATTTCTCACAATTCGAAATATGAAGAGGGATGTCGTAATCATATTGTGAATTTGAGAATGCAATTAATACAAGCAATATTCATACTGACCTTTATCAGATCCTTTAAAATCTACTACCGAAAGTGTTTCCTCATAATCATTCTCATGAATTATAGCGAAAACTTTGACACCTAGATTTTATGGTGCATATGTTCCCATTCATGTGAATATGTCATTTCCAACCTACAATCATAAGAAAAGGTTCAGTACAAAACCAAATTCAAGTTTAGCTTTCCTTTCATGGATTGAACTTTGCTTATTCTAAATTTCTTGCCCTCTGGTAGCACAAGGGCCTACTAATGCTTCCATGTAGTTAGTAGCTCACCCATATTGATCATAGTACTTTACTAACCAACGTACTTTTTGTTGGATTAGGTGTCTAAGCCCATAACTATAATTGGGATGTACTTGACCCGAGAGTAGCACGGTCCATTTCGGGTTGCCTTCACCAGAATAATTTGATAGGATGGATTTTGAGAAAGAGGTTATTTGTGATTCATTAATATATTACAAGTATAATATATTAATTGAGAAATAATATTATTTAATTAGTATTGATCAAGAATTAATTTGGAATTAATTTAGTGATCAAAAGAGACTAATTAAATTAACTGGGACTGATTAAGTAAATCAGTGATACTTATAGTTTGGGCTAATGATCCATGTTGATTATGTGGACTAAATCTTTGTGGACTCCATGAAGATTTAGTCCAAAGGGCTTATCATATGGATTATTGGATTAAAGTCCCAAGGGGTGGATTAGGGTTTACAAGTCGAAACTCTAGGAATTCCACACTATAAATGTAACCCCTTAGCTCCAAAATTGGCACCCAAGAGTTCCAAGTAGAACCCTAGCCGATTTTAGTGCTTCATAGCCTCTCTCTCATTATCCACCATTTTTTCATGGTGTTTATGACTTGTTTGAGGCATCACACTTGAGGTGCTAAGCTCTTGAAAGGCCAAATTCTACAAGCTACAATATAGAGGTATTCATCTAACTTGATTTTATGTTTTGTTATCAATTTGTATGCTAGCTGTAGGTTTCATGCTTTGGTTAATTTTGTTGCATGTATAACTAGAGAAAACTTAGATCCAAAGCATTAGAGTTGTATGTGCACCATAGGGATGTTAGAGTACATAAAACCCAACAGTGGTATCAGAGCCATGGGTGTTTTCTGTTATATTGATGCATTGGTAATTATTCAAAGAAAAAAATCGTTTTTTTTAATCTACATGATCACCACGACGTGGTGACTTTTCTGTGAACGCTTTTTTTTTCAGTTTTTTGCCCAAATTTTGGATTAGAATCATTACCACAAACTGTTTTGACTATTAAAAATCGTTTTTTATAAGGTAATGATTTCTCTCATCCAATTCAAGGACAATTATCAAATTTTAAGATAATAAGTTGATTATTTGTATTATTTGATTTGAATTGCCTTACTATGTGAGTTAGATTAGATCAACTTGGTAAATAATAAATTATATGATAACTGAATAAGTTATAATTGATCTAAATGGTTCTTGAAGAGAGTTTCATAATTTGTCATCAAGTTATGAAATATGAAAAGTCTCATTGATGAACATTGAACTCATAAGTTATGGAAGCCAAAAGTTTTTCAAGAGTTACAAAACTTTCCCTCAAGTTTTGCAACTTAAATAGTCTCATTCATGAAACAAATTAACTCTTTAAGTTATGGAATTCAAGAGTCTTGAAAGGTTACAAAACTTGTCATCAAGTTTATGAATCCAAAAGGTTTTGAAGAGTTACAAAACTTTCCCTCAAGTTTTTTGGAATTTAAAATTTGATTAAAAAAGTTTTAATTGTGAAATATTAAATACTAAACCTTTTGACTTCATAACTTAAGAATTTAAAAGTTTTTTTAATTATGGTTTTTTTGATAATTAATTAAAAGAGTATTAATAAATCCATAATTATATGGTTTAAGTTTAATTAAATTAAAAGTCTAGTTTAATTAATAGATTAAACCACCTAGTATTTTAAATGTTTAACATTCACTCTTGTACTATATAAAATTAAAAGTTTAATATATTATATATGTATAAGTAAAAGGTCAGTCTTACCGTTACTAGGCCTCATTTACGAAGCTGGTCTATAAGGGGTGTTTAAGAAAATTGCCTATAAAATGGCGATTGAATGGGTATCCACTCTTACCCACCGCACTCTTGACTAGTGGAGGGTCGTTAGCCGAACGGGTATGATAGGACACAAAATCCTCATTAAAAGTATAATGAAATACCAACTAACTAAATGTTTTATAAATTCCCAATCTTAGTTACTTAGGAAAAATGTGAATTTGGTGCTAATCCATGAAATTGCACTTTGCACCTTTCCAAGTCGTTAGTGGAGCGTGTGTGGTTAACCGGCACACTAACTTGGACTAGTAAGGGTGGCAAAGGGTATCTCGTAGTTTTTCATAGATCAATGGAGCGTGTATGGTTAACCGGCACATTGATTAGGTGATAAATGACTTCGAGAGTACCAAGCTAATTTGCATGGTTATTCACACATTGTTTGTGATCCTCGGTATCCCAGTCACAAACTTGAAGGGCATAATCGAGATTAAACATGCCATTGAAAAGTTCAATGAATCTCAAAAGATCTAGGAGTTTCATTTAAAACCTAATTCATTTAAAAAATTTGTTTTCGTGGTGGAATTGGTAAATCGTCATTTACCTACCGACAAATAGTTTACAATTAGATTACGACATCCCTCTTCCGAATCGTGAACTATTGTGTTGGGTCCCAGCCTTAATATTTCATTTCGGTGTTATATTAAGGACTTAAATCCACAAAACTTGAATTTCTCCCTTGTAGATGTCTAGTTCAGACAACTATGGTCTTCCTGAATCTTTTGGAAAAAGCTTTCCTCATGAAGATGATGTTCCACGATTGGATCGTGGAAATGGAAATCATACTTCACTTCCTCCACCTCCTCCAATAGTTCTCCCTAACCCACATGTTCGTCGACTTGAAAGGTTAAAGGTCACTCAAGCCCTATTGGCAAGCAAACATGAAGATGGAAGGTATGTGTGTGCACATGTCTTGGAGATGAAGTCACACATTGACATGCTGGGAATGTAAGGAGTCGTTGTGTCAAGGAAGTTGGTTGTTGACTTGGTTCTTCAATCACTTTCTAAGGCATATAGTGAGTTCATTAAAGATTACTATATGACAGACCGAGATGTGACCCTTATCGATCTTACCTATTTGCTAATTGCTGTTGAATCAGAAATGATTTGGCGCACTGGTAAAGCAAGTTTGATTGAAAGATCTACTTCCCAAACTTCCATGGACATTGACAATGGAAACATTGGAAGTCCAGAAAAGTCTTCTCTTCCCAATGGAAAGGGATCGACCATGGTCAAGTCGTTTGACCAGATTGTAAAGAGAAAGGCTAAGTCTGATATTGTCCCGTGTGCCATTCTGAAAGAGTCTGTTTGTTTCTACTGCTAAAAGAAGAGGCATTGGATGCGGAGCTTCCGTATCTACCTGAAGGATCATAAGGATGGTAAAGTCAGAGTGTATGACTCTGCTTCAGGTAAGTCCATTATCTAACTCTATTAAGTTCCTATTTGGAGATTCTTAATACATGATGTAATGTAATTACATTTTGATGTTTAGTAGGATCGAAGAAAAGAAAGGAAGCTTAAAGGAAGAGTAAGTTGAATCTGACGCGAAAAGATAAATTTCGATCGCATGATTCGATGATCGGATTTTTGAGCTGTTGCTTAGGAGTTATGACAGATTGCGTAGGAATATTTAGAAACATAGATTTTCATATGTACTTGCATTGTAAGGACAAGTTTTCCGCAATTTTTATAAATAAAGAAAAATTTTGATTTTATCTTATTTTATATTTCCTTACAATGGCATTTGCGAAAATTGATGTTTGTATGTATCTATTCTTTAGCAATAAAATGGATTTGATTCTATCGTTTGTGGTATTGTCTAAATTAACCAAATAAGGAAAGATTCTCATCAACAAAGTTTCAATTGGACAGAAACTTGGAATCATGCAACTTGTATTGCATGATGAATTAGAACCTTCGTCTTTGGGAAATTAAGACTAATTCCTTGTTCACATGCATATGTGAGTCAAGTGAAGGACTAGGGAATCTAGTACAAATTGTTGTGTATTGGTCCAGGTCCACCACAAATATCAATAAGACTATTCGTCATGATTTACTAAAAGTTTAGTAAATATGGTTATGCTTACAAGTTTAAGTGTAATTCTAAAACATTGAAAAAGTTTCAAGGTATAGCAGAATGAATAAGAAGAATCAAATTAGGCAGAAAGATAAAAAGTTTCTCTAATCTGAAAGGAAAGGAGAGTACTTTAGTATCGTGTTTTATAATCATCTTAATGATTATGAAAATCATATCACAATTGATCCTCTAAGGACACCTTAGTACACTTGTATGGCTAAGAAGAGGAATCAGGAATTGTTGAAATGGTTAAATCAATTAAGGTGAGTCATACTTCGTTCCAAAATCAAGTCTTAGAGTCATACTCCGAGATTATTCCTTGAGTGACATATCTTAAGTAGGTTTATAACACATTTAGAATTGGTAGTTGTGATGTCTTTAAGACAAAGGCCAACTAAGACCAATTGTATGCAATGTTTTTCCTTGATTAGAATCCGCACTAACTCTTGAATATTTGTTTGTCAAGGAGTGTTTCTTGACAAGAGAATCTTATATGTCAAGAAGTCAGTGGGAGTCTTAAATATCTTGAAAAGTTTCAGGAACCAATCAAGAATAAACCTATTGTGTATCACTAGCTCACGACTTGAGGTTTGTAACCTATCGTGTTGACATATTCTTGTTTTTGTGCCCCTTCCAGTTAAAGTTGACTATGCATGTGAGTACTATGAGTTCTCAATTGTTTGCATAAGGCAAGGCACCTTGATTAGTGAAAGTTCATTGATCAGTAAGGGTGATCTGCTCAACAACTTGGAAGACATGGTAGGCCCTTGTGCTGCCAAGTGGAAAGAAATTAAGATTGAACAAGTTCAGTCCATATGAGTTTGAATCTGCCATAGACCTTATCTGCTCACCCATATAGTTAGCAGCTCACCCATATTGATCATAGTATTTTACTAACCAACATGCTTTTTTGTTGGATTAGGTGTCTAAGCCCATAACTATAATTGGGATGTACTTGACCCGAGAGTAGCATGGTCCATTTCGGGTTGCCTTCACCAGAACAATTTGATGGGATAGATTTTGAGAAAGAGGTTATTTGTGATTTATTAATATATTACAAGTATAATATATTAATTGAGAAATAATATCATTTAATTAGTATTGATCAAGAATTAATTGGGAATTAATTCAGTGATCAAAAGAGACTAATTAAATTAATGGGGTCTGATTAAGTAAATCAGTGATACTTATAGTTTGGACTAATGATCCATGTTGATTATATGTACTAAATCTTTGTGGAGTCCATGAAGATTTAGTCCAAAAGGCTTATCATATGGATTATTGGATTAAAGGCCCAAGGGGGGTGGATTAGGGTTTACAAGTTGAAACTCTAGGAATTCCACACTATAAGTGAAACCCCTTAGCTCCAAAATTGGCACCCAAGAGTTCCAAGTAGAACCCTAGCCAATTTTAGTGCTTCATAGCCTCTCTCTCGTTATCCTTCATTTGTTTATGGTGTTTGTGACTTGTTTGAGGCATCACACTTCAGGTGCAAAGCTCTTGAAAGGCCAAATTCTACAAGCTACGATATAGAGGTATTCATTTAACTTTATTTTATGTTTTGTTATCAAATTGTATGCTAGTTGTAGACTTGCATGCTAGTACTGATCAGTCAGTGATAGGATGGCCTAATTAGGTTATGATTGGTTCTGATTACTCAATGCTCAAATGCTACTTTCTTTGTGCTTTTTAGGAGTTCTCATTAACTTCAGCTAACTAGTAAGTGAATATGTTAATTTACATATTATTGAGACTAAATAGTTTTAGAAGGTTAGGTTTAACTTTATTCGCAGCTCTTGTCTAAATCCAACCGTTATAGTGTGAGACCTCTCATTCGAAGAATTATCTAGTTTTGATGATATGTAATAGTACTCGTGAGCTAGTTAGCGGGAGTTCCTTCTGTAGCTGATGGCGGAGAGTGGCGTGGTGATTACCCTAGGAAAACCTAGGAAGAGATTTAGTGTTGGGAGCCTTATCTTATTGAGGATTGATAGTATGAATAAGAGTGACTTGGATGATTCAAGGCAATCCTTGAGGAAAGTACGGAGATATGTGGAGGGTAGTATGGGCCCGTACTATTGGAAGCAGAGGATCCGTACTCGAGTCAAGGAGAGCTGTGATGAAATAGGAAGCTAGTAGAGATGTGATTTCTGGATATATTTTGATGCGTGTTTTGATGGTTTATATGGCCTATTTTCAGTATGGTGACTCTTTGAGACAGAGCGGTTGGTAGTTCTTGTGCTGATGAGGGCTCGGCCTCAGGTTCTGGAGCCGGGAAATTGGATGATCAGACGAGGGAGTTCATTTCGTCTGAGATTACACTTTGCATTCTCGATAAGACTCTTGTGATCTTCGGTACGATCAAGGAGGGTATTGTGGAGCTGTTGGAGGAGCGTTTGGGCTTTTTCCGTTCTGAGATGGTGGCCTTGATTGGGGCGCGTTCATTGACCTTCATGGAGTTTCAGGCATGTAGAGCTCCAGACTACCATGGGGCGAAGGACCCGATAGCGAGCAGGAAGTGGTTAGCAGATGTTGCAAACGCCTTCTGCACCAGCAATATATATGAAACATAACCAAATCATAAGGACATTTGTTCACCAGATCAAGGAAACTAGTAGATAATAAATAAATCAAGATAGACATAAAAATTACATTTGAATTCTTGGACTTCTTTGATTTCTATGGTTGCTCAAACTTGGAGGATCCAACGTAGAATCCCTCTCTCATGATCGCACCACAGACACAAAACAGAAAAACGAGATCCCCCAACTAAAAGCTCACCATGAAATGGGACAGAACCGAATTTGGAATCGACTAACCACGACATGAAGACTCCTTTTTGTGACGAGGTAAACAACTTCTAGGGTTTTTTTTTGAGACTCTGAGAGCACCTCTGGATTTCTTAGGCACTTAACTGATTTTCCAACTCTTTAATTCCGATTTTAGGCCGCACTATTTATAGGGGAAGGATTCAATTCCTAACATATAATTATCAGGGCTTAGAATAATTATCTCTAAAATTTGGTAATTATCATGTCATTTAAATCCTTTATCTTGAACTTTCTAGAATCTCTAGCTTCATTTAATTAATTAAACTATTAAGTAATTAACAATCTTGTCCCTATAAATAATTCTTTTTTTAGTTTTGTTCATATTTGTTCTTGTGTGTAACCCAAAAGGAAACTACTATTTAGACTTGTTGTGGCTACATGCATCATTCTCTAGCAGTTCCCACTTGTACTAGGAACGAACAATAGTCTGTTCGAATACTTACTATCAATAGACAACGTATGTTCAGTCCAATTGCAGCTACCGTACTTATTGTCATTCTGCAATACACAGCCCTTAGACTAGTTATTTTAAATTCCTTTGATCTTTATGATATCTATATGAACTAGATACATTGAACATAAGTCAATCTTAATGCTCAATATTATGTTTCTAGATAGAGACTTGTGGTGAACATATTAGACTGGCTGTTGATGTGATCAACTTAGTCTCAAGTCGGTCAAACATTTGATTTTCAACACCAAATCACAGAGGGTCCTAGAGATATTACTTCTCCTATTATATCAGAAGGATCAAATAAATTTTTAGTACATAGGTTTGTGATATTCCTCATACAATATCGTATAAGTCCATGTATGGCTGACTGTTACGAACAACATTGGGGAAAAACCAAAACATAACAAATTGTAGAACAAAACCTCATGCATCTCTATTGGATGAATATGAAACATAACCATCTTAGTATTACATATGATGAGATCCATGGAGTAATATCTAAGTGTGGTTACTCCAATACTTAAAATATCCATTTTCAAGTACTCATGACTATTGGTCACATGCAATGCTATGTTCATCTCCACGAACAATTTACAAAAGCTTCATGACAATCTTAAATCACTACTTACTTCCAAGAGTATGACTGATTCTGGAAATTTGAATAAATTAATATAATGGAAGTGATTCTAAACATGAAAAGGGAGCACATAATATATTAATGCAAATTTTAGCAAAAGCTTATTATTAAGTGTCCACAAAATAATCACCAAAACACATAAAATACAATCTATTACTTGTTCCAAAATATCAAACTACAAACTAATTTATCAAACCAATTAACTAGAAAATCTAATCCCTATAGATATAGTATGAACATCATGCTTGATCTATGAAATGGTTTGGTGAGTGGATCAGCTGGATTGTTTTTTGATGCTACCCGACTCACTAAGATGTATTCGTCCTCCATGACTGTCCCAATATAGTGGAACTTTCTAAGTATATGTCTTGTGTGCTTGTGATCTCAAGGTTCTTTAGTCAAAGTGACTACACACTTATTGTCGTAGAAGATCTCAATTGGGTTAGATATGCTACAAACAACACGTAATTATTGATGAACTTCTCCAACGACATTGCCTCTTTTGTAGTTTCAATAACTGCTATATAATCTGACTCTGTTGTCGATCCGCTACGGTCTCCTGCTTTAAACTTCTCCAAGTTACTGCTCCTCCATTGATTAAGAATATAAAACCTGACTGAGATCGAGAATTACCTCTATCAGTTTGGAAATATGCATGCATATAACCCTTTATGTCCAGTTCTTCTTTACCACCATAGACCAAGAACATGTCCTTAGTCCTTCTAAGATACTTTAGAATGTTCTTGATCGTGATCCAATGAATTTTTCCAAGATTAGCCTAATAATGACTCATCATGCTAAAAGCACATGAAACGTCAACCCTAGAACATATCATGACGTACATGATCGATCCTGTAGTAGAAGCATATGGGACTCGACTCATTCTATCCAGTTCTTCACTAGTACTAGGAAATTTAGTCTTACTCAATATTGTGCCATTTTGCATAGGTACAAACCCTTTCTTAGATTCTTCCTTCTTGAATTTCTTCAAGATCTTGTCTATGTATCTACTTTTTCTAACTCCAATTAATTGCCTAGATCTATCTCTATAGATCTTAATACCAAGTATGTATGTGAAGTCTGTTGGGTTTTTTATGCCCGCACAGAGCCCGGTTCCTCGCTAAACCTCCCCGTAAGTGAGTTATGCTTACCATACTTTAAGTATAAGTTATGTTTAAGTTCATTGTTGTTATTATGAACTTATAAACAAGATTTATAAGTGATTCAAACTCGTTATACTTATTGGTCTACTTACAAGAGAGGTGTCTAGAATGGTTATGTTGGCTTGGTTGTTGGATTTCAGAAAGGCTATACGTTGAATGGTCCTGCCTCCCAACCGTCCTGCCTGACTGATCCTTACTTGATAGATCATGAAAGTAGACTTTGATTTAATGATGAATCTAGACTAATAAATAGTTGCAATAAATATTAGACTAAAATTTAGTGATAATTATACTAGGTTTCGTCAATGGAAAAGACAATTGTTAGAAGCGAAGTGCTACCCGAATTTCGAGTCGTCACTTTAACAAGTGAGTGCATAGTCCCTTTCATGAACATGATTTTAATACAAGTATTAATAAAAGTGTTAAATATATATTGAAAGTTTATATGTGAGTTATATGTTTATTATCTGGAAATATGTGTTTTATGTATATTTGATGATATACGTTATGCGAACCAGACATGGTTCTATACGTGTGGAGATGTATTTACATGATAATAATAATAAAAGTATTATAAATGAGAAGATAAATGTATGTTAATACTTAATACTCTGTATAAAATATGACACTAAATTAGGATAGTGTTGCCGAAACAGAGTTAGTATTGAATGATGATTATAAGCATTGCAGGCTTGCTTAGTAATGAAATAAGACTTAAAAGAGATGCTTAGTTCAATTAAGATTGGATATTGGGTAGTATCTTATTAAGGGTATGTGTGTGATCAGAATATAGAGTAGAAACTCTGTTCGAGGAGATTGATGATCGATGGAGTATGTCCTACGTACAAAGGTACTTTTTATGTACCAAGTCTTTTTCAAAGCTTTGTGTCTTAGGTGCTACTTGTGCCAGGGTATTATTATGTTCTGGGGTACGAGTCCTACTCATACTAGGGCACTATAATGTGCCAGAAGTACTATCATGTACAAAGTATTTTTTTTATACTATTGCGTGTCGTGGTACAGTAGCGTACGGGAGTACTTTATTAGTATTTCCCCATACTTTTTATTTGGAAGAGATTTGGAGTCATCGTTTCTTTTACGAAGTGAACGGACGAGCTTCATGTGCCATTGTTTCCTTTCACAAAGTAATTAAGGGAACTCTGTAGACTGCCTAATATAGTGTGTCAGTCTTCGACCACTACTAGGTATATCTGATGTTGTATTGTCGGATAGGGTGAGTCTAGGGGTAAAATAACTCACGGTGTCAGAACACTGCTAGGCACAATTATCTAGATAACCACCCCTAACTTAATTTTCTTGTTGTTTTTATGAATGGAGGTTCGTGGTGAAACTTATTCCATTCCCCTCATTTGATGTATTTATTGATCCTCGTTTGCTGCCAAGGAATTTCCGAAGCAGCGTCATCAGTTTGTTGTTCATATTGATCCTTTAGGCTAGATCTTGTAAGATCGTTGTATAGGATCTATATGTGGGAATCGACGAGATGGGATAAATTGTTTTAGAGATATGATATATATGTGTTAATGATAATAGTTGGATTTGCAGGTTTGAGATATACATTATTATCACGTTGTGGGATTGAAATCCCTATGAACTTACCAGGTTTCCCAACCTGAACCACTCAATTTATTGTATCACAGGTAGCTATACGAAAGATACATTCTGCTGAGAGATTCAAGGAGTATTAAGCCACTAGTTTAATTGCTATAAGGCTTTTAATATTTCGTTATGCTTATGTTTTGTATTGACGATGACATCCCAATGTTTTAATATAAATAAAATACATTTTTTCGGAAATTCTTGGATAATACATTTATCATATTTTTGGGAACAAATTTCGCAATACTACTTTTCAAAAAGGATACTCTGGTTTTTAAATAAGCATAAACAAATCGGTCTTTTCTGACCGTGAAAATGGGGATGTCACATAGCACCTAAAGTAGAATGCTTCTAATGGCTCACACCTAAAGTCTACAACCCTAGAAAATTGAGGAGAGAGGAGACAATACTTAAGAAATCAGATTACCTAAGTATATGTAAGAAAAGGAACGAAATTAATAAAGGCCAACCGTCTATTTATAGTTAAGGTAACTTATCGATAATGTTGGTTTAAATCAATTAAATAATCAAATTTAATTATGATTCAAATCCTTATCCTTATCAACTATCAGATCAATCTAGCAACCTTCTAGAGCTCCCAAACCGTCCATTCCCTTAAGGGGTTCAAAAATGTTCCAATTAATTCCTAATTAATTTAATATAATTCGAAATTAATTTTAACATGTTTCTAATTAATTTATCAAGCTATGATAAATGAATAAACTGTTTATCTCACTCTCTTAAATCCCCTTTCTAGCTATTTTTAGCTGTTAAGGGCAACCCAGAAAGGACTTTGTTATTATTCCCAAAGTTATACTAATTTAGTTATGACATTAGACACCTATTTCTCATAGTTTCTCCATGGATAATTCACTAACTACTATTGGTCAAATAATCTATGAATAACCAATAAAGGGTGCCTTCCACATCAACTCCCGAACTCTACAATATGTCATTATGAACTAAGTCATGGATTATGAATCAACCTAATAGTTCAACATTATTTTTCTTGATTTCCGATTTCTGATTATCAAATCAAACTACTAATTGAGCACATCAATTCTATCTGTACCTGGCCAGGTATATTAGATATCAGCATGAAATCATTGAGGGGCCTAACCTGTAGAGATGTTATATAAGGGATTTATTAGGCTGAGCAGATCATTGTGTGGAGCATCGATCATGTTTGTAAAGAAGAAGGACAATTCACACAGGATGTGTATCGATTACGGGGAGCTAAAAAATTAACGGTGAAGAACCGTTATCCAATTCTGAGAATTGATGATTTGTTTGATCAACTTCAGGTTGCATCTTAGTTCTCCAAGATTGATTTGAGGTCAAGTTAGCATCAGATGAGTGTCTGGTATGAGGATGTGTAGAATACGGATTTCAGAACTCATTATGGTCATTATGAGTTTGGGGGGATGTCATTTAGGGTTACCAACACACCGATAACGTTCATGGACCTCATGAACCGGGTGTCCAGGCCAATGTTAGACCGATTAGTGATTGCATTTATTGATGTTATTTTGGTCTATTCTTCTACCAAGGAGCAACATGAGGAGCATATAATAGAGGTTCTTTAGACCTTGAGGAGGGAGAGGCTTTTTTTCAAATCTCTCTAAATGTGAGTTTTGGTTGCATGAGGTGCAGTTCTTGGGTCACATCATCAACCAGGATGATATATTGGTCGATCCGGCCAAGATCTAGGCAGTGATGCAGTGGGAGATTCTGATGTCTCCACTAAGATTCAAAGTTTCCTTGGGTTATCAAGATATTATTGGAATTTCGTCCATGATTTCTCAAAGTTTGTTGTTCCTTTGACTCGATTGACGAAGAATAACATCACTTTTCAGTGGGGGCCTGAGTAGTAGGCGACATTTGAGATTTTGAGACAAATATTATGTGAAGCTCTGATACTAACCTGCCCCGAGGGTGTGGATGATTTTGTGGTTTATTGTAATGAGTCGATTATGGGTTTACTTGCAGTACTTATGTATAGGGGCCATGTGGTTGCATACGCTTTGAGATAGTTGAAGCCTCACGAGGCGAATTATCCTACTCATGATCTGGAGTTGGGGGCTATGGTTTTCGCCTCAATATTTGGGAACATTACTTGTATGGAGTCTCGTGTACCATCTACATGGATCACAAGAGTCTAAGAGATTTGATGGATCAGCCAAACCTGAATATGAGGCATCGCATATGGTTAGATGTTGTGAAGGATTATGACTACGAGATTTTGTATCACCTGGGAAGGCCAACGTAGTGGACGATGCCTTGAGCCACAAGGCGACTAGTGATCCTATCAGAAACCTATGCTTGAGGATGATTATTACCTCACCACTTTTGGATTTGATCCAGGAAGCACATATTTAGGGGTTGAAGGAAGAGAACTGGAAAAAAGAAAAGATAACGGGGAAGATTTCTACATTTGTCAGAGATAGTCAGTATTTGTTGACTGAGTGGGGTAGTGCCTGAGTTCCAGTTTCTGGTGGGGTTATGTAGACATTGTTGGAGGAAGCACACAAGTGGGGTAGTGTCTAAGTTCCTGTTTCTGAGACTTAGCTATTGGTGGCCCTGCATGAAGAGGGATATAGCTTGGTATATGGAGTGGTGCTTGACTTGTCGGAAAGTCAAGGCCAAACATTAGAGACCCCACGGAAAGATGCAGCCGTTAGCCCTTCCCAAGTCGAAATGGGAGGATATCAGCATGTATTTCATCATGCAGTTTCCAAGGACGTCACGTAGGGTCGATTCTATCAAGGTTATTGTCGACAGGTTTACCAATAGCACCAATTTCATCCCGATTTAGGAGTATTCATTCGCGGAGAAGTTCGCCGAGATCTACATCAAGGAGGTGGTTGCACGACATGGAGTTCCGGTTTTAGTTGTTTCTGACCGTGACTAATGGACAAAGTGAGCGGGCCATTTAGACTCTTAAGTATATGCTTCGTGCATGTGTATTAGATTTTGGTGGGAGATGGGATACTTACCTTCTTTTAGATGAGTTCTCCTGCAGAAATAACTATCACGCCAACATTGGTATGCATCCCTTTGAGTTGTTGTATTGGAGGAAATGTCGGATCTCGATTTGCTAGGGCGAGGTTGGTCAGCGAGTGATGGGGAGCACTGAGGTATTGCTTAAGACTATATAGTTGATTCAGAAGGTGTGTGGTAGGCTTTGGGCCATGCAGAGCAAACAAAATTGTTATGCCAACCTATGTCGTTTTGACCTTGAGTTTCAGGTTGGGGAATTTGTGCTTCTAAAGGTGTCACGTTGGAAGGGTGTCATCGTGTTCCATAAGCGAGGCAAGTTGGGCCCCTGATTCATTGGCCTGTTCAGAGTTATAGCACATGTGGGCAAGGTTGCATATCGATTGGATCTACTCGTCGAGCTTAGTAAGATCCAAAACACATTTCATGTCTCTCAGCTGTGGAAATGTTTGGCTGATGATTCTGTAGTGGTTCTCTTGGATGACATTCATGTTCATGACTGCCTGAACTATGTGAAAAGACCTGTTGCGAGTCTTTACAGGAAGACGAAGACCTTGCACAACAAGGTGGTGGGTTTGGTAAAGGTGGAGTGTGTGACATTCCTTGTTTTTCAAAACCGATTTTTTGTACACTTTTAAAATTCATAACATATTCATTTGTGGAAAATTCTAGTACATTAAAACATTTGAGTACAAATGATTATCTAAAAATAATAAATATTCTAAGGATGTCATAATCGATACAAAACATATGTTACAACGTAAAGATCTAACGGTCATGAACACTATTGTAGGTCTTCTCTTCAATCACTCAACATCCTATTCAATTCTTCATCAGTCTTAACACTGCTACCTGTGATGCATATAAAACGAGTGGGTCGGGTTGGGAAATCTGGTGAGATAGATATGGCTTTCAATCCCACAGTATTTTAATGATAATAAATCATATATCTCACACCTGCAAAACCAACAGTCATCAACAACATATATATATATATATATATATATATATATATATATATATATATATATTATATCTATAAAACAATCTACCCCATCCCGTCGATCCTCACATACTGATTCTATACACTGATTTTACGAGATTTATTCAGATGGATCACTATAAAAAAATGATTTGACTATACTACTTCAGGTATTCCCTAACAACAAGTGAAGTTCAATACAGACAACAAATTAGGGGAAAATGGAGTACTCGAATGAACACACAATTCAAAACGCCCCAGAGAGTAAGAATCATTAACACCACAAGACTGTTAAATCAGGGATGGTTATTTATACTCTGAAAGATGAATTCGACATACCTAGCACTGGTCTGATAGACACACCATATCTGGCAGTCTCACGAAGTTCATCCGATCACTTTGTAAATGGAAATGCTAACACACGAAGCTCGTCCGATCACTTCAGATCATAAATTGAAATTATGACACATGAAGCTTATAAAAAAGAAAATGAGAGGGAATACTAATATAGCACTCTTGTACATAAAACGTACCCCATCGGTCATCAATAAGGAAAAGGAGGGGGAATGCTAATATAGCACCCATGTTTGTAAAATTTACCCCACCGGTCAATAATAGGGAAAGGGAGGGGGATACTAATATAGCACTCCTATACGTAAAATGTACCCCAACGATCATCAATATCATCGAACATAGTTCTACTCTCCATTCTCATCTCACACATACCCTTAATATGATGCTACCCATTATTCAAACTTAACTAAACTAAGCATCTCCTTTGGGTCTTACAATAATTAATATAATCCTTCAACATTAATTTCCTGCCTATGTAATATTTTTACAGTACACGGTATAACAAACATTTTTTCAACTCAACTCGAACTAAGCATCCTTTATAAGTCTTATCTCATCACTAGGCGAGACTACAATGCTTATAAAAAAACTTCAAACACCAACTCTATTTGGGAAACACTATCATAATTTATTATATATATTTAACACAAAGTCTTAGGTATTTTATCTTCTCAATAATAATACTTTTATTATTAATATCATGTAATAATATCATATATATATATATATATATATATATATATATATATATATATATATATCTTAACACATATAGAACTATATATGGTTTGTACAACGTACAAATATACATCTAACACATTCCAAAAATTAACCATATCAAACATTCAACAAATATTTAACGCTTTAAAAAAACTTGTATTAAAATCGTGTTCATGAAAGTGACTATGCACACAACTAATTGAGGTGGAAATTCCTCGCATAGACTAGCTTCTCGCCTAACACTTCAACATATCTCTTTTTAACATCCTAAATACGAATATTACTATGCTTCAGTATTTGTTCTTATTTATAAGCTTATAAATTATTTCTGGATTCTTCAATAATCTCAAGAAATACTTCAAGCTCTATCAAATAAGGAACAAACATGTAAGATCATATCGGAGGTAAGATCCATTTGGTATATATATATATATATATATATATATATATATATATATATATATATATATATATATATATATATATATATATATATATAAACTATACTATTTTGAAAATCCACTTTAAACACCTGATTATATCTAGCCTAGACATCACTCCTATAAGTAGATCAATGAATATTATGACTTTGAATCACAGATAAATCTTATTTATAGGTTCGTAATAATGATTATGAATATAAATATAAGTTACACTTAAAGCGTGGAAAATGTAGTTTGAGAGAGTTTGATGCTCTAGAATTCCGCTACTAACTCTTAAAAATTCCTAAAGTTGGGCCTCGGGAAGTCAGGAAAGTTTGAGAGGGTTTTGGAAGTAAATTGAGTCAAAATGAGCCAAATTTCAGAACTATTTATAGACGATTTCATAGGGTGTGTCGCGCCTAGGCGCGCCACATCCATCGATGTGTCTTGCCCAGCTTGTGCCACATGTTCGATCATTGTTGGTCCACATCGCCTTGTCTCTCGCCACTCCAGCCTTGCCACATGTCATCTCGTGGTGAGGCCACGTCTTCTAGTATGTGGAACAGTTCGTCATTGGCTTCGCTATGTGGCGTGCTCTCGAGTCTCCATGTCATCATGCACAGGTATTTTTTGCGATTTTCGAAAAATCATTACTTTCGCACACGAGCTCCATTTCGATGTTCTTTATATCCACGCGTAGGTATTTCCGAATACTACAACTTTACTTTAGATCTCAATAGCCAATTCTCAATCTATTTTAAATTCATATTTTATAGAGTTTACACTGTCTTTATATCGACAGATTCGTATTTACGTGATCTCCCATTTTCTTTTACATCAACAATCAACCACTTTTAATTTTTATTTATGTGTCATATACATCTGCACCGAAACTTCGAAAAATCATAACTTTCTTCATACGAAGTCAGATTTAGGCGTTCTTTATATGCATGTTCTCGGAATTACGATTACTACGACTTTCATTCAGACCACTTAGGCTAATAAGCAACCTACATCTTATTCATATTTTACGACACACTTTACCGTTTAGGGCTGAACACGAAATTTCAAAAAATCATAACATTTCCATACGTAGTCAAATTTCAGTGTTTTATACCGATGAAATCATCATTGTGACTAGTACAACTTTCTTCAAGATTATTTATCCTAAATAATATTCTATCAAAAACGTTATTTTATTGCTCATTAATAAATTTATCAAATAGGTTTATACAAATATAATATACTAATAATATTTGTCCACACCGCGTGGATACAAATAATTATATAGTCTGTAACGTGTATGACGAACAATTATCCTATTCGAGGATTTTAATTATTCAATAAAATGAATAATTGTTACTAAAATCATTTAAAACATATAGCCTGAATTTGTGGGTGCTACACAGTGGCAGCATCGGAAGGGTTCTAAATAGACTTGGGAACCCGAAGAAGAAATGAGGACACATTACCCTGAGTTGTTTGTAGCAGTGAATTTTGAGGACATTATGGCTAACCCTAAATTTTTGATCCTTGATACTTATTTAAAGAAAGTGATGGCAAGGGTTTCCTCCGCCCTCAGCCTCCATCACCTCTAAATAGCCTTTGATAAACCCTATCCCCTTTTTCATGCTTTGAGCTCATTTTTGGTGTATTAGTGATATTAGAAAGAAGAAGAAGGAACTCTAGTGCTTTAATCCAGCAAGCTACTCATCTGTACTCCTTGTGCATCGTTTGGACTCTTTGTAAGTCCTCAACTCTTCACCTTTTTGGTTCCTCCTTCATAGATCTACGCTATCTTGCATGTTTTAGTTCATATTTGAGATTTGTATGGATGAATGAGATAAAATTTGCAAATTTATGACTCACTAAGGTCCCTTGAGCATAATACCTTGTGGATCTAGAAGTTGGATGAGTTTTAAGAACTTTCATGGGATTTAGGTCATTTTCTTACCATCTTGACCTAGATGAGGGAAGGACATGCATGGGTCATGCATGTCCATAAAGTTCAGATTTTTATTGACCTTTAAGGTCCCTAGAAGCCTTCTAGAAAGTTTGAGTAAAGGGCGTATCATATTAAGAGCTTAATCAAATAAGTTGTTTTTAGTAAAAAACCACGACGTGGTGAAGAAGGGTTTCACGACTATTTTGTTGGGATGTTGCGACGGCGTTGTGGCATGTTTGCCACAATGTGGTAGCGGAGTTGATCGTGATTGTGTTGAAAAGCCACGACATAGTGACCTTCTGAAGTTGACTTTGACCATTAACCGTTGACTTTTAGTCAAATTGTTAGTTTTAGAAGGTAGATTAAGGGTTTACCTTGTATGATTCATTAGGAGCTATGTAGCACCCGCTTTTCGTCTTTGTGAGCTTGTTAGCTGTTGACTGCGATTGTGAGGTAAGTCTTCTCACTATACTACATTGGATGCTAGTTGTCTTTATGATACTTGCATGGAAGACTAGGATCTGGCCCCTGTCATATGTTTGAAAGACCAGGATCTGGCCGCAAACATTTGTATGAAAGACTAGGATCTGGTCGCTGACATTTGTATGTAAGACTGAGATTTGGCCCTCGGCATTGCAAGGAAGGACCATGATTTGGCCCATGACAAGAAGTGATTGTCAGACTATGATTTGGCCCATAACATTCACTTGGGGTTGAAATAGACTTGTTGTGTGTATGATATGTGGTATTTTGGGGAAGTCAATAAGATTTGTGCTTAACGTTTTATGTTTAAATGTTTCAAGTACTTCTGATCCCAACGGGAAGGGCCCGGCCTGATGCATTGCATGCCCCATAGTTTTTGCACAATTTTTATGATTCACTATTGATGTTTTGAGAATACTTTATACTTTGATTATCTTTTGGTAGTAATGAATGATTTGGTTGATTTAAAAATAATTTTTTTTACTTGATATTTTTGGGACATTACATATTTATCAATGTTTTACCTTGAGTAGTAAACTTATTCGGTACTTTATGTATGGAGAATCTCAAAAATTACCTATTTTTTTACCTTTATAACCTTCAACATGAAGTTAATGTCTGAGATCCTTCATCCACAAAATGCCAAAGAGATGTGATTTCATGTTAGAGGTTACAAAGATAGAAAAAATATAATTTCTATGATCCTCCATACATACAGTGCCCAATAATTTTAGTACTAATTGTAAAAGATTGATAAATACTTAAAACAAAATAGGCTTAAACGTTAAAAAAAAATAGCAACTTACTTGCAAAACTATCTTGATACATTGTTAAAATAAACATATGATCAAATATTGTGAAAAATAGCATTGGGACAATATTTGAAAACAGACTCAATCTTGTGAAAACAACCTTGGGACAAGAGGATATATGGTTACCTAGGGTTTTAGAATCAAATATAAGACCCAATATCATGTAGAAGAAGAAGAAGCAAAAACATGACCTAGGGTTTTAGAATCGGTGATTCTTTTAGGTTATTAATATTTAGGGGCACGTGAGTTGGGGGGATTTATGGTTATTTTTTGGTAATTGACTCCATTAATGAAATAACGAGGAATTGGTTAAAGTGAGTTCATTTAAAAAAAAATAAGTTTAAAAACAAAAAAAATGCAAAATATAGTGTTTTTATGGAAAAAAAATCAATTTGGTAATCGGTTCGAAGCTGAAATAACAAGTATTATGTAAAAGTTAGGATTTGTTTGAAAAAAATTGATCTAAAACGAAAAAAAAAATTCAATCAACAAGGTCTTTTATTTATAAATAAATACATAAATATAAACCAAAAATAAAATAAAAAAATAAAAATAAAAAAATTATAGAAAGCTACTTTTGAATGTATTTGATATAAACAAATTTATCTTTTTACTTCTCCCTTAAAGAAGCTTTTTCCAATTATTACTTTAATATGATTTTAATCCATCGTTCATAATTAACTCGTAAAGCTTCCCTTTTCATTGGTCCCTTAATTTTGTTTCTTGTTGTTTGGCTCTTCTTCATTAGAATTTATTTTTGCCTTCAATGATTTTTATATCATAAAAGTACATAATTCTAAGGAAACATGTTGTTGAATAATGGCTTTCTAAAGCACTTATTTACAAATCACATCTACCAAATCTAGTGGATGTTGCTGTCATATTTTTACTTTGAAAAATAATTATTATGCTTCACTAAAAAAATATTCGTAATCTCCTTTCCCCTTTTTATTTAACAGAAATAAACGAAGTATCATATTTTACTTTTAACAAGATGATAATGTTATGTAGTGATTACAGATTGTTTTAAATAATAAGCAACAATGGCCATTTGCATTTTTACAACCAACTGTGGTAATTATTACCCATAGAGAAATTTTAAGTTCGAACGCGACATATTTAAATTAGATAAAACTTCAAAAATGGTCCCTGTGGTTTCAAAAAATCTGAAGTTTGGTCATTAATTTACAAAAACCTTACGGATCGTCCCTATGGTTTCAAAACTTTTAACATTTCGTCCTCCCGGCTAACTCCGTTACCATTTAGCCGTTAAGTCAGGGGCATTTTTGTCATTTCACTACACAGTGACCATTTATGAGGTTTTTAATTACTTTTTTTTAAATAAATAAATAAATAATATTTAATATGCAAGGGGTCTCACCCCATCTCTCTCTCTCTCTCTCTCTCTCTCTCTCTCTCTCGTACCGGTGGGAGAAGCTCCATGGAGACTGGTTTTTCCAACCAAGAGGAGGCAGAAACCCTCCTCCTCTTCTCTTTTTTGCCATCAATTCCCTCACCAAAACACCCTCACCACATGCTGTGATACTTCCGTTCCTCCCTCTCTTCACGTATCTACTACCGGAACAGAAAAAAAATCCAACGAGGAGGCTGTCGGAGCAGCCCCGCCACCTCCTACTGTCAACGTTCACAGCCTCTGCTCCCTTGCATTTTTCTCCCGTCGAACATCAACAACAATCAAACACCCTCTAATAGTTGTGTGCCACGATCTGCTTCGCCATTCTATTCTGTATTGCTGCCGATCGAACCATAAAAAGAAAGGAGAACGCCGGTGACAGCCTTCTGTCGGCGTCCCTCTTTGCTATCTGCTGAGAAATCCCACGAAAACCCCAACCCGCTGTCATGTGCTGTTCTTACTTCTTCTTCCTCGATCAGATGAGGATCGAAGGCCTTTTAAAAATTATGAATTAGATCTACAACGAACTCTGTAGGATATATGTTTCTTCCAGTTGCATATTTTGGAGTTTCTCACGATTGAGTGTACATGATTTAAATCTACATATGAATTGGGCATATCAGACAAGCTTCAACCTTAAGTTTGACCATGGCATAAACCTTTAAATCACCTCTAAAAAACGCTCAAACTCGCATCTCTGAAAGATGATTTCTAAAAAAACGATTTTTGTGTACATGTTTATCCCTGTAAACCTACATTCTCTTCTCCAGTGAATCTGAAATCGATGTGTTTGTTTGTGTGTGTGTTTGTCCATGTAAACCCTTTCTTTTGTGTGTGTGTGTGTGTGTGTGTTCATCCACAATGGCGTTAGAGTCCTCCAACCCACGGTGAACAAACCAACTTTACACCGGATTCAACCCAAAACCCAAAATTAAACACCTGAATGGAACACCAAATTCGCAGAAGAGGATGAGTAAGCATAATCGCTCAGTTTCAATTTTCAAGATACACACAATTTCCAGGTCCTAAAAATCGCAAACGAAACCAAATCCCAAATGAAATTCGAAGTCATGACTGTAGGATGAGGATGGTGTATGTGCAGAGGGTTTTCTAAGGCGGAAAGATCTCTGACGGAGCTCATTAATGCAGAGATCGGTTGTTTCTTCCAACTGAGAGAGAAATATGTCTAAGTGTGTGTGTGTGTGTCTTGAGTTTCTATTGGTTCATTGATTCTTTGGTTAATTATGGTTCTCTATTGAACCTCACACTATATATATATATATATATATATATATATATATATATATATATATATATATATATATATATAATAGAGAACCATAATTATTGGTTCTTCAAGGAACCAAATCTTTTTTTCAATTTCTAGAGCTTATTCTTTATCGAAAAAAAATCCAAAAATATCTAAATTCATATATTAACATTGTGAATGTGAAAAATATTTTTCGGATTTACCGTGTGAATCCAGATTCACATTGTGAATTTTCAAAGATTCACATTGTGAATTTTCAAAGATTCACATTGTGAATTTGACGTAAAAAAAATCGAATTTGATATCATTGGAAAAAGGATAAAAAATTATGAATTTCTGTATTTTTAGTTTTTTTTTTGATAAAAAATAAGTTCTAAAATTTGAAAAAAAAAAAAGATATATATATATATATATATATATATATATATATATATATATATATATATATATATATATATATATAAACTATTTTGAAGAATATAATATGACATATCTATTAAATCAAATTACCTATTAGCATCTACCAACGACTTATCAATAAATAAATATAAACATAATTCTTGATTTAGTGTTATTTCTAAATATTATTATGATTAATTAAATAAAAATTCTTTACTCGACAAGAGATATGGGGTGAAAGTTATTAAATGAGCAGTAGTCATAATCCATTCTCCCAAAAAATAAATGCGTGAGTTTTCTTGAAATATCAGTTCCCTTCTAACATTTAAAATATGTTTATGCTTTCTTTAACCCTTCCATTCACTTGGGTACTTCTGACATACAAAGTTTGAGATAATGGCTTATCTGAAGAGAAATAACCATGGAAGCAGTTAAATTAAATTCTATTACAGCTTTGGACAAGTTTAATATTTTTTGAAAACTTCTTTCAATCATTGTAACAACTAACAAGTGATAAAAAAAATATTTGAGAAACTTCGGTTTTATCAACTAATAAATAAACTCAAACATCACGAGAGTGATCATATACTAAAGTTAAGAAATAACAAACACCACAAAACGAAGGTCGTTTGTAAGGTGCCCACAAATCAATTTATTATCTCAAAAAGTCTTGTTGTTGTACTATTGCTTAAAGGAAAATGATGTGGTGGCAATATTTTCCGTATTTTATTACGGCAATCTCCGGAATGGGATGAGAATTTTCAAGATTGAAATAGAGAAATTTATCTAAAATGCAATTCTAATGGTCTTCAATTCTCCAAAACAAAATTTCCTAAAAATTGGTTAAGCGGAGGTTTTCAGATAAAAATCCTATATCATTTTCATTTGAAACCTTGGCACAGAGCTAAGACTCTGATTCTGATAGAGATCTAAAGCAACAAGAGGATTTTGATTCTTGTTTTTTAACAATTTTGGGAATGGAAACGGAATATCATTTTGGTCGTCCTCGAAAAACACCTTCCTTTTTAGATGATTTGGTAGAAGTTTTTATGGACAATTGAAAGAAGGACAAAAGGGGCAAAAAAAATCTAACTTGAAATGGGCATAACTTTTGATCCGTAAGGAATTTGGAGGCGTACGATATATCAACGAAAAGTTATCGACATGCCGGAGCTCCTGACAGTTGGACGAAATTGACCTAACTCATAGTCGATCCTTAAATTCCACTATTTAGACCCCTAAATCTCAGTTTCCCAATTTTTTGAATAATTTCCATTTTATTTTATTTTATTTTAATGACATAATATCCGTTTTCCTTATTTTCTAAATTTTTGTCTCTTCTTTAGAAGGTTATTTATTAGAATTTATTGTTGATTTCAATTTTCCAAATTTAGTCGTACCCGCCAAATTTAGCATCTCCCTTTCTAAATGGTCAATTGTTAGCGTTTAGAGACATCTTTAACTTCAGTAATAAAATTATTTGAGTTTCTCTCATTTTTTGCTTTTATTCTATGTCAGAAAATTATCTCTAGACTGTTTGGCCTGAAAAGTCACTTTGTGGGCTTTATTTGGAGTACTCTTATTTTTACGTATGTGGAGGAAGGATTTCACCACTTTACGTATGTGGAGGAGGGATTTCACCACTTTTTTCTGAAGGATGTCCCATTCTTTTATGTCATAGTGATAATGTTAAAGTCGACCTATTCACTGGAACATGTTAAATACAATTACCATTTCCAAAATAGTAAAGACTGTCTTGTCTGACATATATTCCACTAAGCTCTCTCAATTGATCATGTATAACGTACATATACCAATCAAATTGAGCAATGTACTTCATATCATCATTTAGCTGAGAACCCAAAATTATATTGTAGCTCAATTTTGGAACTAAAATAGTTCTTTTATGGGCAATTTTATCTGATAATCGAACATAAACCTCATGTGCTGCAATAACTTTTTTTAGGAAGACCCTCGAGAACCAACATGCGTCACCGGTGACATAGTGTACCTGTTACCCTCGAGTCTAATATCAACATTTGTTTTTGAAACTTACCATTCAACTGTTCACCAAGATTTTCTACGTTACACATAAGACCCGCAATTGTCTTCCAATATCCAACTATAAACAATGAGGGTGGGTTATTATTATCAAAAACCATGCCTCCACTGTCTTGACCAATGGAAAAGCGTTTTCTCGAGCTTCTGCTCTTCCTCAGTCACTCGATCTACAAATATGACATTCTTTTTCTATTTTTCTATGATCGTCTTACCATTCTGGATAACCCACCAAATCAAAGCAATTAAAAATACACATCTCGTTTTCTTGCAGTTACTCCAAATGAGGTTAAATATATCAAGGTTGTCTCCTCAGACTCGTCTCTTGTTTGCACTAATATGAACATCATAATTAAGGACTTTAGTGTAACACCCCATTTTATCGTTTCTGTAAATGTTCACGATTAATATAAATTTGAAACTTAGTTAGATGGCTTAGTAACCTTAGTAACCTAAACATAAGTCATAGTACTCGTAAATGCGAATTCGTACGTATAGAGTACATTTAAATCTGAATTCATTAGAGGAAGTTAGGATTTTCTAGGATTTTAGCACAACAGTGTGTAGGCAGAAATTGATTTTAGATCGGTAGATTATTATCTAAAATAATCTAAATGAGAATTGACCATCTCATCAATAGGAGTATGTCGATATAAAGATCATCGAGAATGGAATCCGAATGTAGGAGTTATGCTTTTTGCAGCAATCTCTAACACGTTAAGCCTATCAAAAATACAAATTTTTTGATAGAGTGAAAATTAGAAGTTAGGATCTAAAGGAAAGTCGTAGATATCGTTGAGAGCTTGCTAAGGATATAAAGAACGTCGATAATGAAGCTCGTATGAAGAAGTTACACCATTTCAAAAATTAGGAATACCGAGCGCGTGAAGTGTTTGACGCACACTGATGACGTGGCGGTACCATAGAGCGGCACGTGGCAAGTTGACCATTCCCCTACTCCAAGAGTCAAAGTGATATGGCATGTTGTGGGCGTGACACGTGGCGCCATAATTTTACGACACGTGGAATCCTTCTAGAAGGGGTGAGGTGGACGCCTCCGGACGCAACACGTGGCAAACGCCCATAGGAGCCAGCAAGACCCAAGTGTGCGGTGCGCCCTAGGCCTTGCGCGGTGCACATCTCTATAAGCCTATAAATACTTCGAGTTTTGTATAAGTTGCTCACTCTATACCCCTAGAACCCCCCCCCCCCCTCTCAGTTTTTCCTCTGCTTTAGCCTTCTTCCTAGAGAATCTAGCCGACGGAGCCCTGCGACATCCCTGAGTGCTCAACTATTTGTAACCTTCATGTAGAAGTTCAAGAGTCAGTATTCTGCCCGTTTAAACTCTCGGTCCTCGTCAAAATACTCTATAGGTAAGCTATGCTTACTCTGTCCTAAGTATAACTATATTTATGTTGATAGTCGTTATGAATATACATATGTATATAGATTTATCAGTAATTCCAATTATAATATCGATTAATCTACTTATGGGAGAGGTGTTAAGAATGGTTGTGTTGGCTTGGTTGTTGGATTTCAGAAAGGTTATACACTGAAATGGTACTGCCTCCCAACCGTCTTACATGGTTGATCCTTATTTGACAGATCTATCAGTATTCATCGGGATTAGTGATAGGGGATAATGCCATAAAAGCCTTAAGTTTGGCCGAAAATATCGGTTTTACCCTCCGATGGATTTTTGGTTCGTTTATGCCGCAAACTTGTTATTTTTTTTGTCGGTTTTGCCCTTTTTACCTGTAATAGTAGGTTTCCTTGTTACCATAAAATATTATTTGAAACAAAACCCTTCAGTTTATAAATATTTTTCATAAAAACCCTTAAGATTATAAACATATAACATATAAATACATATTAAAAAGTTGATAAAACTTAATAGTTTTTAAACTTTAAATATCAAAAGTTTATATCAAACCAATATAAATTTTACCGTATTTATATTATGAAACCAAAACCGAAACATATTTTTACCTTTAAGTACGATAAATTTTATATTGGTTCGATATAAACTTTTGATATTTAAATTTTAAAAAATTGTTTAGTTTTATCACATTTTAAATATATTTTTTAATTAATACTTAAACTTTTCAAAGCAAAATTAAAAAACATATGTTAACTAATAATTAGCTATGCTAAAATAGTTAAACCTTTTAAACATATAAAATATTTATGTTTGTGTTTCAGAAATAATAACTTATACAACTATATTTATTTTTATAAAAAAAATATGATATGTGGATTGAAACAACTATGTTTATTTATTTTTTTATTTTGTGTTTGTTATTCATCTTCACTTCTAGAGAAACCAAACTCTTTGAGAAATCAATCTATGGATTGAAACAAGTTTCTCACAGATGGAATATTTGCTTTGACGAGAAGGTCAAAGAGTTTGGTTTCTCTAGAAGTGAAGATGAATCTTGTGTATATGTCAAAGCTAGTGGGAGTATAGTAACTTTCCTTGTTTTGTATGTTGATGACATACTTCTTATAGGAAACGACATTCCAACTTTACAAGAGGTAAAGTCTTGGCTTGGAAAGTGTTTCGCTATGAAGGATCTGGGAGAGGCTGCTTATATTCTAGTGATAAGGATTTTGAGAGACAGGAGTAAAAGGCTAATTGGACTTAGTCAAAGTACATGTTTGGAAAATATACTAAAGCGTTTTAGTATGGGAAATTCCAAGAAAGGAGAACTGCCTATACAGAGTAATACCAAACTGAGTAAGACTTAGAGCCCGAGTACTAATGTAGAGATAGCATAAATGAGTAGAGTTCCATATGCTTCCACCGTTGGATCTATCATGTATGCTATGACATGTACTCGCCCTGATGTGGATTTTACTTTGAGCATGGTCAGTCGTTATCAGGGAAATCCATGTAGAGCTCACTTAATATCAGTTAAGAATATTATTAAGTATCTGCTAAGAACTAAGGACTGGGTCCTTGTGCTTGGTGGTAGTGATAACCTAAGAGTAACTGGGCATAGTGACGTCAGCTTTCAGACAGACAGAGACAAATTTTGTTCTCAATCCGGCTGGGTGTTTACCCTTAATGAAGGAGCGGTAACCTGTAAAATTTCCAAACAGGAGAGGCTGGATGATTCTACTTGTGAATCAGAGTACATAGCGGCAAGCGAAGCATCAAAGAAGGCTATTTGGTCGAAAAACTTCATCGGAGACCTTGGAGTTGTTCCAACTATCAATGAGCCAATGAAGATTTTCTATGATAATGAAGGGGCGGTTGCCTTAACAAAGGAACCAAGAGATCATGGAAGATCAAGACATATCGACAGAAAATATCATTTCATTAGACATAGAGTTGAAGACGGTCACCTCATCATGAAGAGGGTATCGTCAGAAGAGAACCCGACAGATCCCCTCACAAAGGGTCTAAGTAGGGTCAAACACGTTCAGCATGCTAGGAGCATTGGTCTGAAGGATGATGTTAGTTTTGGTAGTTAGATATGTATTTAGAAACTTGTAATTAAATAAATGTAATTGACTTTTGGTGATTAAGTAATGGAGATTTATTTATGAGTTGGATTACTACCTTCTGTCTATTATTTATTTTGTGTTTCAGTTTGCGTGTTTTACTTCCCAAATAATTAGATTGTTCAAACATCCACAGTCGATCATACTTTGGAAGTAAGTAGTGAATCAAGACTGTCATGAATTGAATTGTAGATTGTCTAAAGGGTTTTAGCATAGCAAAGGTATTTATGCAATATTCGTGAGTACTTTGAAATAGAGAATTTAAGTATTGGATTAACCCACGCTCAGAGAATTACTTCATGGAATTTATCACAAATAATTCTAAGACGATAATATCTTATAATCTTTAAATGGATATATATATATATATATATATATATATATATATATATATATATATATATGAGTTATTGTTTACAAGTTGGTTGTACATTGATGATACGTAAACGCATCAGTAACATGATGTTATAAAATGTATTGTTGTGCATGATTTGATGAGTAAATAGTACAAGCATATAAATCAAAGTTTATTTGTTCCTTTTTATCCTTCGGGAGAAAAAGTGATATCTTTGGGCCCCTCGATGATTTGGTGTGAACTTATAGTGTCGGGCCCGGCCAGGACTAAATTGATGTGTTCAATTAGTAGTTCTTTGTCATTACAAATCAGAAATCGAGAAACAAAGTATTTGACATGAGATTGATTATGTTCCATGTCTCATATCCACAAGATATCTTGCAGAACGGAGGATTATATGATCAATTATCTTAGGACACGTGACTGACTAGGTCAGAGTTCGACATCAGCTTTGAGAGCTACAATTTGCTGATCAGTTTTTGAAGTTATACTAGAAACTATAGTTATTAGATTTATCCAAGTGGGAGACTATTGGATTAGGTGTCTAAGCCCATAACTATAATTGATATATATTTAAATTGATAGTAGCACAATCCTTTTGGGTTTCCCTCAAGACTAGCAACTAGACAGGATGATTTTGGAGAAAGAGGTTGATTTATTATTTGATTAATAAATTGAAATAAATAATTTATTAATATATTATGAAGATAATATATTAATTAGAAATAGTAATATTTAATTAATATTTAATCAGAAATTAATTGGAATTAATTTTGGGATTAAAAGAATTAATTAAAAGTGCATGAATTGAAGTGTAATTGTTCAATAGTTGAGCAAGAGGCAATCTAGATCCCTCCATAGGCTATGGACGATTTTCATAGGCCTTAGGATTGCTAGAATACTCTTTGGTGGATAAACATGAAAGTGGATAATTACCCGGTTTAAGATAATCTTGGATTAGGGCTTATCTAGGGTTTCCTGACTGCACTATATAAACAGCCTTAGCCCTACAATTTTCTGCCACTCATTCCCTTGAAGATCCAACCAAAAATTTGAAGCTTCTCACCTCCTTCTCAATCATTCTCATTTGCTAGTGTTGTATGTGAACCACTAGAGGCGTGGCATTTGTGACGCTTGCTCTCAAGGCTTCATCAACACAAGGATAAACATTGTTATTACTATATAACAATCAAGGTAGGAATCTTCTAACCCTAATTGTGTATTTCGATTACATACTAGTATGTTATCTATTTTGTTGTTCAAGTTGTATGTTCAATAAGAGATAACATAGATCAAATTTTTAGGGTTGCATGCACACATAGGATTATATGTTTTGCATAATACCCATCATTTGTGACTTCCATGATACGCGTACGGGTCCAGTGCTCTCAGTAGTACAGGCACATACTACCTTCCACACCTACCCGTATTTGTCTCGAAGGATCGCTACAACTTCCCGACCACAAGGCCCAAGCAACTAGCTAGGATACGCATATATACTGCACTCACTCTCTCAAGAATAACTAACCATTCCCTACGCTGACCTTCTAATAACCACACCTACTCATGAAACTTCCATTAACCCTGCAGTTGCCTTGTGTATGCTAATCATACACAACACTGGATTCGATTGACAGTCGAATAATTGATTCTACCCTAAGCCTAAAACCAAACAAGGAACAAGAAATAAGGCTAAATCAAACATTATTAGGCTATATAATCTTAGTTATGTACCATTATAATGCACAAACTAACTAACCACAGTCATAATGTTAGTTTCATATAGCATATCAAGAAATACCCCTAAGCTATCAGGAAATTCTATCCTGTAATTCCTGAAGATCCCTAGCCTATAATCTAGCATGCAACTGTAACATATCATCAATACACAAAAAAGTGTGGGTATCTTGGGGTATAACTTTCCTTGGCTCTGGCTGATTGTACACATCACATCCTCTCTTTGATTATTTTAAATTTAATTATGAAAAATATTTTACATTTCCATCACACAAGTCTTCATCTAATTTTCTCAAACCAGGGCTCTGATACCAACTTGTATCATCCTAAAAACCATTGTAAAATTTTTCATTTTTATAAAAACATTTCCACAGGAATCCACAGATAAAAAAAACCCATCTTTTTCAAAACATATCCAAGAAAATCAGAGTATCAAGTAAATCTCTCAAAGCATAAAAACATAGGATGATGTGTATAATCATGCATTCTCCTTGCCCCGGTCATCAGAAGTACTTGAAACATTGAAATCAACAACTGTAAGCCAAAACTTACTGAGTTTTCCCCCAAAATACTCCACACAAAATTACATGAACAATGTATGCACATTGGGCCCCCAATATAAAACTGGATTGCCTCTGGGCCCATAGTCTCCCGACTGGATTACCCCGAGTTTGTTGGCCTAAAACACAAAGTCATACCGCCTCAAACCAACAACAATATGTCGAGCTATGTAATAGATAAACAATAACCAACAATACAGGCAATCATAAGATCTACCAATCTAACATATCACTATAGTATAGAAACATCCTATACGTAAGGATACATAACACAATCTAGTGGGTCGACATTGGTGTCTTCGACCCACGAGTATAGTAAGAAACCCACCTCGTAGTTTAGAAGATAGTGGTACTGAACACAGATCCAATAACCAGTTCTACAGATCACCTATACAGCAAACATGGGCGTATTCTTAAACTACAGCTCAAAACCCTAAATTTGACCTAAAGTCAAACTTGGTCAAAAAGTCAACGGTAAATGGCCAAGGTCAACACTCTCAAAGCCACTCAGTCATTTTCCACGTCGTGACCACCCATGGGTCACGTCACGACACAATAATAAAAAATAGCCGTAGGTTGAACCCTCGTCACGTCGTGACAACCAAAGTGTCACAACATGAGGAATGCTCTGGACAGACTAATTCCTAAAGCTCTTAATCTATTAAGCCATCCAACCAAAACTTCCAGAAGGTCTTATTCACCTCAAAATAAGATAAAAATCGTACCTTTTTAGACATGCATGTGCAATGCATGTCGCAAACACAAGCTAGGTCCAAAATCATGTAAAATGGGGTCAAGATCTAATGCAAGGGTTCAAAACTCTACCAAACTTCATATCCATGACTCTATTCATAAAAGGGACTCTTGGGATCCATAAAGTTGGCAACTTTAGGGAGCCCCAACACTCTAACTAACCTAAACATGGAGAAAAACACATAAAAACCTAGATCTAAGCACATGAGATCATAAAGCATGGAGCTTGAATACTCACAAAGGTACATGATGTGTGAGAAAAGATGATGGTGAGGCTTGCAAGCTGAGTTGATGCACCAAAACTCTATCACTTCTTCTTCTTGGCTAGAAAACACCCAAAATGGAGCTCATAATCAAATATGGTGGATTAGGGTTTCAAGGAGGGTGTAGGGAGGTGATGGAGGCTGAGGGTGAGCTAACCCTAGCCCTCACTTCCCTTAAATAGGGGGACAATCCTTGAAATTAGGGTTTTAGATTGCAACAACTGTCACATCATGATCCTCATGTGGTCATTTGTAACACTTAAGTGGAATGTGTGTTTCTTCGAACACGGTGATGTCGTGACACATAAGTGCCCAAGTTGTGACCAAGGTTTAAACCCAAAAAGAAATTGATTGGAAATTCTAAAGAAATGTTTACTTGGAACTGGGTGTAACGCCCGCGTTTCCAGGCTAGGCATTATTGTTGATGTAATAGTCTAGGTTAACCTTTGTAACTCTTTTGAAGTATTAATGATGAAATATTTGAGTATTATGTGTTTTATGCTTAGTTATGTGGCTTAATTGAATTAAGAATAAAATAAGCGACAAAATTAAAGTGTGAGATAAACCCGATATCTTTACATAAAGTTGTAGTGTTTGAAATGAGGTTTCCGGAGATATAAAGAACGCCGAAATCCGAGTCATAACGAAGAAGTTATGACCTGTCGAAGTTTCGCGACAGAACCGGCACGACGCTGAATGACGTAAAATATGAATTTAAGATAGAGCGATATCTAGCCTTAGTGATCTAAACGGAAGTTTTAGAGTTCGTTAAACCGAGAGCGTGCATAAAAAGAACGCCCAAATCTGACTTCGTATGAGGAAGTTATGATTTTCCGAAGTTTCGACTTAACAGTGTGCAGCCCGAATACTCGATTTGAGATCGAGCGGTTTTTAGCCGAAACAATCTAAATGAGAATTGAAGATCTCGTCGATAATAGTCCAACGGTAAAAAGACAGACGAAAACGGACGTCGGATGAAGAAGTTATGAATTTATAACGGAGTTTTCCTGTCCCGGCCTACTAAAAATAATATAATAAAAATATAATAAAAATAAAGTCAAAATTATCCAACGGAGTCTAAACGAGAGTTGTAGAGCATAATCTCACCTACGCGTAGATATAAAGAACGTCGAAAACGGAGCTCGTATGCGAAAGTTATGAATTTCTGAAGTTTTGGGCGTGAACCCCAAGACTGTGTCAGTTCACGAGGTGAGCATTAGTGACTCACGAGGTGAACAGATGATGGACGTCTTCCAGGGCAAGTGGCCATGACGAACGCAATGACGTATCGAGCTCACGAGGTGAATATTAGAAACTCACAAGGTGAGCCAGTTCACGAGGTGAATATTAGAAACTCACGAGGTGAACTCAGAAAATTCACCCTATAAATAGAAATCAAGGGGCAACCGAGTTTGGTTGCTCATCTCTTACTCTCCCACTCCCGATACTCTCTCTAAGCCCTATTTTAACCCCCCGAAGCCCCGGTTTCATCCTGAGACCCGGAGCAAGTCCCGAAGCCCGAAGATCCCGAGAAGAAAAGAGTTTCCGAGCCGAAGCTCTGCCAGCGAGAAGCCAATTTTTGTGAAGATCTTCCAGATCTACCGAAGAATACTACTTCTACAAGCCGTAGTGCTGTCCGATCATCTTCTGATCAAGTGAGTGTGTAGTTACTTTCTTCTAACACATAATTATGAAGTATTTTATACGAAATACGTGTTATGTGTATATTTTGTTGTTATATGTGTGGATGTATATTCACTTTCTTCTATCTCATAGATATGATTTCTTCTCTATGAAATACGTGTTATGTGTGTGTGCCTCATCTGTTATGTGGAATATGTATTGAATGAACATGCTATACAGGTTTTAAACTATGTATAAAAATATATATTTTTATCTACTAATATGTTGGGTAGAACATGGGTAGATAGTTGATGTGTGATAAACAGATGAGAGGCCTCGTTGTTGTTGCTGATTCAGTCATCTAGCGGAGTTTAGATGACGACCACGGACTTTTCTAGACAGTCCAGTGGAACGCTAGCAGGCTCATTACCTATAGGTGTTAATGAACTTGGGTGTTCATTCGCTGTACTCCATCCCCCTCATAGTTGCCTTTAGGACATCTATTGTTAAGGAAACCCCTTTGCAGTAATGTCCGTCCCGATGAAAATCCTAGATTAGGTCCCTTGTAATAGCTGTTGTTTTAGGGACATAAAGTGAGGATAACGGGAATGGGTAATCGGGTTATTGTTGGTTGATGAACTAAATATATTTATTTATTGTGGGTCGAAAACCCTATATGCTCACCAGGCTCCCAAGCCTGACCCACTCAGTTTTCTTTGTATTACAGGTAGTGGCGCCAGAGCATAAGTTGGATGACTTGTCAAGTTATTTTTGGATTATAGACTTGCTGTTATATATAACTGTTGTAAGGTCTGTATTGTAATGTTTATGCTTTTGGTCTGTTTATCGGAACATGACATCCCGAGTTTTGTTTTATAATGAAAATACATTTCTTTATGAAATGCTTTGGTAAATCTTATTTTATCATATTTCGTTTTGGGAACAAATTCCGCAACTCTTTTAATCAAAGGATTATTCTGAAATTGTTTTAAAAGCATAAATTAAACCGGTCTTTTCTAGCCGTGATTTTGGGGATGTCACACTAGGTGTTACAGCCATGGGCTACCCCTATGTTTTTTCCTCGTATTGTCATGGGCTACCCCCATGGTCTTATATACAAGTGTCTTGGGCTACCCTCATGGTCTATCCTCATACTACCAGGGGCTACCCCCATGGTCTTATATACAAGTGTCGTGGGCTACCCCTATGGTCTTTCATACAAATGTCATGGGCTAACCCTAAGGTCTTTTATGCAAGTATCACAAAGACAACTAGCATCTTATATAGTTTAGTGAAAAGACTCACCTTGTCGATGCAGTCAACAACAACTAACAACTCTCACAGCCACGAACGAGTGCTAAACACCTCCTACTAAGCCATACAATATAAACCCTTAGTCTACTTTCTAAAACTAGAAATTTTACCAAAAGTCAACCAATGCCAAAAGTCAACGACCAAAGTCAAAGTCAACAGTCAATCATCACCAATAGCCGATACTCACATTGTGAACAACCCATGGTTACGTCATGGATAACGACTCAGCCCCGATCCAAAGAATCCAGATTCAAAAAACTCAGTCGCGATCTAAAACCATTGTCACATCGTGATGATCATGCCCTCACATCGCGACAGAGTCTATCCAAAATAATCGGACAACTCCTCGTCACGTCCTGACCCCCATATGGTCACGTTGTGAACACAACAAATTGGGACCACTTAATGCATTTAGCCCTTAATCCTTTAAACCATCCATTCCAGTTTTTCAGAGGGCCTTCTTATACCAAAATCATCCTAAAAATCGATGGTTTATAGACATGCATTTCCAATGCATGTCTTGATCTCATATTAGGTTAAAATGATGAATAAATGGAACCACAATTGTATGAATGTATTCAAAACATAGCCTAACTTCATATACAACAAACACAACCTTCAAAGGACCTCAAGGACCCATAAAGTTGCCAACTTTATGGAATCCTTCCATCCAAACTTTCATAATATGAAGAAAAAGGTAAAAGAATCCTATATCCAAAAGCTATCAACATAAAGTTTGGATATTGAACACTTACAATGCTCCATAAATGGCTCAAATACAAACTCCAAGCTTGCATAGAGATTCTCTACACTAGAAGGCCTTCATCTTCCTTCCAGGAGCACCAAAACACCAAGAATAAGCTCAAAAATGAAGAGGATGGTATTAGGGTTTGCATCAAGACTCAAGAGGGTAATTGAGGATGGAAATGAAACCCTAAATCAAATATTAGGGGTTTAAGTATGAAGGAAACCCTAAAAGATGATGGGCTTGGGCTGTAGCCTTAGTCACGTCATGACCTTCTTCCGGGTACGCTTTCTTATTTTGGGACATCATGTCGTGACCTCCCTATGGTCACGTCGTGACACATGGTTTTTCCCAAAAAACCATGTTTTTGACTCCATTTTTCCCTACACTGATCTATTCTGGAAAATGGGTGTTACAGAAACCCCGCTTAGCTTTGTAATAAATGAGGAACAATAAGGTGGCATGGAACATCATAGATGTGAGGAGTCCCTTGATCAACCGAGGGAAGAAGTGTCTGATGACGATGATGTCAGGAAAGACAACTTGAAGAAGATTATGGAGAATGAGCTTGTGATGATCGATTTAGCAGCTGAAAAGAAGATAACAATGATGGAGATTCAGAGTGACAAAAGAGCTGGATGGCTATACATATTTCACTACAATGAGAAAGTCTTGCGGTCGTTCTATCATGATCAGTCCAAACATGTTGGTACTACTTTGGTAGTTTGACACAATTGGGGGAAAGCTCATTGGGAAGTGATCGATCTTGCTACACTTGGAGGGAACACTTGATGTTTGTCTAGTGTATGGTGCCAACTCACGACATACGTACTTGGTTAGATTGATAGACTCGGCCGATGAAAGTGACATGGAGATAAGAAGATCATTAGCGGTTAGTCTCGTTCAGAGTCTTCTTTTGAAGGTGGAGAAACCTATTATGTTCTATGGAAGGTGATGCATTCAAAATTCTGGTCCCAAGGAGAATCGGGAAGACATGGTGACAAGGTCGATGCCTAGAGAGAAGTTCAAGCTTTGCTTAGACTTGGTTGAGGTTCGCATGAGGTATGCCCCTTCGGAGCTTGATGGCAGGAAGGGAGAGGAAGTTCTTTTTTAAGGTGGAGTTCATAGGATGCTCAAGTTAATGTGGAGATTGCTAAATATGACTTAATGATTTGGAGCATTCTTATGGAGCATTGGAGCATTTGGATAAACTTGGAGCAACTTGGAGAATTTGGAGCAACTTGGAGCAACATGTTGTGCCATCCAAGAAGAAGTTGCGCCATCATGGTAGAAGTTGCGTCATTCTTGAGGATGTTGCGCCAAGTTGGTGGAAGTTGCGCCATCAATGAGGGTGTTGCGCCAAATGGATGGAAGTTACGCCATTCATGAGGGTGTTACGCCAAACTAGTGGATCTTAAGCCAACCTTGGATGGAGTTGAGCAAAATTAGAGGGGGTTGCGCCATATATGCATGGGATGGGCCATCACCGTGCAAGACGCACCATCTTGGTGCAGGGTGTTTCATTATGACCCAAGTATGCTTAGAAATTGGTGATGCTCAAGGAATACACCATGTTGTGCTACCATGATTAATGTTGGGCCACTAGGGTTCATGATGCGCCACCTGTGCATCATGATGCTCCACTATGGCGCAAGGTGCTCCATCATGTGCGTTGTTGATACTCATTTGTTGTATGTCATGGATGAATGTTCTTGAAGCTAGTGCATGACAACTTGTGATTAATTGACACCTTTAATGGTCATATGGGCCAATGGAAATGACCCATTAAGGTTTTAGGTCTAATTCCTCAAGTATAAATTGGGATGCATGCTATGTCATTTGTGTGTCTTTTGTATCCTTAGTGAGTAGGTCGAATCTCTGTGAATTTATACTTGTAACCTCTGTTTGAGAACTCTGAAATAAAGAATATACTCCTCCTGCCTGTAGACGTAGGTCACCGTGACCGAACCACGTAAATATTGTGTATTGTGTACTTTTGGTGTTGCTAGCTATCCGCTTTACTTCCTAACAGTTTCACATCCTGATATTTAAACAAATAGTTTTTTACATTGGGATCGATAGTGTTCATGATCCATGACACCAACATCACATTGATGGTATGCAAGTCTGATTGAGTGCAAGGAGTGATTGGTTTAGCAACTGAAACTGCCAGAAATCCAACGTCGTTTAAATATTTGCACCCGCACCATAATTGTCTCCACGAGCCGAGTCAGAGGACTAAATACTCATGATCGATCTTGAGGACCAAGAAAAAACGGTAAGTTTTGTTCAATTTTCTGTGTTGGCGTTGGTTTTTAGGATTTTTCCGACCTGTTCTAATATCGTGAAATAATCAATACGAATACGTTGTTTTTATTCATTCAATGTCAAGAATAAGGTACATAAGCATAAAAAAAACTCTTATCAGAAGGTAAATAAATCTTATATGTAATAAACTTAAAACTACAGGGATAAACACAAATTTTTTTAGTGATAATATCAATCATTTCCTAATACTAGTTCATCATCATCTTGTCTAAACCTGTTACTATTTAAGTGGCTAAGGCCTAAGAGTTTGTTATTCAGCTTGCTTTTTGATTCAACTTGTCTAAACCTGTTACTATTTAAGTGGCTAAGGCCTAAGAGTGTGTTATTCAGCTTGCATTTCTATTTTCCTTTTCTATTGGTAATGTTTGAAATACAACATATTTAACCCCTCCAAGGATAATTTCTTGCTACTTTTAATAAAGGTTGACTAGGGTGCCTTTTGCCTTTTTTTTAAATACATGGCTTGAAAAGTTGCTCCTTATGTAGGACTTGGATTCCAATCAAGCAAAAGTATAGGGGTAAAAAGCATTTCCTGAATACTCTACTCTGCATGAGAACAACTTTGCAAGCTATTAAAGCAAAAAATTGGCCATCAATCGGAAGCTAAAGTGAAAACATCCATTTTGTGTCAATTAGGTACAAAAGCAAATTAAAGTAGTCTAACTGGGTCGCTAGTTAGAACGTAAACGTTAAGATTTCGGAACATATTTGTAAAGACGCTAAAGATGCATCAACATTTGGATGGATAACATTTATATCCCTTTGAAAGTGAAATATTCATGATTACGGAATATATATATATATATATATATATATATATATATATATATATATATATATATATATATATATAAGTGTGTGTGTTTTTGTGTGTGAGTGTGTGGTGTGTATTTGGTGTACAGGTTCATTGATTGATTTGTTCCGAAGTGACGTACGTACTATTCTACCAGTTTATAGGACAAAACCCCAGCTGTCTTGCTCCCATCCAAATTATACCAGAAGGTTCTGATCATCAGCAGTCAAGATACTTTGTGGCAATATCGATTCTAACGGCAAGAGTATTTCGTTTAGATTAACAAAATTTCAAAAATGATCCCTATGATTTTCTAAAAATTGGACTTTTAAGATATCTTTGGCAAACATTACATTTGTACTCCTTGTGGTTTTAAAATAATGATGATTGGTCATTTTACCTAACTCTGTTAAAAAATATGATTATATATAGAGTTAGGTTCAAATGTTTCTCACATCTATTTTGTGTGTTAAAATGCACCAATAAGAATTTAGTAAAAATTATATTATTATTTAATCAAATAAAGATATATATTAAATGATTTCCATAATTATATGTATATTAAATTATATTAATAATTATAATTCTTTTTTTATGGAAACTAATTAAATTCGTCATTAATATCAACAATAATATTTTTTTGAGAATAAATTCGCATCTAGATTTTCATGTATGAGTTCGTATTTTATTTCATGACCCACTCACTCAAAATACAACAAAGTTGTCTGAAACATGACAAACGAGAATGTATTATACTAGAATAAGAGTTTATTCTAGAAGAATAAAAGTATATTCTAACAGAATGAGAGTGTAGAATACACTCTCGTTTTCATATTTCATCAACTTTGTTATATTTTACGTGAGTGAGTCCATAAACGAAACACGAACGTATACATGAAAACCTAGATGCGAATTCATTCTGAAAGAATGTTATTGCTGACATTAATAACGAATTTAATTAGTTTCCATAAAAAAAGAATTATAATTATGGAAATCATTTAATATCTATCTTTATTTAATTAAATAATTATTTAATTTTACTAAATTTTTATTGGTGCATTTTAGCACACAATAAATATAAGAAACACACGAACCTAACCCTATATATATATATATATATATATATATATATATATATATATATATATATATATATATATATATATATATATGGGATGGTTAAATCGAGCATAAAGATTATTATGAGAACACGTATCATCTATTAGATCAAAATAGTGGACGACGTTAATTTTCCCTTTAATTTTGGTAACTTGTAAAATAAATAAATTTAAAAAATTATTTTTATTAGATTAAGGGTAAAATGGTAAAAGAGAAAAACCTTAAATATGGAAGTATAATTGTTTCTTACTTTTGAGGATTTTTAATAGAACTTTTGAAATTCAAAATTTTAAATTTAAATTCGAAACTAAAAAATACAAATTTTGAAATTAAAATATAGTTGGAATTTTCTCAATTTCAAATTGTTATTTTAAAATCTAATATTTTTAATTTAGAATTTTAAAAATTTAAATTCTGATATGAATATTAAACTTGAGCATTATTCTTTCTAACATTCTTATATGAATTTTAATGTGAATATCAAATTATAATTATTCTTTCACTTCAAGCATCATGTTTTTTTTGCAGTATTGTTATAAAATTCTAACGTGAATATCTAATTGTAATTATTCATTCACATTAGAATAAATAAAAATTTAAAATATTATTAAAACTCACAAATGCCATAGTAAAATATTCGAATATGAATTATATTGTCATAATAAAAGTGACCTGCAATATTATTTATTGAATATCCATGGAAGTATTATTCTAATGTTAAAAGATTTTCAATATAAATAACATCGTAATATTCTATTAAGAATATATATATATATATATATATATATATATATATATATATATATATATATATATATATATATATATAAACACAAACAAAAAAGATTCATGATGGAATATTAAAATAATCAGAAAGTTTACAACAAAAATCATATAAACCAACTACTTTATTTTGCAAAAAAACTCCAATACAATATTAGCATAATCAAAAGCATATATTTCATGATATTGGTGTCGTTGTCATGGATTGTCGTTCCTCATTTTAAAAATATAATGTAAAAGAATCGTCTTTTTCTTCAAACTTATCATTAATATTTTATCTACAAAAAAATATATGATATATGTTAGAAATAAGCATACGAATAAATCAAAATATATTATGAAGTTTTTTATATGAACGTAAACATGAAATATAATAACCTAAAACATATTTAAATAATAAAAAAAAGTTATTAAGCAATAAAATTCGTTGAAATTTGATTAAAAAAAGATAGCAACCACAAAAGCAACAACAATTGCAAAATTAGTAAATAACATACAAAGCATACATTTAGTACTAAATGTGGCAGATTTCTATGCAAAAATACAAAAAGTTTATCAATTTCCATTAACAATTAGAAGCAGGAACAACAACTTAATGATTTGGAATCTTAACCAATAATTTTTCTATAATAAACTTTGCAACAGTTATCAAAGTTAATGATTTGGGATCTTAACCATTCATTTTTCTATAAGGAATCTAGCAACATTTATCAAAAACTGTGAAAAAAACAACCGAATTTGAGAGCATATAATGCAAATATTTGACTGTCAATATTCAGTTTACACAATCTAAAAATAATATTCTCCTTCCTAACCTTATATAGAGTTTTATAATCAAAACAACAATTTAGTAAGACATATTGTCAAACAATATTCTGTGTAACATGTTTCTCAAATCAATAAGCCCATGAATCATCTATTAGCACTAAAAGATATATTAGACTCGTCATATTGGCCCCAACAACATTCATACAACGTATGAAATAGAAATAGAGAAATTATAGATTTATACCAAAACTACATTTTTCTTCATAAACATAATGATTAATTGTATAAAAAACATATTCACAACTGGTAGGAACTTTCACAAAGAAATAAGAACTATCCAACAATAGCCAAGTAATTTATAACATATCTTTTAAACATTTAAATTGACATGAAGATGGAGACATTCTCACTCTAAATCTAAGAAGATGAAGGAAAATTTGATGTGAAATTAGAATTTTTTAGAAACGGAGATTACCTAAGAAGATACCGGCATGCAGAGGATGGCAGTGTAGCCATGGAGGAGAACGCGAGCGATGGAGTCGTGTATGAGAATAATAGAGTTTGGATAGGTAAATATTTGAAGAATTGTTAATCATTAAAGTATTTCCATAATAACAGGGGTTTGAAATTAATGCTCCTATTTAATTCTATGTAAAAATACCACAAATACCCTTTTAATTTTTTATTTAGTTTTGAATTAATTAAATGAAATGATTAGTTGATAATCGTTCTTAGGTTCTCACATTACTTAGTGTTCTCAAAAGAACTTAAGTGTGTGTGTATATATATATATATATATATATATATATATATATATATATATATATATATATGAAATTACATATTTACCCATCTTTATTTATTGTGTAACGTCCATAAAATTCGAGCCAATTTAAAACCTTTTCAAACATTTAAAACCATTCAGTTATTACAATTTGTTTTCAAAATAGTTTAAGCATCAGAGTTCCCAGAAATCATAATTATCAATCGAGGAAGTGTACGGTCACGCCTTCGCCTTCCGGCGGTCATCCGCTGAACCTGAAACAACAAACTGAAACTGTAAGCTCGAAGGCTTAGTGAGTTACCCCATAAATACCAACCTCATATAACCATAATCATATCATATCAACAAATACAGAACAGCGATGCATCTCGAGTCTACAGTGTGACTGGTCCGCCCGCACCGGGCCTTCAGTGTTCACTCTCTGAGTCTACAGTACGACTGGACCGCCCACGCCGGGCCTTCAGTCTATCTGGCCCACTCTCCGAGCCTCGGCACGTCTGGACTGCCCTCTCGGGGCCTTCAGCCTATCCGGACCGCTCGCTAGGCCTTCGACCTGGCTATGTGCCCTCCCAGGTCTGCAGCCTATCCGGTCCGCCCTGGGTATGTTGGCCTACCGCACAAAGCAGGACCTGCCTCAACCCAACCCCGATCAAACAACCATGTGCACATATAACAAATAATCACATAACAGTCTATAGACAAACAAACCAATCTAACAGATCATATAGCATAGCAACATCCTACAACTAGGATACCGACCTAACTGGTCACTAACATAGCATCATCCTATATACCAGGATACCAACCAAAACCAGGTCATTAAACATAACATCATCCTATATACCAGGATACCGACCTAAACCAGGTAACTAAACATAATACCGTCCTAATTACTAGGACGCCGATCTAACAGATCAATAAGCATATCAAACAAATACCAGTATACAATCCGAGAAAGGGCCGGCCTTGGTGCCTTAAACCCTGTTGATATAGTGAGGATAACTCACCTCACAATGTCGACCTGAGCTGAAGTATCAACTCCCGAATCGCTATCTCACCGGAAATCCTGAACTATCACATGATAAATACCAAGTCATTACACAACATAACAATCTTGACTAAGGGTCCACTCAATCCATCATGTCCATTCTCTTTTATTGGGCCAAGGCCCAATTCCAAGTCCATAACCTTGAAAGTCTTTATGCAAGGCCCATTATTGACCCAATTTACTAAATTGGGCCCAACTTCCTTATTGGGCTTAACCCCATGATCCACTATCACCAATACTGGTCCAAAACATATCTACTCAGAAAGTCCAGCAAGGCCGAAACCCTACTAGCCCAAAAAGTAGCCCAAACCCAAAGCCCAAATAATCAAAAGTCCACAGAAGGCGTACGCTGGGCGTACGCCAAGGCTACGCGGGGCGTACACGAGTCTCGCATTGACTGGAAAACGGGGTCATTGACTCAGTACGCTGGACGTACAGAACCTTACGCTGGGCGTACACAGGGTTTCAGCAAAAACCATAATAAGTGCTTAATGGCTTAAGCACTTAAGCCCAAACTCCAGATCCATTGACCAAATGTGCCTAGGACTCATAAAGTCTCGAATTTTATCACTTTGGACGTCCAGAAAGATCTTAATCCAAGGTCTTAACCCATTAAGACCCTTCTACTACATGCATGGGACATCTTAAGCCATTAGGACCTCATTTTTATCACTTAAGACCTCTTCAAGGTCCAGAAAGGACAACTTATCTCTTCCAAAATGCATCATGCACCATATTGGGGTTTTTGGGAAAAGAAATGGTTCCATAATGCTAGAAAGGCTAGATTTATGACCTACAAGCATAAAGTTTGAAGTTTTTTACCTTCTGGAGCTTCTAGGGCACAACACAACTTTAGATCTACAAGCCAATCTTCTTCTTCAACTATTTATTGCAATGGCTTCACCTTCAAGAGCTTAAAATACCCACCAACTCACTTTCACACACAAGAACTAGGGTTTGGGAACGTTATGGAAGATGGAGGCTGAGAAGGAGGAGAGAAAATGAGCCATAAGGATGTTTATATAGCCCCCAACCCGAGATATTAGGGTTTCCTTCTGTTATGAGTACGCCCAACGTACACAAGTGTACGCCCAGCATACTAGGGCGTGCCCTAGTACGCTCAGCGTACCCATATGTACACGCTTCATACTCCTCCTGGTCCCAAAATTATAATTTAGCCCTTAGGCTCTTCATGGCTTTACCCTTCCATACCCAGGGACTACAAATGACAAAACTTGGGATGTTACAACTCTCCCCCACTTAAATTCGATTTCGTCCTCGAAATCATTCCTTACCATCCCTGGTAACCCGACATCCCGAGGGGCACCTCCACAACCATGACATCCGACGACTTTCGAAGGAGACTAAACCCAATGGGAAACTTTCCTTCCAGAGAAAACGAATCCATAAACCCATGCGGCACACAACCCTACTCCACCTAAAATCCGCCATCTGGAAACTTGAATTCGGTCTGTCTCCCTAACAGACCACACATACCAACCCTCGCTAGTTCCCTTCCCATTACTACTAACGAACTACTCTGCCCTGGGAACCTAAGGTTTCTACCCATAAATAGAACTATGGGTCATATTTTGATGAACCCCCGCCCCTACGACTCACCGTTGGCCCGCACCGGGTATCTTGGCCTACTGCATAGAGCAGGACCGCCTCAGCCCGATCAAGCACAACATGCCATCTAATCGACCATCAGAAAAAGATGTCCACTTAATACCAATGATAATTTACCATGTCGTTCCTTGCCATCCACCACTTCCATAGAATACAGTCCCGCAAGCGATTACCACCAACAACATACCTACCACTACCGGCCCACCAGTACGACACTCATATCTATCCCATACCACCATTCAGGTGGGAATACCAATATGCCAAGTACAATCGATCATAGGGTCCGGTCATCCTCGAGATGGAATACCCTAGATTGAAATACTAACATGTCGAATCAATTCAACCATCGAGTTGAAACTCTCAGGGTTTGTTGGCCTACCGCCTCAACCCTACCGCTCCTCTTGAGCCTCCGTGCCTACGACTTTCAGTCGGCCCGCACTGGGTATCTTGGCCTACTGCATAGAGCAGGACCGCCTCAACCCTACCCAAATATCATGTGTCACCATAGACGATCAGGAGAAAGATCTAACCCGAAAACGCTCCTACAAAAGACATAATCAACACAATCTCTATGCCCACAGCCTATGACTGTAATGTTCCTGATAACCTATCGACACTGATGTCGTCACTTCAGTTGTCCCAACGCTCCAACCTAGAGATTATCATCTCCTCCATTGCCCAAGAGGGCCTAATCAATGTCCTTCATAACACCAACAAGCGTCACAGTACTGAAACCTCACCCCACACTATCCACTTGTAGAACAAGTTGCTACCCCATAACACATATATACTCAGAACCTGATCATATAACTAACAAAAGCCATACAAAGTCTTCAACATACTCCATCAGCATGTTCAATACTTGGGGACAGACCTACTGATTGCTATCACATGGAAGCATACTTAATACCTGCACATAGATCTACACACATAGAGTCTTCAGCATGACTAGACCGCCTCACCAAGCCTTCAGCCTGTCTGGACCGTTCTCCGAGCCTTCGGCCTGACTGGTACGCCCCACCGGCCTTCAGTCTATCCGGACCGCTCTAAACTGTTGTGCATCTCCCTGGACCACCCTTCCTGGTGATCTCTCCCATGCAGACTGTTCTCACCTACTTGGGGTTCCGAACTCCTGATCCATTCCGTGGAATCTAACCCCGGCCTAACCCTAGGCCTCATGTCGATCGTCCACCCTCTCGGAAATCCGTGATCTGCTCCCTGATCCGTGTGTCTACCACATATGCTAAATAACCCGCACACCCGTGCTAAAAGTTCTGCCGAGCCCTGGCAGCCAACACAACCCTCAATCTATCAATCCAAAAAAACCCTCGGAGTCGAGAACACCCTCGACCGAATACTCGAACCGAACTCAATTCATGACTAGAACTCCAACCTGGTTCCCCAAATTCTGCTATAAAGCACCAAGAAGACGTGATACACATGCTAGGGAGTTTTACCGAACTCCCAACTCACACAACCCTCAAACCAAACAGCCACTTGGGTTGTCTTCCTTCCTGACCACGATGCGAAACTTAACCCATTTTCAACACCGCTCCTGGTTCTGTATCCTGAGACGATTCTCCCCCACTTAGCTTCGACTAAGTCTTCACAATACATGGAGATTGGAGGATTCCCAGTCCTTCTCACTTCCAAACAATCGATCCGATGACAACCAACTCTTTCTATCTAGTGCTCCATTACTAGCCAATCCCAAATGATCACACACTTCTAAGAACCAGGTGAACACTTCCTGAATCCCAGAGAAACCGACAATCACTAATGCTTTAATGACCCCACACTCACGTCCTGAAGACCAAAAGATAGATGCTCCAAGTAATACCTCGGCGACGGGCTACTTCCCCTGATGCTTTCGTCCGTCAATCACGAATGGTTACTAAAACCACTGATTCTTGATAATGCTGAATAACCTTTCTGTGGGACCCTATCCGCAGACCTCCCACATAATACCCCTTTTCCAAAGGTGCTCCAAACAAGTTTCCCACCTCGGGCTCTAGAAATCATTTCATTCAGGGTTCGCACCCTGACTCACTCACCCGCTCAAACTTCCACAGCTGAACTGCAGTAGCTGAAGCAACCTATGCCCTAAACCAGGCTACAAATTACTCCCAAGACATAGTATACAATCTCAAAAGTGCAATAGGTCGCATAATCGATCCTTACCGCCTGATACAAGAGATCCAAGGCAAACCGGACCTCACAAAATACTTATGCCACATCGACCCACCTGCGCTCACCAGCGCTGAAATAATGTCGCCAATCCCTACAACCAACTGACCCCGAGATGGAATACAACCTGATCCTGGGGTCACAAGCCTGCTCACTCCTTTGAGCTCGAAAAACTGAAAGGGCACAATCCTTGCCCTATAAAATGACAGTCCAATCCATCAATTAACCATTCCACTTCCACCTGCAAAACCCCAGCTGAACATAATCATCACTCCTCTCCGAAGTCCCTGCGACTCACATTCCGGCCTCGAGCAAACCCCCGAGCCTCAAATCTAGAAATTTATGTGCCATCCCCTTCCGCTCAACCCACAGAATGCAACGAGTACAGAACATTTCCCTGATCTCAAGTAACTGCAGTCCTCTGCTCATCAGAATATGTCCCAGCACTGGAAAGCTCGACCAGCTCCTCCCCCTGCCGTCGATACAACTGTTGCAGCAGCCGTCTCAGCAAGGACTGCATAGCGCTCGTATAAATACTCAACCATGGAGGTCTTAATACACCCAAACATCTTCGACAACTGTCCCCGGACAATCTTGATCACCTCCTCCCGGATGATCTCACTAACACGATCCTCTGACGTCTCGTAACCACCACTCTGGTAAGACTCCATAAAGATCTCTGATAATCCATATAATGACAGTGGACCAACTTCCAACCCAACCCTAGGGGTTGTGACTTCCTTGCTACGCGTATGGGTCCTGTGCTTTTAGTAGTACGCTACCTTCCACACCTACCCATATTTGTCTCAAGTATCACCACAACACCCTAACAAAATACATATATATAGCGAGCGCTCAATCCTCACTCCTAGAGGAAAGCTAAATATCTCATAACTGGCCTCCCGGCCTCTCACTACCCACCCATCCATGAAACTTCCACCAACCCTGTAGCACTAGTGTATGCTAGCCATACATAATGCTGGACCCTATAGACTTTCGAACATCTGATCCTACCCTAAGCCCCTAATCAACAAGAACAGAACATAAGGCCAAATCAAACATTCTCAGGCTATAAGATCTTAATTATGTACAACCGTGATACATACACAAGAAACTACAGTAATGATGTCAATCTCATATAAGGAAAACCCTAGGCTAGCAGGCATCATGTAATCAGGCATTTCTAACATGCAATTCCTGAAGATCCCTAGCCTAGTACTAGCATGCTGTTTTAACATATCACAATATCAAATAACTGTATGGTGTTTTGGGGTCTACTTACTGGCTCCGGCTGATCGTACACTCTGCATCCTCTTTTACTTATTTTGAAAACCATTTAAAAAAATCATTTCGAAAATCTTTCCTTAGTTTGAGACTGGATTCACATGAATGTTCCTCCAATTCACTCGAACCAAGGCTCTGATACCAACTTGTAACGTCCATAAAATCGAGCCAATTTAAAACCTTTTCAAACATTTAAAACCATTCAGTTATTACAATTTGTTTTCAAAATAGTTTAAGCATCAGAGTTCCTAGAAATCATAATTATCAATCGAGGAAGTGTACGGTCACGCCTTCGCCTTCCTGCGGTCATCCGCTGAACTTGAAACAATAAACTGAAACTGTAAGCTAAAAGGCTTAGTGAGTTACCCCCAAAATACCAACCTCATATAACCATAATCATATCATATCAACAAATACAACACAACCATGCATCTCGAGTCTTCATTGTGACTGGTCTGCCCGCACGGGGCCTTCAGTCCACCTGGTCCACTCTCTGAGTCTACAGTCTGACTGGACCGACCGCGCCGGGCCTTCAGTCTATCTGGCCCACTCTCTGAGCCAAGGCACGTCTGGACCGCCCTCTCGGGGCCTTCAGCCTATCTGGACCGCTCGCCGGGCCTTCGGCCTGACTATGTGCCCTCCCGGGTCTGCACCCTATCCGATCCGCCCTGGGTATGTTGGCCTACCGCATAAAGCAGGACCCGCCTCAACCCAACCCCCAATCATGTGCACATATAATAGATAATCACATAACAGTCTATAGACAAACAAACCGGTATAACAGATCATATAGCATAGCAACATCCTACAACTAGGATACCGACCTAAACCAGGTCACTAAACATAGCATTATCCTATATACCAGGATACTGACTTAAACCAGGTCACTAAACATAATACCGTCCTAATTACCAGGCCGCCGATCTAACAGATCAATAAGCATATCAACCAAAAACTAGTATACAATCTAAGAAAGGGCCGGACTTGGCGCGTTAGACACTGTTGATATAGTGAGGATAACTCACCTTGCAATGCCGACCTGAACTGAAGTATCAACTCCCAAATCGCTATCTCACCGGAAATCCCGAACTATCACATGATAAATACCAAGTCATTACATAATATAACAATCTTGACTAAGGGTCCACTCAATCCATCATGTCCATTCTCTTTTATTGGGCCAAGGCCCAATTCCAAGTCCATAACCTTGAAAGTCTTTATGCAAGGCCCATTATTGGCCCGATTTACTAAATTAGGCCCAACTTCCTTATTGGGCTTAACCCCATGATCCACTATCACCAATATTGGTCTAAAACATATCTACTCAGAAAGTCCAACAAGGCCCAAACCCTACTAGCCCAAAAAGTAGCCCAAACCCAAAGCCTAATTCACCAAAAGTCCACAGAAGGCGTACGCTGGGCGTACGCCAAGGCTATGCGGGGCGTACACAAGTCTCGCATTGACTGGAAAACTAGGTCATTGACTCAGTACGCTGGGCATACGTAAGGTTTCGCCAAAACCCTAATAAGTGCTTAATGGCTTAAGCACTTAAGCCCAAACTCCAGATCCAGTGACCAAATGTGCCTATGACTCATAAAGTCTCGAACTTTATCACTTTGGACGTCCAGAAAGCTCTTAATCCATTAAGACCCTTCTACTACATGCATGGGACATCTTAAGCCATTGGGACCTCATTTTTATCACTTAAGACCTCTTCAAGGTCCAAAAAGGACAACTTATCTCGTCCAAAATGCATCATGCACCATATTGGGGTTTTTAGGACAAGAAATGGTTCCATAATGCTAGAAAGGCTAGATCTATGACCTACAAGCATAAAGTTTGAAGCTTTTTACCTTCTGGAGCTTCTAGGGCACAACACAACTTCAGATCTACAAGCCAATCTCCTTCTTCAACTATTTGTTGCAATGTCTTCACCTTCAAAAGCTCAAAATACCCACCAACTCACTTTCACACACAAGAACTAGGGTTTGGGGACGTTCTGGAAGATGGAGGCTGAGAAGGAGGAGAGAAAATGAGCCATAAGGATGTTTATATAGCCCCCATCCCGAGATATTAGGGTTTCCGTCTGTTATGAGTACGCCCAGCGTACACAAGTGTACGCCCAGCGTACTAGGGCACGCCCTAGTACGCTTAGCGTACCCTTATGTACGCGCATCGTACTCCTCCTGGTCCCAAAATTACAATTTATCCCTTAGGCTCTTCATGGCTTTACCCTTCCATCCCTAGGGACTACAAATGACAAAACTTGGGATGTTACAGTCGTTCTCGTCGGTCACCATTGCACCACCGACACTCTGACTGTCTCTCCATTTCAAGTTTTAAACATTAGTTGAACCATACTCTTTTCATACAAATAAGAAGCTACTACCGATGTTTGATCATGCGAGTAAATCAGTGAATTTGATTACTCAGAGTGCTAAAGAGAAAGGCGACAATGTTCACATTACTTGGTTGGCTACGTTTAACCCGTGTTCAACTCATATTGAGTTAAGAGTTTTAAAAGATCTTTTTGGTTTCTCGTCCACTCAAGGGCCATCGATGCAAAATGGATGTCTTTCACTCAATTAAACAATTGATGCAGGTACATTGGGTCTTCTAGACATGTATTTACTTTATCTATCTATGTATTTCTTTAAGGTTTTGGGGTGTGATCCTATTGGATTTAGATTCCTGCTCAGTCCATTATTTTCTAAGAATTTGAGTGATTCCAAGATCGAATTACCTCAATGTTGTTGAGATAAGAAGAATATGAAATTTAGGGTTATTCTATGATAAGAGAACCTCAAAAAAGATTGAGGTATAATTTTTTAGTTTGAGGTTGCTGCTTTCATTTGGAAATAATTGATATATAAAGGGATAATTGTACTACAATCTACGTGTTTGTGTTTATGCCTATGAGAGGATACGAACATGGATTGATGATGGTTCGGGTGGTTAGTGCTTAAGGAAGCAGCAATCAAAACCGGATTAGAAGGTAGTGACTCACATATGATCATAATAACCTACTTGATAGACTCGAGGTAAGTGTTGATTCCATATGTATTAATTAACCGATAGCTATAGATATATCTTGAACTATTTAGTACCAAATTTTGATTTCATTGATAATTAATTAAAGTCCTATTGTAGATAACTGTGCACTGAATCATACTCTAAAGAGACATTGTAATTTCTTCATTCTCGTAATATTTGCCTTTTTCAGTTTGGAGTTTGTGGGACCAAGGTTATTCTTGTATCTCTTTCTATCAATACTCCAATAGATGTGGTGATCCCTTCATTTTGATTCGAATTGTGTTAGTTTATTATAATTGGAATCATAGATGAATAACAATTCGGGGATATAGATGAATGATTCTAAGAATTTGAGTTCAAATCATCATGAATTTGTATTCCATCATGGAGATGCAATTTCTTTTACAAAACAAAAGGGGTTCAAAATTCTAATAATTTGAGTTCGAAGCATCATCAATATTTGTATTCCATCATGTCATTTTGTTCTTCCAGTGTGTGAAATTATCATATATTTTGTTTGTTCTTAATATATGTAAATTCCCATATGGATTTTTTTAAATAACAATAAACCTAGGAGGTTTGGATTCGATTATAGTACCATTTAGGTCCCTTTAGTGAACCTAATGTTTGTCAAGAGTATGACATGGCTTATGCTTCACTATCTACAACTTTGAGGTAATGTTGTTGCGGTATTAGGCATGACCTCCTCTCCAACTGAAACTTTTTTTTTTCAGTTCCATGGACATGAGAGAGTCCTTCACATCATTCGCAGTGATCGTTCTCCTACCATAGATCATGGTATCAACGAAATTCTCATATGAGTTAGGAAGAGAACATAAGAAAATGAGCGCCTGATATTCATCTTCAATCTTCACGTCAACACCTTGTAGATCCAAGATGATGCGATTGATGTTATCAAGATGATCTTTCACTTGGGTACTTTCGGACATTCTGAGAGTGTACAACTTTTGCTTCTGATACAACCGGTTCGTCAGAGAGTTGTTCTGGTGCTTGTCACAAAGTTTATCCCAAAGCCCAGAAGCAGTTGTTTGATCCACGACCTCCCTCAGCACTTCATCTGTCAAGCTCAATAGAATGACACTATGTGCCTTCGTTAGAATATCCACCTTCTTCTCATCCGCCATGTTCTTTGGCAGTTTTTCCTCTCCTCCCGTGTCGCTGCACACCCTTGTTGAACCAGAAGAGCCTTCATCTTCACCTTCCACAAGGTGAAGTCATTTGAACCATTGAATTTCTCCAAATCAAACTTGTGAGTAGACATCTTCAATCATAGGAATACAAACCGCAGCTTTGATACCACTTCTTAGGAAGTAAAGTGGATAAATAGCAAAACTATAAGCACACAAGACACAATATTTATGTGGTTCGATCAAGGTGACCTAGGTCCACAGGCAGGAGGGGAGTACTCTTTTACTTTAGAGCTCTCAAACAGAGGTTACAAGTATAATTACACAGATATTCTCCTATCACTCTAGAATGCAAGATACAAAATGACCTAGCATGCATCCCTATTTATACTTGAGGGATCAGACCTAAAACCCTAATGCGCCAAGCCCATTGGCCCATAGTCCCATGAATGGAGTCAACCAATCATATTCCGTCATGCAACATCTTCTGGAACATTCTTGAGCATCATAGAGGACTTCATAGCATACTTGGCTCATCAAGGACCAAGATGGTCCAACTTGCACCATGATGGCACAATAAGTGTATGGATGGCATAATAGGCTTCAAGTGTGCCACAAGAACATCAACATTGGAGCAACAACACCACCGTGGCACAACATGAACATACATGGCACAACTAGGCCATGCATGGCTAAAGAGCATACTCCATGGCTCAACAAGAGTACCCCATGGTGCAAGAGGGATCCTTATGACGCAAGAGAAACCCCTCATGGTGCAATAGGGAGTGTAATGGCATAAGAAGGAATGCCGTTGGCGCAAAAACATCCTTCTTGGCCCATTTTGGATCACCTGGAAGAGGTTTGGAGCAATTGGGAATGATATGGAGCAACAAGGGAACCTTGTTGCGCTATATGTTAAAGGGATGGACCAAGAAGGATGTTGTTTCACCAAGAGAACTCCTTCTTGCGCCATTACAATCCCTCTTGCGCCATTACAATCCCTCTTGCGCCATGAGGAGTTCCTCTTGCGCCATGAGGATCCCTCTTGCGTCATGGGGTACACCTGTTGAGGCAGGGAGTATGCTCTTGCGCCATGCATGGCATTGTTGTGCCATGTATGTTCCTGTTGTGCCAAGGTGGTTTTGTTGCTCCAATCTTGATGTTTTTGTGCCACACTTGAAGCCTGTTGCACCATCCATACACTTGTTGCACCATCATGGTGCAAGTTGGAACATCTGTTGGATATAGTGTCTAAGTCCATAACTTTATTTGGTATGTACTTGACCCGACCCGGCATGGTCCATTTGGGTTGCATGGCATTGCAATACTTGGATAGACTAAATGAGAGAATAAGGCACTTATGATTATTAATATATTATAAGTTCTAATATATTAATAATAGTATTATTTAATTAGTATTGATCAAGTATTAATCTAGTATTAATTTGGTGATCAAAGTGAGACTAATTAAATATATAGGGTTGATTATGACAATCATCAATTCTTTTATGGTGGATTAATGATCCATGGTTTATGGGTTTGGTTATAACCATATGGAGCTCCATGGATAGTCCATGGGAGTTACAAACCCATGGGTCATGAGAAATCAAGAGTCATGACAATTAAGGGCATTCATGTGTAAACCCTAATTGTGACAACACTATAAAAGGAACCCTATGGCTAGCAAAATCGTGACCTAGTGGACCTAGTGTTACTAGAGAGGGCATAACCGATTTTGAGTGCTAGAAGTATTTCTCAAGTTATTCCAAGTCTTGTGGTGTTGTGTGAAGCATTTGAGGCACAACATTTGGGGTGCTAGGCTCACAAAGTCTTGAAGGAATCCAAGCAACAACAAGGTATGTATTTCTACTAGTTTTATGTTTTATGTAATCCCCATGCCATGCTAGTTAGGAAATAACCTTGAAAAAGAAATTTGCATGTATATAGAGAAAACATAGATTCAAGGTTATTAGGGTTGCATGTACACTTAGGAAGTGTTAGAATGCTCAAAAACCCATCACCATCTTGGTCCTTGATGAGCCAAGTATGCTATGAAGTCCTCTATTATGCTCAAGAATGTTCCAGAAGATGTTGTATGGTGGAATATGATTGGTTACCTACATTCATGGGCTTGGCCCATTAGGGTTTTAGTAGGGGTGTTCGTTTGGATGGATCAGTTCGATCCGATCCAATAAGGTAAATATAAATTGATTTCGGTATTTAAAATAAGGATCTGAATAGTCCAAACTAAATTCAAATCTGATCATATCCGATCCATTTATAATTCGGTTGGATCGGTTTTTATAACTCGGTTTCAAAAACCAGAACATTTAAAAACGACATATAATTATAATATTAGCTAATTTTATAGAAGAATCGAAAACAAATTACTTAGTTGTGATTTAAAATCTATAAATAACTATTAACAAGTGAGAAGGTATATTATAGTTTAATATTTAATAGATAAAAAACTTTTGAAATAAAATGCATATTAATGTTTTTTGTTAGGTGAAACATTTTGAACTTATTTGAAAAAATAAATTATAAAATTAATAAATAATTATAGATATATTAAAATTAAATAAATAGTAAATTGTTATTCGGTTTTTTTGGACTATTCGGTTCTTACTTTTTAAATCAAAACCAATCCGAAATCCAAAATAATAATTCGGCTTTGTTGAAAACCAAACCAAAAATCTGAATATCCGAACCAAATAGTCCAATCCAAATTGTCCAATTGAACATTTCAATTTTATCCAAATAGTGAACTTCCCTAGGTTTTAGGTATGATCCCTCAAGTAATAGGTGAATCTCTGTGTAATTGTACTTGTAACCTCTGTTTGAGAGCTCTGAAATAAAAGAATACTAGCCTCCTACCCGTGGACGTAGGTCACCTTGACCGAACCACATAAATATTGTATCTTGTGTGCTTATAGTTTTTCTAGCTATCCGCTTTACTTCCTAACACCCACAAAGCACAAAGCAAGCAACATTTGAGCATAGGAAATCTAACCATTACATCACCTAATCAGGCAGTCCAATCCAATCATCAGATATCCATACTAGAAAGCAATTCTACAAGCTCAATCAATAGGCTTATAAAGGCATCTATCCTAGAATTCTATCATGCAATCCTGAGCATATTCTTAGCCCTAATCTAGCATGCAATTCTCATAACATATAATATAATATCATGTATGGGTATTATGGGAATCACTTACTTGAGCTCGGCTGATTGCACGTATCACACCCTCTTTTTCTTTAGTAAAAAAAACTTTAGAAAACTTATTTTATTTCAAATGATTATAAATTCCTCACTTTGAGTTCAGACAAACCCGGGAGTGTGCCCGAATCCCTCAAACCAATGCTCTGATACCAACTTGTAACATCCTAAAAATTCATGGTAAAATTTTTATGTAAAAAAAAAGAAACCATACAAATGAGTTATTCCGAAACCAATCAAAGTGATTATATAATTTAAACATTAGAGTAAAAATCCTAAAATGCCAATGCGGAAAAACTTTAGGGGATGTTGTGCAGTCTCGTCGGGCCCTTCCCTTTGGATCAGGAAGTACCTGAACCGAAAACATAAAACCATAAGCATAAAGCTTAGTGAGTTCCCCAAAATACCACATACCATACATATAATAGATATTTCTATGTGCCATCCATAATCTTACAATTGTCATTATGTTATGAGTCGTATCATGGTCTTTCCTTGCCATAATAGGGGCCAAAACCCAGATCTTAGATACAAGTTCCAAGAGCCACCTCCTAGTCTTCCATGTAAGTATCACAAATACATCTACCATTATACATATAACTGTCAAGGTCCAGACCCTGGTCTTGCATATAATTTGTCGGGTGCCAAAGCCAGGTCTCTCATGTAATTGTCAGGTGCCACCACCATGTCATTCTACATAACATAATCATGTGGGACGACATTGGTGCCTTCGACCGGTAAACACAGAGAGGAGACTTACCTCAAAATGAAGATATTCGAATCTCGCACACGCTGATACTATAAAAGCTTATTAGGATGAACATATCAAAATCAACCCTAATTAATAATTAGGTTAATAACCAATCATCAACGTCCAATATATAATCTCTTTTCACTAAGGGTAAAAGATAATTTTACCCTTCCAAGGCAACACGTACCCAACTTGGCCCAAAGCTCAAAAATGGCCCAAGTGCACTTCTGGGAGTACCCCCTGCGTATTCCATACTTACACCCTACATATTGATTAACCACAGAAAAATATGGGGAAAAAGCACGTTACGCGCTGCGTACTCCAAGAGTAAGCCATGTGTCCTTAAGCAGCTGCCAAAACTAATTTTGAGTCCTTAATACCTTAAGACCATATGTCCAACTCTCAGATCTACACCTAATGGATGTCTAAAGTCATAAAGTTCCTGACTTTATGACTTTGCATGGCCAATGATAGCCCAAAACCAAACCCTAGTTTCATAACTTCACAAAATGAACAACAGTATGCATGGGCGGAAAGTAGCCATCAATCTCTGATTTTTATGCCATAAGTGTTGGATTAAGTGTCTAAGCCCATAACTATAATTGGTATAAGCTTGAATTGATAGTAGCACAACCCTTTTGGGTTGCCCTCAAACCTAGCAATTGGACAGGGTATTTTGGAGAGAGAGAGAGAGAGAGAGGTTGATTTATTATTTGATTAATAAAATGAAATGAATAATTTGTTAATATATTATGAAAATAATATATTAATTAGAAATAGTAATACTTATTTAGTATTTAATTAGAAATTAATTGGAATTAATTTTGTGATTAAAAGAATTAATTAAAAGTGCAGGGACTAAAGTTTAATTGTTCAATAGTTGAACAAGAGGCATTCTAGAACTGTTAGAACAAAGTTCTATTAGTATCGATAGATTCTATGCAGGAAAACAATTAAGAACGTAATTATGAACACAAGAATAGCTTTAAAGATGTCGTATGATTAATGCTTTAACACCTCAAAAGAGCTCGATTAAGAACTTTGACTGTAGAGGTGCTTAGGGTTACAAAACTATAATGATGATCAAGAAGCTTAACTAATGCATACATGCATGCACTATATATAGTCTAACCCTACTAGATAATCATGGATGGATAGGCCCAATCCAGATACAAAACACAAGCCCATGACGCAACACAATAAGACTCAACAAGCTCCCCCTTTGCGTCAATGGAGCCGAAAGCTCACTTCGGTTGAGCTGCAGAAGACTTCTTGATTGTCTTGAATACCTTCGGTATGATGGCCAATAGATGATGACGAAACGTAATGTACCACCGAAGCATGTCCGTAAAGTTCTTCTTGTCTGCTTCTGAGTTCTGCTTGCACCGATGGATAATGTTGATAATGTGCTCCAAGCAGTCAGTTGAGAATAAATGTTTATCAACAAGAGCGAATAGAAATCTATTGGCTTCGCCTCTTGTAAACATTACAGTAAGATTTGTAGAATCGATTTGGCCCATCCTCATTTTGTTCACATCTCCTAGTTTCGGTGTTGGCTTCACAGTCGGTTTCTTGTTCATCACTTTCGCTATCTCCTGATCCATAGCAGCAACCTCATGGATATAGGAGGCCAACATCCTCTTTAAATGATCCAATATCGGCTCATATTCTTTCGGATTGGTGAGCAGAATGTTAAACAATAGGATCCAGTCATGAGGTTTTAAATTCGGAAGTTCTGCCAGGGAAATAATCGACACCGAGTTTGCTGATCCTCGTGTGATTGTAAAATTAACATTTATGAACTTCCCAGCAGTCGAAGGCTTGAGTACCTTGACAGTAACAATCTTCTGTGCGCTCCATGTCACGTACTGCGGTTGACCATACTTCAGATAAAAGTCGATCAGCTCACGATCAACTTTTGGATGAGGGAAAGGAACTTCAACAGTCGAATCGAAACAATGAAATGTGAATGCCTTTCGTGTTATTGGCATGTCGAACTGTGAGTCCTTAGAATTGTCACAATCAAACGAAGCGACAGGTTCCAACCAGTAAACGCTTGGAAACTCTATTTCCTCATTGATAAGTGTCTCTTTTGTCCAGAGGGGAAACAAGGCCTTGTTCCTCCTTTCCCTTTCCTCAGCCTCCCTTGCAACCCTCAAGGTTTCATCCAACTCTCTGTCCCTCTTCTTTCGTTTAAGGGCCTCAGCAATAGTCTCTTCTTCTTCGTCATCACTGTCATCATCAATCCCCTTCTTCTTAGTTTGAGAACCAGAACCCGAAGCTTCATTACCCTTCGATTCGGTTGTAACTTTGACTTTCGGTTGAGCAGATTCGGTTTCGGTTTTTACAGTAACCTTCGGTTGAGCACCTTCTCCCCCTTGTTTTGGAGGTATGAATCTCTCCGAAACACTCTTCATCTCATGTAACATTGCAAGGGCAGGAAGAAGTTTTGATGTTAGATGATTTCTGATAGTGAGAGTAAGGATAGGATCATGAGCACCAAGGATGTTGGTTAGCATATCCTTGACATCCCCAACACAGCTACGAAAGACAGCTCTCTCCGTCTTCAACAAAGAAATTTCCTTTTCAGCTTGAGCGAGGTTCACCTTCTGAACTTCAATTGTTGAGGCTTGGCGGGCAAGATCTTCCTTTAGAGCACTCTCTTTTTCTAAATCAGCGTGAAGAGATACAAGCCGAGAATTAACAGAACTGATAAGTGAAGTGTTCTCTGCTTGTATTGAAGAACGAACAGCCTCAAACTTTGTTTGCTCTTCTTGAAGGGACATGGATAAGGAATCCACAAAGGCATTCACCTTAGCTGCATTGGTATCAGCATGCCCTTTGAGTGACTCAAGAAAGATCTGAGTACTATGAACAATTTCTGCAACGTCAGTAGTGGCCTTCTTGCAAGAAGAAGTAGACTCATTAACAGCCTTTGTGGATTTGTCAATTGACTCAGTATATTGCTCAAGAGCAGTATCCATGAAAGCTTTGAGCACAACACCACTGTATGACTTGTTGTCATCAAGCAATTTATCAAGCTTCTCATCAATGCTTTGCAGTTGTTGTCTCGTGACTGGAGCTTCATCATTATCATCTGTAGGAAGCCTATAGGGACTATAGTAGGTTGAATCAAACTCATCATTAGCACCACCGAAAGTTGCACCGGAATCGGTTGAAGGTGAGGGTGAAAGTGGTTTAGAAGTAACAGGAGGTTCTGTTTCAGTATTCGCCCCCGCATCAGATACGTTGACGTTTACTGTCGGTTCTGTGATTGGAGTGGAAGTTTATTGGGAAATAATAGGAGGTGGTAAGGGAGTTGTAGAAATAGGAATAGAAGTAACTGGTGGTGGTGGTAGAGAAGTTGTTGTTTGAGATGAGGTAGGTGGTGGAATAGGAGCAACCGAAACTGGAACAGTCTGTTTCGGTGATGGAGGTGGTGTTGGAAGTTTGTCATGAAGAGGTTCGGTTGGGGTTGGGGATCGGGGAGGGGTGTTACCTCTCGGTGATTCATGATGAATTTCCTCTTCTTCATCCTCCTCATCATTTTCTGAACTGGAAGGAGAGGGACTTTTGGATTTCTTCGCCATTTGCTTAATCTTCTTTGGCTTAGAAGAATCCCCTTTCTCAGACTTTCGCTTCCTTGACTTAGCAGACTTAGACTTATCATCCTCGGTTGTCCCTTTCTTGGTAGTAGCCCTTTTTCCTCGGTTTCCAGGCTTATCTACAGCATCCAAGGCAGTCTGCTGTTCAGGAGATAAGACTCTCGGTTCCTTGGGAGGAATCTTGCGATATTCAACCATGACCTTACTCTCGGTTGAGACACACCTGTACATTGTCTCAGGTATAGAGCCATTGTGAGGGAACTTTGTAGGATCAGAAATGATGATTTTCTTGGTGTGAAACGTAGCTACAGACGCGACTAGGGCATCCTTCATTACCGGAATCTGCAAAGTATTAATCGCCCTTCGTGTAATGAGAGTCCAGAATCGACCACACGAAATTTCAGAATGCCTCGTTGAAGTGTTGAGGCTTTGCACCACTTGTGACCAGATAATCGACCCATAGTCGAGATTTATACCATTGTAAAGACCGTATAGAAGGGTCAGGAAACCCTTACTGGTACCATCAGAGCCACCACTCCTCTCCGCCAAACTCTTGATGAGAAGAGTAAGCATTCCATTCCATTGGGGCGGTAAGCATGACTTCTTAACCTTCGTAACCGTGGTAAGCACATCAGTGTAGCCCATCTCATAGAGCATCGAGAACAATTGAGTAGTGGTAATGAAGTCAGGTGAGATCACAGACGAATCCATAGCAAGTTGCAATGATGAACAAAATCTCGCTTTTGAAATCGAAGCCTTGTGAGAGAAGATTTGGAAATAAATCCTCTCCTTGTTCTTATCATACGAAGCGGTAGTGTAGACTTGTGATAGGAGGGAGATTGGAACGGATTCTACCTGTGTTAGGGCTAAAACCAGAGGTGAATACTTCAAACACTCAACTACGTGTAGCATATACGAATCGTACAGAAAAGGGTTGAGGTCAATGATCATGTTCTGGTTTGGCTTGATCGAGAGCAATGTGGACGAAGCAGTTTGATCGTGAGCCGATGAAGAAGTCGCCATTGTTGAGTTAAGAAAGAAGATGAACAGTTTCAAATCGCCTTGTAGTTTGAGAGAATTTGTTGCTGGTAAAAGACAAATAAGATTATAAACCCTTTATATACCGTTGCCAGGAGAGAGAAAAATCATCATGATAATGACGCGATCATTAAAACGTCGCCTGAAAAAGCGCGATGTGACAGGTTGGGTTCTCCTAGGTATACGTCAGCACGCGTGGGTATAGGGACTGTTCAAATTCATGCGCCCAAAAGCTTATCCTCAATTCGTCGTTTGAAATTCAGCTTCGCTCCAAAATTTAGGATAACCCCTGTTGCTCCAAAAGGTAAACAAAAATCAAACCAATAGCAACTAGAATGTGGGAAAATAAAATAAAAATTTGCGTGCAATAGGGTGACAAAAGATAAAGAAATAAAGAAAAATGTGTATTGGATGTGAGTGATGTCTATTAAAAGACATAAAGCAGATGATTCCGGGCAAGAATCGCTTCCTTCAAAGTCAAGAGAGACTTGAAGTGCTTGTGTGGTTTCCCGAGAAAATACGATCGAGTGTGTGTAAAGAAACACCGAAAGGATTCTTTTAATTTATAGGCTAAGGGTAGCTTATCTGCAACCGAACGTCGATTCTTAACATAAGACCGAACGTCGGAAGAAGTACTTGTGAGACCGATGTGGTCTGTTGAACAAGTAGGTTGGGTATAATTTATAGTGACTAAAGAAGTGATAGAAATCTCAAAAATAAAAACAAACTGGATCTTTTTGGGAAGAAAAGCCTTGGTGTTAGACAATTTCATAAAAGACCACTCAAAAATAAAATGAGAATTCATTTGGTAATAAGTAAGATCTTGAATATAATGATTCACCGTCAATTCATTGTAGGTGTTGGATTTTGGGTTTCACTCAGCACGTGGTGTACGTATCTAAGATCACAAACACAGATTTTGTGCAACCGTAAACCTCAGTGGTAAGGACCGAGAGTCTCAAGGGTTACATTGGTGAACCGAAAGTTGATGGAGAATGTAAGGAGGATGGTTAAAGAACCGAAAGTACCTTCTGCTATAAAGACATGACAAAGCAGAAAAACTCTTAACTCATATGAGAAGAGTAAGGTAGCTCTTGACTTGAGTAGATTTTAACAGCCTGATTGGGAAGAAACGATAGGTATAGATCGAATCATTAAGGCCTTGCTCTTAGTCGTAGAGGCTTTGGTCAACATGCATCATCATGCTTCTAGGGACTCTTAACTAGTTCAGATTAAAAGAATCACACCTGCCTAAGCTCCAAATTGTGTTGTACTGGTATACTTGGGACCTAATTAGAAGAACAAGCAAACAAACACACCACACAAACAAAACAAACAAACCAAATAAAAAAAAAGATTAGAAAAATATTTTTGGAGTTTTGAAATTTTCTGAAAAATAATAAAAACAGAAAGATAAAATATTTTTGGATCTGAAAAATAATAAACAAAATGTACAACCGAAACCTTATCTTAAAAGAATGAAGCGAAATAAGCCGAGCGTTCGGTTCATTTCGGTTCCTTAAAATTCCAGAGCCGAAATAGACCGAGCGTTCGGTTCATTTCGGTTCCCGAAAATTATGGAGCCGAAATAGACCGAGCGTTCGGTTCATTTCGGTTCCCAAAAAATCTGGAACCGAAATAGACCGAGCGTTCGCTCTATTTCGCTTGTCTAATTTTAGTAAGAGATTTGAGGATTCGGTACCGACTCAGCTTCCATCATTCCTAAGCCTTGTAAAATTTTATTGAAACTCGCTTCAGGTAAGGCTTTAGTGAATATGTCAGCCAGTTGATCAGAGGACCGAACGAAATGTATTTCCACGTTCCCATCTTCTACATGGTCCTTGATGAAATGATATCTAAGTGCAATATGCTTAGTCTTTGAGTGTTGCACTGGATTGTGACATATTCTTATTGCACTTTCTAAGTCACAATATAGAGGAATCTTCTTCATACTTAGCCCATAATCTCTTAGTTGACTTTGAATCCATATTACTTGAGAAGTACAAGATGCTGCAGCTATATACTCAGCTTCGGCTGTTGAAAGTGACACACATGTTTGCTTCTTGGACTGCCAGCTAACAAGTTTTCCGTCAAGGAATTGGCATCCACCTGTTGTGCTCTTTCGGTCCAAACCACATCCTCCAAGATCAGCATCAGAAAAAGCTTGAATAAAGAATCCAGATCTAGCAGGATACCAAAGACCGAGAGATGAGGTTCGCTTCAGGTAACGGAAGATGTTTTTCACTGCCACCATGTGAGGTTCTCTTGGATTAGCTTGAAACCTGGCACAATAACAAACAAAAAACATAATGTCCGGTCTACTAGCTGTTAGATACATAAGGGACCCTATCATTTGTCGATATAGTGTTATGTCAACAGCAGGTTTTTCCAGAGAAGGTGTTAACTTAGTGCCAAATGCAATAGGAACCTTCACTTTCGAATCTCCTGTCATACCAAATTTTGTCAGCAAGTTCTTTGTGTAGGCCTCCTGATTGATAAATATACCTTCTGGTCCATGTCTAATATTCAAACCAAGGAAAAAATTAATCGGACCCATTGCGCTCATTTCAAATTTAGTCTCCATCAACTTCCTGAATTCAGCCGTTAAGCTAGGATTCATGGAGCCGAAGATGATGTCATCGACATAAATATGAACTATCATTAGATGTTCGCCTTCTTTCTTTCGGAAGAAGGTTGGGTCAACCGAACCATGCTTAAATTTCGACATTTTCAGAAAGCGAGTTAAAGTTTCATACCAGGCCCTCGGTGCTTGCTTTAAACCATATACAGCTTTATCCAGCACATAGCAATGATCAGGGAATTTCTCGTTCACAAACCCAGGTGGTTGCTCAACATACACCGTTTCTTCTAGTTCTCCATTCAAGAAAGCGCATTTTACTGTTGGGTTTTTGTATACTACAACATCCTATGGTGCACATACAACCCTAAATACCTTGGATCTATGTTTTCTCTATTATACATGCAAATATGAAGTTTCCAAGAAATTACCCTATACTAGAATATAAATATCATATACTAGGGTAATAAAATAGATAGAATACATACCTTTTTTTTTGATGTAACTTGTCTTCATGAAGCTTGAGTTCCTAGTGCCCCAAGTGTGACACCTCAAATGGTTCACACAACACCATGAACACTTGGAATAACCTTGAGAATAAGGATACTTTGGTTCTCTCTAGTGAAATCGGCCTTGCCCTTTTGTGTACACACACTAGTGCCCATTTCACCAACCAAGGACATCTTTATATAGTGTGGAGATTAGGGTTAAACCCTAATACCCACGACCTTTCATTTCATATGATCCATGGGTTAAACACTCCATGGACTATCCATGAAAGCTTAGCCCAACCTAAATGAACTTGGCCCATCACACACATATATCTTAGAGTCGATATTTAATTAATTCCTTTTGATCACTTAATTAATTATAAATTAATTCTTGATCAATACTAATTAAATAATATGATTATATATTAATATATTAGAACTTATAATATATTAATATAAATCACTAGTATCCTTTTTCATCATCTTGTCTATCCAATTGTCCCGATGCCATGCAACCCAAATGGACCATGCCGGGTCGGGTCAAGTCTTACCAATTATAGTTATGGACTTAGAGATTAATCCAACAGTCTCCCAGTTGGATAAGTCTAAAACTATTATTGAGTATGACTTCAAACCCTGACTAGCAATCGTAGCTCTCAAAAGCTTCTGTCGAACTCTGACCTTGCCGATGAACTCTGACCTTTGTCAATGACTTGTCCATTAGATAAGGGATCATATATTCCTCCATTCTAGATATCATATGGACTGAGACATGGATTATAAATCATTCTCTCTGTCCATTTGTTGTTTCCCGATTTCCGATTCATGATGACTGACTGATTGAACAAATCAAATCAGTCCTGGCTTGGCCAAGCACTCACATGTCTCATCACTAAATCATCGAGGGGCCCATAGATATCGCTTTTATCCCGAAGGTAAAAGGAATGGATAAACTTCGACTCATATGGCTTGTTCTACTACTTGTTGAATCATACACAAAGGCATGTTTTATAACATCGAGTTACCAATGCGTTTTCATGAAATCAATGTATAACCAACTCATAGTAACAACTCATATCTCTAGGTTTGAAGAATATAAGATATTATCGTCTCATGATCACTCGTGATAAAATCCATGAAGTGATTCAAATGAGCGTGGGTTGAATCCAATACTCAGAACTTATGAGCACTCATGAGTGTTGTAGCACCAATTTGTCCAACATCTTAGACCTCTACAAGCCAACCCATGACAGTCTTGATTCATATCTACTTCCAACATATGACCGACTGTGGATAGTTTGAATAACTTAGTCATTAAGGAAGAATGACCTGGTTTATTCTGGAAGTCAAAACATGCAAAGTGAAACACAAGAATAATTGAATCTAATATGGTATCAAAACCTATGAATATAAATAAGACACTTTTATTTATCACCATACTGATTACTCATTATTCATTGTTTCGGTTTCATCAACTTTATACTTGAATTAAAAACACTAGTTGTCCCATGCTCCAAGCAAGTACACTATGTTTTTCAAAACAATAGATTTGCCATACACCGAGTATGCACTCTATGTTTTTCTATGATCCTTACTTTGTGAAATAAACCAATTGAACATAATTTCAATGATTATAATTTCACACTTCCAAATCCTTATTGAAAAATGTGAGAATTTCAAATTCCTATCATTTATCGAAATCTGTTTAGATTTTAAATTTATATGCACCGACCCTCCTGTAATGAATATGTACAAAGTCACAAAGACTTGTCAACAGTCATTATAAGGTATTCCAATGGAGTTCAACTCCATGGAAACTAAGTCTCATATTCAAAGTACATTGCTTTGAACATGCTTCTTGCATTAGGTTTTCTAATCTTACACAGATAATTTCCACCTATGGAGACAACTCCATATTCTCATTTTGACTATCACTTCTGAACAAGAGATGCCTCTTTTTAGAATATGTCAATATGGTCCTTCCAAAATTAGCACTATACTTCCAACTGTCCCTGAGCAACCAATCTTTGGTAAACCTTAGATTGTCCTCGACAATTGCTTAATCATTTTAGTCATATCCAATTCTAGACCTCTTCCCTTCTTAATGCCTCTGGGCATTTGGAAAAATTTAGAAAGGACAAATATTATAGCACATGCAATCGATCCTGTACCCAAAGCAAATGGGACATGATTCATGATGTATCACATAAAGACATGATAGAATTTCCTTAAGTTGAACGCAATATATAGAATTTCCTTAAGTTGATGTATCACAAAATTTGACTATGAAGAGGGATGCCGTAATCATAATCAAATTTTGAGAACGCAATATATAGAATTTCCTTAAGTTGAACCAATCCAACATGAAATTCATATATATATTCTTAACTAAAGATGATTAAGGTCTCAATCTAAGCCTTTAGAACTAAAATGAAGTATATCCTCTCCCTTAATTATAGCAAAACAACTCTTTCAACCCCTACAGCCTCACGAATTGAAACTTTTGTTTTCTATAATTAACATTGCTAACTTGCAACACTAACAATAATTATCATGCTCCCACTAACATGATGATTATTAGCATAACACTTATGCTCCCACTAGCTTTGACACGTAGTCAGAAATCAGCTGGACTTCTAGAAGTCAATACTTTACAGACTTTCTCACCAAAGTTCAGATTTCTGAGACGAGATTGCCTTGATAAGACTTTATCAAAATCATACACCTTTCCTTAGATAGCATGCATGTGTGTCCAAACAATTTCAGAACTATGAAAAGGGATGCCGTAATCATAGTCTCAATTGTTTAGACCTTTTGCCATCTGCTTCAAATCTACTTGGTGGAAGTGTTTCCTCACCATCATTTTCATGAATCGGAGAGAAACCTTATGACCCTTAGATTTTATGGTGTATGTGTTCTTATCCATGTGAATCTGTCAAAACCATAATCACAAGACAAGGTTAGTGATAAATCCAAACTCATATGGACTGAAGTAAATCTTAATTTCTTGCCACCTGGCAGCACAAGGGCCTGCCATTGCTTCCAAGTTGTTATGCAACCAATTGAGAACTCTAAGAACTCATATGCAAAACCAACTTTAACTGGAATGGGCACAGAAATAGAAGTATGTCAACACGATAGGTTATAAACCTCAAGTCGTGTGCTAGTGAAGAACCTCAGGTTTTACTCTTGATTAGTTCTTGAGACTTTCAAGACCTTTAAGACTCCCACTGTACTCTTGACATATAAGACTCTCTTGTCAAATATTCAAGGGATAGTGCGGATTCTATATCAAGACAAACACTTCACACAATTGGCCTTAGTTGGTCTTTGTTTAATCCAAAACATCACAACTTACCAATTTCAAATGTACAAGAGTAGGACACTTTTACTCTTACATTTGACAAGTGTTTTAAACCTTTTTTTTAAGATATGTCACTCAAGTTACAATCTTGGAGTATGACTCTAAGAATTGTTTTGGAACGAAGTATGACTCATCTTCCTGATCTAACCATTTCAACAATTCATGACTCCTCTTCTTAGTCATAAGAATGCACTAAGATGACCTTTAGAGGACTAATTGTGATATGATTTCTAAATCATTAAGATGATCACAAAACATGATACTAAAGTACTCTCCCATCTTTTCAGATTTGAGAAACTTTTATCTTTCTGCCTAATTTGATTCTTCTCATTCGTTCTGCCATACATCGAGACTTTTCCAATGCTTCAAAATTACACTTAAGCCTGTAAGTATAACCATATTTACTAAACTTTAGTAAATCATGACGAATAGTCTTATCGATCTTTGTGGTGGACTTGACCAGTGCACAAGAATGTGTACTCGATCCCTTTAGTCATTTACTTGACTCACATATACATGTGAACAAGGAATTAGTCTTAATTTTCGAAAGCTGAAAGTTCTCATTCATCATACTATACAACTTGCATGATTCCAAGTTTCGGTCCAATTGAAACTTGGGTGATGAGAAACTTTCCTTATTTGGTAAATTTAGACACTACCACAAATGAAAGAATCAAATCCATTTTCCAATATTACTATCAATGGAAACATGTAAACAACAATTTTTCACAAATGCCATTGTAAGGATACTTAAAATAAATAAATCAAAACTGTTTTTTTATTATTTTAAAACTTCCAGAAAAACTTATCCTTACAATGCAAATGCATATGAAAAACTTGTTGTTATCTATTCCTAAGCAATATATCATAACTCCTAAGCAACAGCTCAAAATTCTGATCACCGAACCATGTGATCGAAAACCATCTTCGCGATCAGAATCAGCATATACTTCCTTTAAGTTTCTTCACTTTTCTTTGATTCTTAAAACATCAACATGTGACCAAGTCACATCATGTAATAAGAATCTCGGAATAGAAACTTAACAGAGTTAGCTAGTGAACTTTACGTGAAGCAGAGTCAAACTTCTTGACTTGATCAACCTTATGATCTTTCAGGTAAATAGGCAGCTTCGCAATCAATGCCCCTTCCTTTGGCAAGAGAAACATATGGACTCACTAGGAATGGTACATGGGACTATCGCAGACTTAGCCTTTGTATTTACCATTTGGTCAACCTAGTTGACTATGGTCAAACCCTTTCTTTGGGATGAGAAGGCTTTTCTAGATATCCAATGCTACCATTGTCAATGTCCATTGGGAAGTTGATCTCCTAATCAATTTGCTTTACTAGTCCTCAAATCATTGCTGACCAAGCAAATAGATAAGATCATTAAGGGTCATGTCATAGTCTGTTTCATAGTAGTCCCAAAGGAACTCACTAAGTGACTTAGAAAGTGATTGAACATCCAACCTTCTTAAGACTTTGACACCCAACTCTCCCGGCTTGTCAATATGTGACTTCATCTCCAAGATGCGATCACACATAGACCTTGCTTGCCAATAGGGATTGAGTGACCTTTGAACTTGTGGGTTAGGGAGAATAATTGGAGGAGGTGGAGGAAGTAAAGTTCCAAGAGATTTGGGAAGATCATAGATGTCTGAGCTAGACATCTTTTGGGAGATATTCAAGATAGTTGATTTAAAGTCCTTAATATAACACCCAATATGAAATATTAAGGCTAGGATCCAACAAACTATTTATAACTGGAAGAGGGATGCCGTAATCCAAGTTATAAAATAGTTGAAGGTAGGTAAATGACGATTTACCAATTTCCACCATGAAAAACGAAATAATTTAATTAGGTTTTTACTTGGATTTGAAACTCCTAGATCTTTTGAGATTCATTGAACATTTCAATGGCATGTTTCAATCTCGAGTGTGCCCTTCAGGTTTTGTGACTGGGATGCCGAGGATCACAAAACAAGGTGTGAAGTAACCATGCAAATATACTTGGTACCCTTAATATTTACCCCTCAATCGATGTGCCGGTTAACCACACGAGCTCCACCAATACTATGATAAATATTAAGTTACCCTTTGCCTACCTTGTTAAATCCAGGTTAGTGTGCCGGTTAACCACACACACTCCACTAACGGTTTAAGCAAAGTGCAAAGTTTAATTTCATGGATTAGCACCTTATTCACATTTTCCTAAGTAACTAAGATTGGGAATTTATAAGTGTTTAGTTACTTAGTATTTATCATTAATACTTTTAATGAAGGGAGAATTATAATCATTGTCCTACCTGTTCGGCTAACGACCCTCCACCAGTCAAGGAAGCGGTGGGTGAGAGTGGACACCCATTAAGCTGCCATTTTATAGGCAACAACCTTATACCCCCCTTATAGACCGGCTTCGTGAATGAGGCCTACTAATGGTAAGACTGACTTGCTCTTATACATATATATATATATATATATATATATATATATATATATATATATTATTAACTTATAATATTATAAAGTATAAGGGTTGAATTTTAACTTTTAAAATTCTAAGGGCTTAACTTGGAATTAAAGTATTCATTAGAGATAACTTTTCAAATTCCAAAACTTGAGGGCAAGTTTTGAAACTATTCAAAACTCTTGGATTTTCATAACTTATGAGTTTTAAGTAAAGCTTTAAAACCTTTAATGAAGAGACTCTTGGACATCCATAACTTGAGGACAAGTTATGGAGCCATAAAAACTATTTATAAGAAAAGACTCTTCATTTTTTTTGTAACCTAAGGCATATTTATGAGTTTTTAAGATTCATAAATGTGACTTTTAATATAACTTGAGGACAAGTTACAAAAAAACACATTTTATGAACAACTTTTAGATCAATTAGGATTGAAAACAACTAAAACACAATTTTTTTTCATTAATCTAAACTAACTCATAAATCAAGGAAACATAGAACTTTTGGTAATCCATAACTTATGGAGTTAAATGCTTGTTTTATGATGAAACTTTTCATGTTCCATAAGTTAATAATAAGTTATGGAATTCTTTAAAACATTAACACCAAATTTTGTAACTCCATAAAAACTTTGAATCAATTTTTTTTAAAACCTTTTCATATCCATAACTTATGGAGGTTTCAAAACACATAAGATCACAACTTTAAAAAAAACTTTTTGAGCTCCAAAATTTTATGACAAAATTTGTAACTCCTTAAAACATTTAGATCAAACTTTTAAAACTAATAAAATAATCATATCATTTTATCTTTTACTAAATTTGACCTAATTCAACTCATATAGCAAATGATTCAAATTTTACAAATAATTATTTTTTCACAAAACAAGTAATTATCTTAAAATTTGACAAACTTCATGTTTTTTTTTCTTTTTTTTTTTCAACTTTGAAAATCAAACATTTGCATGAATATAACAGAAAACAACCCATGGCTCTGATACCACTGTTGCGTTTTTGTATACTACAACATCCTATGGTGCACATACAACCCTAAATACATTGGATCTATGTTTTCTCTATTATACATGCAAATATGAAGTTTCCAAAGAAATTACCCTATACTAGAATACAAATATCATATACTTGGGTAATAAAATAGATAGAATACATACCTTTTTTTGATGTAACTTGTCTTCATGAAGCTTGAGTTCCTAGTGCCCCAAGTGTGACACCTCAAATGGTTCACACAACACCATGAACACTTGGAATAACCTTGAGAATAAGGATACTTTGGTTCTCTCTAGTGAAATCAGCCTTGCCCTTTTGTGTACACACTAGTGCCCATTTCACCAACCAAGGACATCTTTATATAGTGTGGAGATTAGGGTTAAACCCTAATACCCACAACCTTTCATTTCATATGATCCATGGGTTAAACACTCCATGGACTATCCATGAAAGCTTAGCCCAACCTAAATGAACTTGGCCCATCACACACATATATCTTAGAGTCCATATTTAATTAGTTCCTTTTGATCACTTAATTAATTATAAATTAATTCTTGATCAATACTAATTAAATAATATGATTATATATTAATATATTAGAACTTATAATATATTAATATAAATCACTAGTATCCTTTTTCCTCATCTTGTCTATCCAATTGTCCCGATGCCATGCAACCCAAATGGACCATGCCGGGTCGGGTCAAGTCTTACCAATTATAGTTATGGACTTAGATATTAATCCAACATTTACGTCCATTTGGAAAACTTTGAAGTTTTTATGAGCAACATATGCCAGAAAAATTCTAACAGATTCCAACCTTGCTACAGGAGCGAAGGTTTCCTCATAATCTATCCCTTCCTCTAGGCAATATCCTTTTACTACCAACCGAGCCTTGTTTCTAATAAGGTTCCCCTCTTTGTCCAATTTATTCCTAAATACCTATTTCAAGCCAACCACTGAAGCATCCTTTGGTGTGGGAATCAGCCTCCAAACTCGATTGCGTTCGAACTCATGGAGCTCATCTTGCATTGCTTGAACCCAATCAGAATGATCAAGTGCAACATTAACTGTTTTCGGTTCGACTTTGGAGATAAACGAATTAAACATGCATAATTCAACTTTAGAGAATAATGCAGTTTGTTTCGCTTTCAATTGAGAACGAGTGAGAACTTTCTCAGATGATTCACCAATGATTTGTGCTTTGGGATGATCCTTGGTCCATTTTACTAACGGAGGATAATTTGGTTCATAGGCTGGATCCAACTCTGCATTTACTTCCTCTTCAAGTTCTGATTGATCACCTTCGTCAGTTGTGTTCTCTTTCTCCCCCTCGACTGGCGAAGTGAAACCTATGTCAGGATCAGAGTTTTCATCCTCTGTGGGAGTCAGATTCTCCCCCTCGATTGGACTATTATTGGGTGGGTTTGGAGTTGTATGCTCCCCCTCGCCTGGACCCTTATGAGTTGGGGATGGAATTGGATTCTCCCCCTCGAAAGACATTTCGGTTGTCTTTGGTGCTGATGAGCTCTCCCCCTTGAACATTGAGCCGTTGTTTGGAGAGTCATTGGAGGGTTGACCACCTGTCGGTTTAGGAGGTTCACTTTCCATTTCTTTGGCAGCTTCATCTATGATCTTTTTGAGATTGTCGATTTTGTTTCTGCTGCTTTCGCCTCTGAGTGTGCAGCTTTCTCTGGTTCATCAAATAGACGAATGTACTCTTCAAACAAGTTGTATATTGGAACCGAGACTTGTCCTGATTCCGGAAATATTTCCCCCAAGGCACTTTCGCTCCTTTGAACTTTCTTCATGTAATTATCGTCAAAGGTTACGTAATATGTTTCTTTAATTCATTTGGAGCGTTTGTTCAAAAATCTGTATGCCTTTGAAGTGAGTGAATATCTAAGAAAAATCCCCTCATCTGCTTTGACGTCAAACTTGTTTCGGTTCTCTTTGGAATTAAAGATGAAACACCTTGAACTGAATACGTGGAAAAATTTGACGTTGGGCTTTCGATTGTTCAGAATCTCATATGGAGTGATTGAGAATCTTTTGTTGAGCAAGTATCGGTTCTGAGTGTAGCACGCGGTTGCAACAGCATCAGCCCAGAAGTATAGCGGTAGAGAAGCGAAGCTTAGCATGGTCCTGGCTGCCTCACATAACGAACGGTTTCGTATTTCAACAATTCCGTTCTGCTGTGGTGTATAGGGGGCCGAAAAGTTGTGAGATATCCCCTTGTCAGCCAGAAAATCCTCAAAATCTTTATTCTTGAATTCCAGCCCATTGTTGCTTCTGATATTCCTCACTGTCTTTCGCAGCTGCACTTCCACTTGCTTGATGAACGTCTTCAACTTGGGAGTTGCATCTGATTTCTGTTTAAGAAAGAAAACCCAGGTGAAGCGTGAAAAATTATCTACTATGACAAGTATGAACTTACTACCACTGAAGCTTTCGATAGCCGAAGGTCCACATAAGTCAATGTGCAGAAGTTCAAGAGCTTCAACAATCTTTGTATTGAGCCGAGTAGGATGGCTCTTTCTGCTTTGTTTGCCATCTCACACGCTGCACACAGATGTTCCTTATCAAACTTGAGAAGAGGAAGACCTCGAACATGGTCACCAAGCACCAACTTATTAATGTCTTTGAAGTTTAGGTGCGAGAGGCGTCGATGCCACAACCAGCTTTCATCAGTGTTCGCCTTTGATAGCAGGCATATAGCAGGTTTTCCTTTAATTGGGTTGAGATTTAAAGGATACATCTCTCCCTTACGTTCAGACTTCAACAGAACCTTTTTAGATTGCTTCTCAATTATTTCTGAGCCCTCATCATCAAATGAAACCTTCAAACCTGTTCCCACAACTAATTGAGACACACTGATGAGGTTATGCTGCAATCCTTCCACATACGCTACTTTTCGAATCGAGAAGTCTCCGTTGGTTATCATACCATATCCTTTGATTGTTCCATATGAGTTATTGCCATACTTCACACATCCACCATCCTTTAGGGACCGAAACTCCCTCAGCCCTTCCTTCCTTCCTGTCATGTGACGCAAGCAGCCACTGTCTATATACCATTCATCATCGAACTGCTCGTCACTAATCACCTGCAAATTCAAGCAGATTTAGGAACCCAAAGTTTCTTGGGTCCTGGTGAGTCTTTCACAGAAAAAGGAATTGCAGTAGAAATATCAACCAAATAAGTTCTTTTTATTAGAGTTGATTGATCTTTTCTTTTGATGGTGTACACCTTGATTTTGGTTTTATCTTGTTTAATTTTTGGTGTTTTTGATGGTGTGTTGTTAGATGGTTTTGGTGTTTTCTTCTGAATCCTAGGGTTAGCTGACTTTTTCTTATCATTGAAATGAGAATCGGTATCAAGCTTTCCCTTTCCTTTGATGTCCTTCACTGAATTGGATTTGCTTTGGGAGTTAGAAGGACCGAAACTAGACTTGGGACCGAAACTTGACTTTCGGTTCTGAACTCTGGTGTTGGAACCGAAAGTAGACGTTCGGTTGTTAGCCTTGACGTTTGGACCGAAACTAGACATTCGGTTCTGCGCGCTAGTTTTGGAGCCGAAAGTAGATGTTCGGTTCTGAGATTTGGAATAGTAGGAATTTGGACTGAAATTTTCTTTTCCTTTTAGCTTTTCCTTTCCTTTGCCAATTGATTCTTTCTTAGGAGGAACATAGTTGGGATTTTGAGATTGCCAATAACGTTTTCGCTCATTCAGATTTTTCATGTATCTTTGATTTCTTTGGCGTTTCTGTTCAGCTAACTCCTTCTGAGATTTGTGGATATTGAAGCTAGCCTTTGGCTTCTCCTTTTGAGTTTCGGTTGTCTTAGTTGGAACAATCGGTTCTTTCATTGGTTCTTTAGGGATTTCTTTTGTTCCACTTGTGCTTGGTTTGTCGAAACTCGAGGGTTTGTTGGTGGGTTCAGCAACGTATCTTCCTTTAACCCTCCATGAAGTTTGCTCAGATAAGCCAATGGTTTCGTCTGCGTTGTCAATAGGGGCTGACCAGAAGTAATCGTCGCACCCTTCAACATTGTCTTTGTCGACCAAGATTTTTAACTCTGCCGTTTGTTTTGCAGTGACCCCTGTAACTGCATAGACCTGATTCGGCACAGTTTGAACCTTTTGATAAACCATAGCTTTTTCTTTGAGTTTCTGTGGCTTGTCTTTTGACAGGCGAGCGAATTCAACCGAATTTTCAGATATGAGGGGTTTCTCATTCTCGGTTTCGCTCTTCATAAACTCAGAGAAATCAACTACGTCTTCTATAGAGATTTCGATCATCTCACTTTCCTCATCAAATTCAGACGTATTTTCTAAGTTCATTTTATTTTCTGAAATTAATTTGGCGTTAGACGAGTCAAATGAATGAATAGTTTCGGATTTTATTTTTAACCTATCATTTTCATCTAAAATATTTTTGAGCATACATTTATGTTCCTTAGAGTCAATGAAGGACTCTATCTTGTCCAGTCCGATTTTGTAATGAATGGATGTCTCTTCTGAGGACACTATTGATTCACACTCAGCAATGACCTCATCCTCCTTAAATTCAAGGAAAGGTAAGATCATCTTATGAATCTTTTTCCCTATCTCACAACTTAAATGCAATTGAGCAATATTAGTATATAAGCGCTTAGCAATTAAACAAAAGACATTCCTTTGTTTTAAAAACTTTAAATTTTCTCGTTGTAAATAAATACTTTCATCCCTAGCCCTATTTAACTCCGCCTCCTTCAACTCAATCCACATCCTTCTCTCCTCACTTTTTGAAGACACCCTGCTGAGTTGGTCAGTTAGGTTAGAATTCGCTAAGCGAGTTTGCATGAGACTTCCACTTAAGTTAGAAAATTTAAATTTTAATTCGTTTAATTCTTCTTCATAATTTGTTACTGGAACTTTTAGTGATTCAAGGATGGATTGTACCTTTTTGATCAGCCGATCACAGTCTTCGATCTTCTCGCTCACGGGCTTGGCTGCAAAGCACTTGTCCTCAATTAGGTTCGGTTCCTTACTGGTACTTTCGGTTGATCCACCTGCTGTGACCATCAAACATCTTCCAGCCGAACCTGCTTCCTTTGCTACATAAGCTCTTCCATGAGTTGGCTTTCTCACCTCTTCATCCTCAGAATCGGTTGACCAAACTTCAATTCCACCGAACTCATCTTCATTTGCATTCTCCTGCACAATCAAGGCATTCATAGAACTGTTAGTTGACTTCTTTTTCTTGATCTCTTCCAACTTGCGCATGTAGTACGCCTCATCGTCTTCACCATCTCTTTTCTCAGCCATTTTCCTCAGCATGCAATCTTTGGCAAAGTGGTTCTTGACGTGACAGTAATTGCAGTCGAACCCTGAGTCTCCTGCAAGCTTGCTCTCCTTCTTGTCTTCATTCTTTTGAGAAGAATTCTTCGCTTCATCCTTCACCTTCTCAGAACTGTAACTTCCCTGCCAGTTTCGGTTCTTATTGACAGGAAATTTTCTTCATGCAAACTTCTTTGGATTGGTGACCATCATAGCATATTCTTCGCTTGTAAGGTCACACTCAGACATATCCAACTCCTCTTATTCTTCTGCAGTACTTTTTCCTTTTGAGACAAGGGCCAACGATCCTACACCCGAAACTACCTTCGCCTCCTTGGTTACCACATTCTCATGGGACTTGAGTATTCCCACAAGTTTCGCTAGTGAGTAAGATTTAAATTGTTCATGTGCTTTTACTGTTGAAACCACAGCCATCCATTCTGGTCTCAGACCGTTCATGAAGGTTACCTTCTGCTCGATCAGCTTTCTTTCTATTCCATGTTTGATCATCTTATTTAGGAGATGATTGAACCGATCGAAAGTTTGTATCAGTTTTTCTTCTGGTTTCTGTTCGAAAACTCCAAATTCTGAGAGCAGCAAGGTTTGAATAGAGTGTTCTAGATCTTCATCGGTTGAGTAAAGTTCTTTCAACCTATCCCATATTTCTTTGGCCATCGTGCATGAACCGACTAACCGAAAAGTGTCAGATTGCAAGACGAATCTGATCATTCTCATGGCCTTCACATTACACAGCAACTTGTCCTTCTCATCTTGTGGCATCTTGTCTACGTCCGCCACCAGCTTGTTATACTGTTTTTGGGTCTTAACAGTCGTGTTCGTTCCAGAATGAACAAACGGCCCAAGCGTGATGGCTTCCCAGATGAGATAACCATTATCTTCAGATCCGACCACATAATCTTCAAAGTGATGCGCCCATACTTCATAGTCTTGAGCGTAAAGAATGGGAATCCTGGTAGTGGATCCAATGCTGTTAGAGATGTTGATAGGATTTGTTTGAGAATCTTCGTGAGACATGGTGAGCTGCTAGAATCAGACCTGTAAACTTGAGATTAGGGTTTTATCAGAAACAGAGTTACCGTCGATAGGAAGAAGATGGCTTCTATTTATACGATAAAAGCGGAAACCCTAACGAATTCTTAACACAGAAGGAATGTGTATTGATCACACAGTCTCCTGCTCTGATACCAATTGTTAGAACAAAGTTCTATTAGGATCGATAGATTCTATGCAGGCAAACAATTAAGAACGTAATTATGAACACAAGAATAGCTTTAAAGATGTCGTATGATTAATGCTTTAACACCTCAGAAGAGCTCGATTAAGAACTTCGACTGTAGAGGTGCTTAGGGTTACAAAACTATAATGATGATCAAGAAACTTAACTAATGCATACATGCATGCACTATATATAGTCTAACCCTACTAGATAATCATGGATGGACATGCCTAATCTGGATACAAAACACAAGCCCATGACGCATAACAATAAGACTCAACAAGAACCTACCTAGAGCCTTGGACGGTTTTAGGAGGGTTTTATGAGTTCTAAAATTATCCTTGGAGGATAATCAGGAAGCTGGATAATTACCAATCCAAGATAATATTATTATATTGGTTTTGGGCTTATCTAGGGTTTCCAAGTTGCATTATATGAGGAGGCCAACCCCTAGCATTTTCGGCAGTCATTTCTTCACCAAGGGTTGGCTGAAAACCTGATCTCTTACCTCCTCTCTCCTCAATATCATTCTTGCTTGTGTTGGGTTTGAACCACTAGATGCACGACGCTTGTGGTTCTTGCTTCCAAAAGATCAACAAAAGGATTCTTGGTTGTTTACTTCAAAAATCAATAAGGTATGTGTTCTTACTAATGAATTAAAGTTTGAATAGGAAAATTTTGTAGTTTGATAGTTCATAGTATGTTGCCTTTATATGAAATACATAGATGCTTTAGGTTGCATGTGCCCTAATCATTTAATTGTTAAATGTTTTTTCTGCTTAGTGCTTTGTTTTTGTAACCTCTGTAACCCATCAATAAGAACCTCAGAAACATCAAGAAATGCTAAACCTAAGCTCTAGAGTAGCCTCTACTCACAAGAACCAAGCCATGGGACCAAAAGCATAAAATTTTATAAGCTAACCAAGATCTAAGAAAAAGAATCATAAAGGTTCAAGCTTTATACCTCCTGAAGATTGCAAAGGTGATGAAAGTTCTGGATCATCTAGCTTCAAGCTCACCAAGGCTTCTCCAATGGATTCCTTCTTCATAAGAACAAAAAAAACCACACTAAGCCCTTAAACTATCACAAATAGGCTAGGGTTTCGAGTTGACAGAATATGGGATAGTAGGTTGAAGGTAAGGGAGGTCTCAAGGACTAAAGTCCTTTAAATAGGGCCCAAACCCTAAAAATTAGGACTTTAGGACAGCTCGAGTACGCCTTGCATACTCCTCAAGTATACTTTGCGTACTACATGAGGCCCGCGTCCATTTTAATCATGTACACCCTATGTACACGTCTTGTATGCCCAGTGTACTACCAACTCTTTCTTCCCAACTTAACTTCTAATATCCATAACTTCTTTATTCCAACTTTGTTTTCGGCGTTCTTTATGTGCACAGAATGGTATTGAAGATCCCCACAATTATATCTAGCTGCTTTTGACTTACCACCAACCGAGCTAAAACCAACACCCTCATAAGAAATCTAATCCAACTTCTCTCTTGCTACCCTTTGGTCCAACACACAAATCAAACGGTTTGGGCCTCACAACGAACATTATTAACCTTCAATAATGCCTAAACTTCCTTTCCTTCAAGCCCAAAACCCTTTTCATGATTGAACTTCTTTTCATTCTCTTTGAAAAAAGATTTCTGACTCTTTTATCGTTGAAAAACATGTGATCTGTTTTTTAACCTGTTCTCTTCCATATTCTAATTTGAGTAATAACCTTCATCAGTGACTTTTCGATTCTCTTCCTTCAACAATTAGTTTTTTTTTTGATCAAAATTATAAGCATTTCCTTTCATCACAAACACTTGATTTGGAAGACCTTTGATGCATGTACGATAAATAACAGTATTCGTTTCCAAATAATGTTTTCCTTTTTCTTTCAAAATCTTTGAGAATTCTTCTGTATCCTCATACACTTGTGATTCCACAATTCGAGGAATTTCCTTCTCACAAGAATTATTGTCACTGTCACTTTCATTGTTTGCTATGTCCTCAACAAAAACATTTTCATTTTGAGAATCACAAGTAGTAGTTGTTGAAGATGACTCATCATTTAGCTTTGCTTTTGAATCAACAACATCTTTGTATTTATCTAATGAAGTGACATTAATGACAGATAGTTTCGAACAATCTATACATTCCTCTTCCTTGATTTCACTGATATTGTAAGAATCATCTTCAATATCATCAAAATTTTGTTGAGTACTTTGTGCCAAATTTTTAGTTTTGTTCAAAATTTTTATTTGCTCATTTTTAGTCAAGGTCTCATTCACAATGTTAATAAGTTCATCAACATTTAAACAATCATTTATGTTAACAAGACCATAAGCATATGAGTCATTAAGAATGGTGGCATAGTCAGCTACTTTGTTCTCACACTCGAAAGTAGTCTCATCAACTAACTCTCATTTGAAAGTAATAAAGGGAAGCAACATCCTATGTTGTTTAACATAAATGTTTGCAGAATGTTAATGATCAGTTAGCTTGCCATACAATCTTTTTCCTGTGTTACAGTAGATATTTCGTTGTTTAACTAACATTTTATTTTCCATTCTAAGAATTTCCCTATCACACATAATATTTGTAATAAAAAGCTCTAACCTCTCTATGCTACTTTTCTTCTCTTCCAGTCTATTACGAGCTTCATATAGGGACGCCTTAGATTTCTCTACTTCACTACTCATCAAAATAAGCATGTCATTCAACTAAGATAAAGTTTTGTCAAATTCACATAAAACAATATGATCTAAGTGAGACGAAAAGATCATGTACTATCGTAGTAATTGGAGATTTTGGAGTCGCTGAAACGAAACATCTCCCAATTGTCTTCTCTTCATCTTCGTCACTTCCCTGAACTTTCTCAATCTTCTCTGATTCCTCATCACTGTCTTCTCCTTCTTCCCGAAATAATATCTTCTCGCATGATTTACTTTCCTCATAATTTGCGAACAACACGCCATGAGTAGGATGATGCATCTCTCCGTCATCAGATCCAAACGACCAAATTTGGTACGTACTATCCCTCACATATCCTCCTTTGGCAATAAGCGAAAGATTTTTCATTTCAGCACGAACTTCTTTTAATATTTACGCATAATATACCTCATCTTTCACTTTCTCTTTCTTCTCTTCCATATTTTTCAACATGCAATCCTTGGCCAAGTGACTGTGACCATTTAAGTAATTGCAGTTGTAGCCAGAATCTCGTTTCAATTTAATTTATGATTTATTTTCTTCTTCTTTCTTCTCAAATTTCGTCTTCACATTTTGACTTCCACTAACATTCGACACTTGTTTCTTTTCAAGGTTGTTCTTAAAACATCCACTGATTGGTTTCTTGAAAAACTTCTTCAACTTATTGTTTGAGTTATAAGCAACTACTTCGTCATCTGAATTTAGCAGAAATCATTCTTCATCTTCTTTTGCATCACCCTCAGACTCATGCTCCTTCACATTTACTTTCGACACCAACACCATTGGACGACCATAGTTCAACTTGTTCTCCTAAGCAATCTCCACTACCTCTGATTGATGCTTTTCAAGACTACTATACAAATTCGATAACAAAAGAGTATCAAAAGTCTCATGGGTCTTGATCATCAATCATATGTTTCTCCATTCCTTTTTGAGTCCATACACGAAAGTTAGATTGAATACCGGCGAAGTACGATTTACCCCATATCGATTGTACTTGAAGAACATATCATTCATCCTGTCGTAGTATGCTTCAATGTTCTCATTTTCTTTTTGCTTCAAATTAGCAAGTTCAGAAAAACATTTCATCACTAAAATCTTCTTTTTCCTCTCATTTCCTTGATATTTTTCTTTCAACACATCCCAAATTTCCTTAGCAGTTTTTCATCCACGAACATAGTTGTAGATGATAGGAGGAAGTGCTCCTCTCAACTCATGAAGAACTTTCTTATCATTAGCTTTCCATTTATTTGCTTGTGGAAACATGTTTCCAGTTGCTCCAACATTAGCAACGGCTTGAACCAGATCTTCACGATAAGTTCCATTTTCAATTGATCTCCACAGATATTCATCGATTCTGTTAAGGTAATCCTTCATTCGATCTGCCCACTGATCATAATACTCTAGGATCAACATCGAAATCTTAGTTGCAGATCCAAGAACATATGCGTAGTTCACCATTGTGTTCACATTGAGACTGTCCATTTGATTTTATGAAAAAAATAATTTGTTGAAAAGAAGTTGAGATTATTATAAGATCGATTGACAAAAAAGTAGCAAAATCGATTACCCACACTTGATTAAACGAAGGATTTCTCTTTCAAATTTGCGGAAAAATGAATCGAAAAGTGTATATACAATGAAGAGTGTATATACAATGCGAAACTTGATAATTCCTTGTAAATAGATCTCAAACCAAAAAATACAAGGACTAGTCTATACAACGCGAAACTTGATAATGCCTTGTAAATAGTTAAGATAACGAAAATTATGTCATGAAACCTAAAGACATCGCTTTCGTCTACTCACTACAACTTTCGACTCTACATTAAGTGATGCTGCATGTAAAATTGCATGCCCCCATGTCGAAGTAGGAAGTTTAGAATGCATTAGTGTGACAACCCCATTCTTACGGCCATAAAAAACCGATTTGTTTTTGCTTATTAAATCAGAGTATTCTTGTAAAAATGTTTACTTTGCAGAATTTGTCCCAAAAATATGATAATAATATTATAAAGACATTTCCAAGAACTATATTTTATTTATAAAACTCGGGATTTCATCGTCAATACAAGAAAGATATAGATAAATGAAGACCTACAACATCTTTATACAAATAGTTTATATCTCCTTTAAATCTCTCCGAAGATGTATATATCATCATATATAATTACCTGTGATACAATAAACTAAGTGGGCCAGGTTAGGAAACCTGGTGAGTACATAGGGTTTTCAACCACAATAATATAATCTCTCTCTCTCTCTCTCTTTCTCTCTCTCTCTCTCTCTCTCTCTATATATATATATATATATATATATATATATATATATATATATGTATCAAGGGTTCTATACTGAGGGTTACGTGTTAATAAGGTAACCAAGGAAAAATAGAGTACTCAAATGAATCCATAATCCATACTCTCGGTTTGTGGGATTTGATTAACACCTACAGATTACAAGTCTGCTAATATTCCACTGGATTGTCTAGAATAGTCTGTGGTCGCCATCAATACTCTACTTGATGACTGATCTCTGTTGGGCATGGTCTCTTTGCCCTATCTTTGGCATGGTCTCTAACCACTAATCTATCTCTATTATGGTTTCTTGCCACTATTCTTTTTCAGTTATGGCCTCTTACCGTTACCTCTACTCTTATGGTCCCTAACTGTTATCTCATTTCTATTATCTTTTTCTACCCTTCCTACCCTATACATTATGAGTACGGTAAAATACATATATGATATTTTACAAAAATCATTATCTCATCTTACACAGATATAACAAACTGAAATATTAAGCACATAAATCATTTAGGCAAATTAAATACTTGATATCTATGTATAAGTTGAAATTAACTATGCATCCACTTGTTAAAGTAGATGACTGGAAAGTTGGACAGCGCTTCGCTTTAGCACTTGTGTTTTCCTTTGATATGAAATAGGTTTAATTATCTCTAAGTCTTAGTTTATTACCTCTTATGAATAATTAATAGTCTAGATTCCTCAACAATCCTAATGTCTACTAATTTATAACTGATATGGTACAACCATGTAGGATCATATCGGACGTAGGGTCCGTTTGGTATACAGAGTATACTCTTTGGAAATCCCACTTTAAACACCTCACTAAATCTAGCCTAGACATCATCCCCATATGTAGATCAATCAGTATAACGACATGTAATTAGTGATAAATTTTATTTATACGTTCATAATAACGAATTATGACTATAAATATAACTTACACTAAAAGAGATAGAGTGTAGTGTAACTTATAGAGATTGTCCTGACAAAAGTTAGGAAATTGAACTGGCAAAGCTTCTACTCGGTAGCTAATACTATTTCAGGGATCACAAGCCTTCCCTGACAGCTAAAACTAAGGAAAAATGGGCTAAAATCGAAAGAAACTCGAGAGAGAAGATCTTGGGAGGTGTGGGAAGGGAATGAGGCTTGGCCTACTATTTATAGCCGTTTTTGGAGTGCACGACGTGAAAAAGGGATACACATCACGCATTTTAAGGCTACATCTCCCCAACCACTTTTTTCCACATGTCGGCCTCTCTGTGGTCCGCATTTTCACCTTCTAGAAGCGCTCGTCGCGCACCTGGCGCGCAATGCGCAGTGCGCAAATTGCAGATTTTTTAAATTTCATAACTTCTTCAAACAGACTTCGTTTTCGAAGTTTTTTATATCCCTAGACAAGATCAAAAACTTTTCTTTAGCCTCCATCAACTAATTTGGAATTTATTTTTCGTCCTTCTTTTTATAAGATTAAATGATTTTGCTAAAATCATAACTCTCTCGTATGGACTCGATTTTTGGCATTCTTTTTCTCAAAATTCCTATCTTAAAGAGTACTACGATTATTCACACTTTATGTTGCTAACCTGTGGCGGAGAGTCCTTTTGGTCACTTTAGCTAAAATTCAACTATTTTCTTCATAGCTTTTAACGTCACACATTCCTTGTGCGCGACTTACTTTTAATTTTATAAAAATCGAATCTAATTTATACGGAGTCAGATTTCTACGAAATTTATATTTTCGAGATCGGGACGACGTATACTTTATGTGTGTGTATATATATATATATATATATATATATATATATATATATATATATATATATATATATATATAAAGTATACGTCGTCCCGATCTTGAAAATATAAATTTATATATATATATATATATATATATATATATATATATATATATATATATATATATATATATATATATATATATGTGTGTGTGTGTGTGTGTGTGTGTGTGTGTGTGTGTACGCGCTCGTGCGTGTGTATGTGCGTGTGTGTGTGTTTTGGCACACTTATTTTTACGATTTACGGAAGGTTTGATTGATTTTTCCTATTTTTTTAATACGCAACTTGTATTATATCTTAAATGCCTAGATCGATTTTGTGGGCGTTACAATTATCTCCCCTTATGATGATTACGTCCCAGAATCATCAATAAAGCAGGGCTTGTATATGACTTCGCATGTTACATTTCCATCCTAGGTGGCAATCGTAAATCTTATGTCTTTTCTATTAAGTTTCCAACTCTTAGACTTCTTGACTTTTGACGTTTCCAAATTCTTGCATTTTCTCTTCCTTCTAAATTTGATCTTCTTTGGAGACTACTACTAGATTTAACCTAAATTTAAGGTCCTTACTTCGAATACCGTAGCATACCGATGGATCATGTTCTAATGACCTCTCATCGTATGTTGCAACGGTTAGACTCAGGTCTCTTTGAGTTGGAATCTAACATGAAAGGTGCCTTCCTTCATGTTCTAATGTGATATAATAATATTTTAGCATGTACCAATCTCTAGCTAATAGTTGCTAAGCTCTAATGACGATTTGCAATCTGTCTATCGATTGCTTTGATCCTATCTTCTTCGCTCTTTAACTGAGGTCGGACACTACGTCGAACTTACTTCATAGATTAGTCAGACTCGATTCGGTATGACCTACTGAGGTCCGAATGATATTTATCTTTGTAGTCATTATTGAAACAAAGGTAATGCTGAAAATGATCAAAATAGCTCAATTACTTAGAAACTTAGTAACCTTGTGACTTTCCCTGATCCAAGTACGAGTCATGTGCTTCCGGTAGTATAGGCCTCTACTACCTCTCACACCTACTTATACTTTTCCCAAGTATTGCCTTGGAGTCCACTAAATCGTCACAAAAGGAAAATTGCACATAATACACACAAAGTAAGTAGGAGATTGCATTATCTTCGAAAATGGTTACAAGTTTTATTTGTTTTACATTCCTATTACATTAGGTCACTCATTCTAATACTACTTTCTTCCTCCCTCATATCCTAATCTCCGGATAAGCCGCTCTCTATTCTCGGCCTGTTATTGTATGCCGTGTTTCCCACCAGACATGAATAAAGATAATGAAGTGGTTAGGGTCAATAATTGTAATCTTTTGAGGTTAATAAAAGATGGTTATTTGGTTATTATGTGGTGTTTGTATGTATATATATATATATATATATATATATATATATATATATATATGTATACATTGTGTGTTTATAACTACATAATAAAATAGGGATAGAATTCGCGCTAAATAGATTAAAGATTAGGACAAATAGCTTATGAGTGAGATAAAGTAGTCGTAATAAGGATTCCGGAGGTATAAGGAGCACGCAAAACAGACTTATAACGGATGAGTTATGACCCGTTGAAGATTCTCGTTCAAACCGACACGGCTACGATATCATAAATAGAAAATCGGAGTTAGGACGATTATTAGCCTTAGTAATCTAAACGAAAGTCATAGTAGTCGTTAAACCGAGAGCGTATATATAGAAAACGCCCCAATCTGACTTTGTAAGAGGAAGTTGGAATTTTTAGAAGTTTCAGTATAGTAGTATACGGCTCAGAAACCGAAGTAGAAATCGGTTGATTGTTAGGAAAAGCAATCTAAACGAGGATTAAAGATCTCGTTAATATGGTTTCGTCGATATAAAGACAGTCGAGAACGAATATCATATGAGGAAGTTGTGAATTTTTAACGGACTTTAACACTGTAAGCCTGTTAAAAATATAGCTTTAAATATAAATCAAACTTAGCCGATGGAGTCTAAAGAAAAGTTGTAGATCCCGTAGACAACTTTCCGGGGATATAAAGAACGTCGAAAGCGGAGCTTGTATGAAGAAGATATGATTTTCTGAAGTTTTCCGAGAAGCGCCACGTGCATATGGGTTGCACGGCGCACACCTTCTAGAAGGTGGGGCGTGTACCACCATATTTGCGACACATGCCAGAAAATGAGAGGAGCAACGTCTCAGGTGTGTACGACGTGCACACTAGGAGCGGTGTGTAGTTGCGCTATAAATAGACTTCGGCTGCTTATTTGCTTCCTCACTCCCCATCCTCCTCTCCCTCCAAATTCTCTCGATTTTAGCCTATTTTCCTTAGTTTTAGCTTTCGGCGAAGCCCTGCGATCCCTGAAGAAGTAGTAGCTAGCGAGTAGAAGCTTTGCCAGTTCAATTTCCTAACTTCTATCAGGAAGAACCTTTATAAGTTAAGCTACACACTAGTCTTTTCTGTGTACCTTATATATTTATAGTCATAAGTCGTCATTATGAACCTATAAATAAGATTTATCAGTAATTCAATGTCATTATACTGATTGATCTACTTACGGGAGAGGTGTCTAAAATGGTCATGTTGGCTTGGTTCTTGGATTTCATAAAAGCTATTATGCCAAAATGATCTTGCCTCCCAATTGTCCTGCCTGGCTGGTCCTTACTTGATAGATCTTGATGTAGACATTGGGATTAGTGAGGATCTAGACTATTCTTAGTCTCCAGGATAACTAGACTAAGACTCTGTAGTAATTATACTTAGGTCACGTCAAGGAATATCTGAGGTGTTAGATGAAGCTCTGCACATATCACCAGTCACCCATTTTATCATGTGAGTGCATAGTTACTTTGATCTTACACATAAATATAAATTATTTAAAATAATTACATGCTATACGTGCCTATTATCTGTGTTCCTAATATCTATGCTAGATAAACGATTTATACATGTTTTACCAGATTTTAAATTATATATGTGTTTTATTACCTATAAATATGTTGGGTAAATATGGGTAGATATAAGATATCATAGATGATGAGAGATGAAAGGTGATATAAATGATGAGAGATGAAAGAGTCCTTGACTTTAAAGATGATCCAGTTGTCTAGCGGAGTATAGATAGCAACCGCATGCTATTCTAGATAGTCCAGTGGAACGCTAGCAGGCTCGCAACCTGTAAGTGTTTTTGAACTTAGTGCTCACCTGGTGTACTCCATCCCCCCCCCCCCCCCCCCCCCCCCGCGCATGGTTGCCTTACTGACATATATTGCTATGGACTCCCCTATGTATTATTGTCTATCCCGAAGATGATCCTTAGGATAGGTCCCTTGAAATTAGATGTTAGGGATAGAGAGTGAGGATAGAAGGAAGGGGTAATCGGGTTGATCATTTGATAATAATAAATAAAGATTTAATTATTGTGGGTTGAAAACCCTATGTGATCACTAGGCCCCAAATCCTGACCCACTCAGTTACTTATATTACAGGGAGGGACATAAGAGCGTAGGTGTGATGATATGATGAGAGATTTATAGATGCCTATATGCCAATAGTTTAGATAAACTAGTGTAAGGCCTGCATTATTTTGTTTATGCTTATGTACTGTATCGACAATGACATCTCAAGGTTTTTAATATAAATAAGATACGTTTCTTCATAAATGTTTTGATAATATCATTATAATGTTTTTTGGGAACAAATTCCGCAATATTATTCTTTTACGGATATTCTGATCTCAAAATAAGCATAAATAGATCGGTCTTTTCTGGCCATGAAATTGGGGATGTCACACTGTCTCATCAAGGATCATATGTTATTCTCTTGCTTTCGGCTTTGGCGGAATATTTGGCCTTGCATCTTCTTTCTTCTTTTGGAAGTCTTGCTTGAAGTGTCCTTCCTCACCATACTTTAAGCATAGTTCCTTCTTGACCGTGTATTCACTAGCATAGTGACCAGTTCTCCCGCACTTGTAACATGTCACTCCTTCAATGCATTCCCCAAAGTGCTTCTTTTTTCACTTGTCGCACTACCTCACTATTGAGAGAATAAACTTTGAGACACACTTGAATAAACGTTAGAACAAGTATATTGCGGAATAGTTAATCTCGAAGGATCTAAAAGTTCAACAATAATATTAATAAGTTAGAGTTAGATAGTTAGAGAGTTAGTTGCGGAAAGGTAAAGAAGTGAAATGACAACAATTGTTATATCAAGAATACACATAAGTTGATTCATAACGAGGAATGCATTCAAACCAAGTTAATAAGTGAGATCAAACTTAATGATTAAGTCACAAGAGACTTGCTCCGAAGAGAGATTGTAATCAGTTATGTTCTAGTAAGTTTTGAGAGAAAGAAGTGATGCGTAGATAGAGAGAAATAGAGAAGATAACTTCAGAGATGTGTATTCAGATTCTTCGATTAATTCCCTACTGAAACAATGAGAATGAGCTCCATTTATAGAGACTCAAGAAGTTACATTGAATCACTCTCTAAGAGTAGCCATGCAAGGCATACTGGACAATAGAGAGTATTACAGAAAGACAAATAAACTAAGTAAAGTAGAATGACTGCGGTTGACTAGACGACTTTGGATGCGGTTGCTGAAGAGGAAGCTTGACTGCAGTAGCTTATTGGCTGCGGTAGCTGAAGTTCAAGAGGGTCACTTTTTCATGATTCAACAATTTCCCCCTAAGTGACCTCTTTAACTTTTGTTCAGCTATCAAGTTTAAGAAACTTGATCAGGATCCACCAAAACTTCCTGATGTTTTCCAACCAAGTGATCCTTCTTAAAATCTCGAACTTGACTTCGACAGTTGTATGCTTTGATCTTTCGACTGCGGTTCGACGGATTTCAAGTTGCTTCCTGGTGAGGCGATTCATGGCAGTAATAGGAATAAAGTATTTGACTTTATCGGTCTTCCTTTTGAAAATGACTCTGAGCTCAGGAAAGTTAGTTGCACCTAAGGATCTTTCTTGATAGCCTTCAGTAGGCATTGGTGTAGGATCGAGAGGTGGTAGATCAAACTTCTTGGCAATGGTGGGGTAGATGTCTGCATCGATTTTAGCAAAATCACAGACAGTCTCTTTTAAAAACATACTAGCTCTTTCAAGAGCTATCTTCATCTTCGGGTGCTTCTCCGACTTGTTCTGGAACACCTTTGCTATGAGAAAGACTTCTTCGGGATTCATGCAGGGGAAGTCAGCTTGGGTGCGGACATAATCGTGTTCCCTTCTAGTGAGAGTGTATTGGATGAAGTCAACCTTCATGAACTTCTGAGGCTTGTAGTTTTTGATTGCGGATGGTCTGTCGTTAGACCAGATTTTCTCAATGGGAGAGGAATGCTTAGCATAAAAATGGTTAAGTCTCTCGAATTCCATTGGCAGTCTTTTGTGGTCTAGAAGGCTGCGGTCAAACGACTCAAACATTATGAAGTATTTAGCATTTGGGGAGATTGGAACATCCCAGTAGCCATCCGAGGAGGGTTCAACATATGTGAGGTATGGCTTGTAGTCATCATCTAGCAGTCTGCGGTGAGGATTGATCCAGGAGTTTATCAAGGATTCATCCATGATAGTGTCAAAACCGCATTCTCTCCATATAAGCTCATCAAGTTTAGCTGCTTTCCAATCTTTTTTCCTTTGGGTAGTGGCAAGGGAGTCGTTTGAGCTTGGAGAGGACATGTGATCCACCAGATTTTTGAAGTGAGGAGGGGTCTCTGGTTTCTCAGGAGTGATCTCCTTTTGAGGTGGAGTATGATGAGATAGTTGCGGTGTAGGAATTTTTTCTGTAATGATGGGGGGGGGGGCTTTGATGTTGGGAGAGGCTTTTGGAGTGATTGGCGTGATGGTCTTCTTCTTCTTCACTTCCCCCTCTTGAGGAATGCAACCCAGGAGCTTCCTCAAGCCATTTTCGAAGGCCATCAACTTTGGCAAAAACTTCCTGAAATTGGGCTTTAAGGGCATCTGCCAACTGTTGATTGTTGGGGATGGTGGAGTTGAAGAGCAGCCTATGAATTTCTTTGGTGAGTTGAAGGATTTCAGGACCATGGAAGTTGGTTGACAAGGAGCGTTGCAATCGGTTGATAGAAGCTTGAAGGACTGAGATAGGGGACTCATATGCAGTGTGAGTCTCAGCTATCAGTTTTTGAGATTGGGTGGCTTAATCCGCAATGGCTGCTTGTAGATCTTTCTTGATTGCGGTCACTTCAGAGATGAGGTGTTCCGCAACAGCCATGAAGTCCTTGTGATCTGCTTGTCGATTGTTGTCAAGGGACCGGATTCCCATTTCAACTTTGAGGGAGATACGCTCAGCAGCCAATCTCTCATGAGTTTCCAAGTGTTCGATTCTTTCGATCAATGACTGCGGTCCGGGTGTGTCTTCTGGTTGCGGTTGAGTTGGCTTGACCGCAGCAAGAATTTCATCGACCTTTGCTTGCAGGCTCAAAAATTCATTTCTTGTGACATCATTCTTCTTCTTTTTCTTCTTCTCTTTGGGCTTGGAAGTTGAGTGGTGAGATCCACTGGATTCTTCTTCTTCATCAAACATCATAAGATCATCATCAGAAGGTGGGAGTAGAGCTGACTTCTACTGCGGTTCCTTCGTCTTGTGATTCTTGGACAATGGGAGTTGGAGGGACTTTAGAAGCATTTTGATCATCAGTTGCTTCTTGAGCCTTGCGAAGAGTTTCTGCCATCTCAGACATCCAATCTTGAACTTTCAGTATGGTGGCTACGGTATTGGCATTGTTAATTGCATCTGCCCAATACTTAGCCACAGAATGGATTTCCTGTTCCTTCTGCTGCTGTTGCTTGATTTGCTGTTCTTTGCGTGCTTGGAATGCCCTACTTAAAGCGGCATATTTCTTGATGTCTGCCTCAGATACTGGAGTATAGTTTAACCATGAGTCATTAGAGTCTTCACCGTCAAATCATTTGAATCGCACCGAAGTGTCCTTCGGGTCCACGGATCCTGGCACATTTGTGCTCACCGTGCCTAAACCACCTGTTACTGATGTAAGCAGAGTAGGATTTCCTGAGCTTCCTCGGTCTCCTTGACCCGTAGTCAAGTTTGGCCTCGGCTCAGTTCCGGCAAGGGCGGAAGAAGTGCCCTGCGGTTGGGAAGGTGTTTGAAATGTATAGGTGACATTCAAGAGGATGGAGTTCAACTCCTCAGGGGAAAAGAAATGCAGTCAGGAAGCCCTAGATACCTTAGGGCGAGAACCAGTGTTATCATCTTGGGAATGAACTGGGGGGGGGGGAGTCTCCACGAGGTGATGAAACAGACTCACTTTCTAAGCTTGAGTGGTATTCGATGGTGGTGTTGAATGGGTCTGCGGCCACCCCAAGGACTACCGGAGCCTTTTGAGAGGCTGAGGTATCAGTCCGGTCATGCATATGGCCAGTGGGATTGGTTTTTCTTTTCTTAAGGATGGCAATTGGTTGCGCATCCTCATCAGAGTCACTGTCATTTGTGGGTGCGGTTGGTTTGGTTTTGCGTTTCTTGGAGGGTGGGGTTGGTTTGGGAGCATCTTTCTTTGGGGTTCTTTGTTTCTTGGAGACATTGCGGGGGCCTTGATGAGTTGAGGCCAATTTCTTTTTTCTTTGAGAAAGATTTGAGAGAGTAGTGGAAGATGGGAATGCGGTACTTCCAGGGGTAATGATTGCGGATGAGTTTTGAAAAGGCGGGGTAGGAAGGTATGGGGCAATACCTTCCGTAGCCTCAATATGATCAGAGACATCAGCAGTCTCAAGACCAAGAGTGGTGAGAATGTGGGTTGGAAGTCTTCTAATTGGTCCAAAAACAGATTGATCAGATGAGGGATTGTACCTTTTAAGATCCTTGGTGACAAAGTAGTTGATGTCGTTGCCCATGCTGATCCCTGCGTCCGCATGGAGGTCTGAAATGCAGAGGGACCAGAATCTTGCAAAATTAAGCTCGGTAGGGTTCTCCCTTAGGCTCTCCTTGGGAATGTATTGTAGAAAATCATCCCATAGAAACTAACCGTAGTTCACGTCGTGGCCAGTGAAAATACTCCATACTAACTCCAGGAGTTTGAGTCCCATATTATCCGTGCCTCCGGTTCTGCCGGATAGACTGCGGATGACAAAATGACAAACGAATTGCCAGATCGCAGGCAGTTGGTTTTTCTTGAATTCTCCAATGCCTTTGATTTTCTTCTGATATCCCATTTGGTAAAGTGCAGAAGTGATGTCCGCCATTGATGGAGTAAAGATCTTGATTGAAGGATGAACAAGAAGGTTAATGGCAGAAAGAAACTTTTCTTTAGACAGAATTACTAAAGAATCGTTAACTAGGTTTAGATGCACTTCTTGTGGGTTCTCGACTAGTCGATAGGCTGACACGGCACATTTGAAAAGGGTTGAAAGGGGAACAACGTCTGTAAACGAATCGAATGGGCCAAACAGGGGGTGATTGTTCAAGAACTTGATCATTAGTTTGATCGGAGTATTGTAAGATGAATGGTCTTTGAATATAGCTCTGAAATTGCTTGATACTATCGTAGGAGTGGGATGTCTTGAAGCAGAGTCTGAACCAGTAGGGTTCACTGATCCAGAAGCTTTGGATTGTTTCTTGGATACACCGGATTTCACCATTGTAGCAGTTTGAGAGAAAGTGTAGAAAACAGAGTACGATAATGGAGAAAGGATTCAATGTTCAGAGAGCATAAACTGTTCTTGGGGAAGAAGAAGGGTTTTTATAGGGGCTTAAGGGAGCGGGAAACGTTTTTACCCTAGGTGAAAAAGAATAAGGTAAAAGTAAAGGTTTGGGGGTTCTATTGATTTTGGGAGGTGAAATCTCAGCCACAAGATATGAAACAGTTTATTTTTTTTTAAGATTTTACCAAAAAGGGTTTGCATTTAATGAAAAGTCAGACGTACAACATCACGTCTGGTGATCGTGTGGTGAGGGGAAAAAAAGTTGTAACGGATGGGACGTGCTGGGTAAGAGGAAAAGACAGATTAAGGATTTATTTATGGAAAAACGTTCTTTTTGTCATCATTCTTAAAATAGGTCTGACACAAGGTTTATTCAAAAAGGAGATGGGACAGTTTCTCAAGGAATGTTTTTATTTAAAGTTTTTCTTATTTAATGAAGGATCATTAAATAGCACACCATGATTCAAAAATTAATGAAACAGTTGAGAAAACTATCAATGTGGTTGCGGATGGAAACTTCATTGCGGATGGATCCTTTGTCATTGCGGATGGATCATTTGTCATTGATGATGGGTAGATGTATGACTGCAGTAGAATAGCTGAGGAGAGCACTTGTACAATAAGTTAGTAATAACATACAATAAGGACCAGTGAAGGATAAATATGATATATGGTTGCGGTACATAGATTGCGGTACCTATCAATTCAAGAAGAATTGTGGATCCGAATTCATCATTCCTAACATTTGTAAGAAAGTGTTGAGCTTTGTAGAGTCAAGTGTCTTTGTGAACACATCAACAATCTCTTCATGAGTATGGACAAAGATGAGTTCAATGTTACCTTTCAGGATGTGGTCTTTGATGAAGTGATACTGTAGTTCAATATGCTTGGTCTTGAAGTGCTGAATAGGATTGTGAGAGATCGCTATAGCACTTTCAGAGTCACAGTAAATTGGTATCCGCAACATTCTGTATCCGTATTCCATAAGTTGTGTCTTCATCCATAGAACTTGTGAACAACAGCTGGCTGCGGCCACATATTCAGCTTCTGCGGTAGACAGAGATACACAACTTTGTTTCCTTGATGACCAGCTGACGAGTCTTCCACCCAGAAATTGACATCCACCTGAAGTGCTTTTTCGATCTAGTCTGCATCCGGCGTGATCCGCATCTGTGAATGCTTGAAGACTGAAATCATTGCCTGCGGGGTACCATAATCCAAGAGACTTTCTTCCTTTCAGGTACCGCAGTATTTGTTTGGCTGCGGTCATGTCTGACATTTTTGGGTCAGCCTGATACCTTGCACATACACCAGTTGCAATGACAATGTCTGGCCGGCTTGCGGTAAGGTACATCAAAGAGCCTATGATACCTCTATAAGTCTTGTGATCCACAGATTCGCCTGAGGGATCAGCAGAGATCTTATATCCGAAGGCCATTGGGACCTTAGCCGAAGAACAGTTGTCCATAGAATATTTCTTTAACAGTTCAGTGGTGTATTTCTCCTGATGAATGAATATCCCTTGCGGAACTTGTTTTACTTGAAGTCCTAGAAAGAAGTTAATCTCTCTATTCATGCTCATTTTGAACTTGTTGGTCATGAGCTTAGCAAATTCATCCACCATTCCTTGATCAGTTGATCCGAAGATGATATCATCTACATATATTTGTACAAGCATGAGGTGATCACCATTTGCTTTTCTAAATAACGTGGGATCAATCACTCCTCTTTTGTATCCGGATGAGACAAGAAATTCAGAGAGAGTCTCGTACCACGCTCTTGGGGCTTGCTTCAGACCGTAGACTGCTTTTTCAAGTTTGTAGCAGTGGTCTGGGAATTCAATACTTTCAAAGCCTGGAGGTTGCTGAAGGTAAACCTCTTCTTTTAATTCCCCATTGAGAAATGCACTTTTTACGTCCATTTGGTGTACCTTGATGTTTTTGTGGGCTGCGTATGCTAAGAAGATTCGGATTGCTTCCATTCGTGCCACCGGAGCATACGTTTCATCATAGTCAATACCTTCAAGTTGACTATAGCCCTTTGCAACTAACCTTGCTTTGTTTCTGACTACCGCACCAGATTCATCCAGCTTGTTTTTGAATACCCACCTAGTACCAACAATGGTGTGACCATGTGGTTTCGGGATGAGCTGCCACACTTTGTTTCTTTTGAATTCTTCTAGCTCTTCCTGCATTGCGGATATCCAATCAGGTTCTAGTAATGCTTCTTTGATCGTTCGGGGCTCGACTGAGGACATAAATGCTGCGTAGTGACAATGATCAGATAAGTCCTTGGAAGATCGAGTCTGGATACCTGCGGATAGGTTGCCAATGATTTGACCTGGTGGGTGGTCCTTCGTCCATACGTGTAGACGAGGTTGCAGATGATCAGCAGCTGCGGTAGAGGGAATGTCTTCGATATCAGAAGATTCTGCGGTTGGAGATTTCAGTTCCCCCTGGACTTGAGAACATCCTGCAGAATCATCTTGGATTGTTGGGGCGAGAATGGAATTTTCTTGAGCAGTTGGAAGAGGTTCCCCCTGGATTGCTGATGGGAGTTCCTCTGGAACCTGAGAAGGTTCCCCCTGGACTGCGGATAGAAGAGTGATAATCCTAGAATATGTTCTTGTGTCGATGTTTTCTATGTTTTTATCATCTGAGTCGGAAGAAACGTTGGATGGTAATGATTCTCTACGGATGGGAACTTGAGCTGTATCAAGTACTGGAACCTTGATGGTTGTTGCTTGATCCGGAGTAGAGCTTTCCCCCTCAACCAGCGAGGTGGAAGTATTGAGAGATGCTACTTCGGATATCGAAGGACCAGATACATCAGCGTGCTGCTGTTAAGCTTCTTGAGACACAAGAACTTCGGATAACTTGGTTGTTTCTACAGGGTCGAAGAGATCGTCATAATTGACTTCAACAAGATTTAATGGAACTGAAGAGGCAGGAATATCACTTTCCAGGATTGCGGTGGTTTCAGTGGATGGAGGGGTGTTGCGGATGTGATAGTCATCAAATTTCACATCGAAGCTTTCAATGATCAACCTTGTGCGTCTAATGAGAACTCGATAAGCAACCTTGTTAGTGGAGTAACCAAGGAAGATGCCTTTATCAGACTTTGGTGCAAACTTGTTAAGCTGATCTCTGTTGTTGATCACAAAACATCTACACCCAAAGATATGAAAGAAGCAAACATTTGGCTTGCGGTTGTTAAGGCCCTCATACAGTGTTTTATTGAGGCGTTTGCACACAATGCTTCAGTTTTGCACAAAGCATGCGGTTGCTACTGCTTCAGCCCAGAAGTAGAGAGGAAGGTGTGCGAAGTTGAGCATGGATCTGGCTGCTTCTACTAGAGTGCGGTTCCTTCTCTCTACTACCCCATTTTGTTGCGGTGTGTAGGGAGCTGAGAAGTTATGAGTGATGCTCTTGGACACCAAGAAACTGTTGAGGAGATGATTGGTAAGCTCGGTTCCATTATCACTGCGGATTCGTCGTACTGACAGCTTTATCTGAAGTTCGATTTCCTTGATGAAATTGATGAGAATCTGTGGTGTTTCTGACTTGACTCTGTGGAAGAAAACCCATGTGAAGCGTGTGAAGTCATCTACTATAACTAGTATGTACTTCTTGTGATGGAGGCTGGCTACGGTTGATGGACCGTAGAGATCAATGTGAAGGAGCTCTAGTGGTTCAGAAATTGAAGAGTCAATCACCATGGGGTGACTTGCTTTGGATTGCTTTCCACATTCACATGTAGGGGAGAGAGTATCATTGCTGAACTTGAGAATAGGGAGTCCTCTGACTAGTTCTCCAGTAACGAAATTGTTGATGTATCTGAAGTTGAGATGAGCTAGCTTGCGGTGCCATAGCCAGCTGACTTCAGATACTACTTTGGATAGGAATCATAACTGCGGTTTGCCTATGATCAGAGAGACATCCAGAGGATACATAGTACATTCGGATCGAGATTTGATCAAACATGTGTTCCTATCACTTGTCATTACATAGCAAAATTGATCATCAAATTCAACTCGATGGCCTGCCTTACATAGTTGGCCAACACTGATGAGATTGTGTTTAAGGCTTTCTACATAAGCAACCTTTTGAATAGAAAAGTTCCCCGTAGTGAGAACACCATAACCTCGGATGATCCCATTCGCATTGTTTCCGAATGTAACATTTCCACCGTTGCAAATTGGCCTGAAATCCCGAAGGTATTCTAACATTCCGGTCATGTGCAAGGAGCAGGCACTGTCGATTAACCATTCTTCTTCTTGTTCCTCCTTGCACAAAGCCTGTTCGACGATGCTTAGAGTTCCATCCTTTGCCATGTAGAAGTAGTTCTTGTCCAGTTTTGTAGAGCCATCATCATCCGCAGTTGCCAGCATGCAGATTTTCCCTTTTCCTTTGACACTGCTGATGGCTTCATCTTCGTCTCCAGATGACCAAACTTGATGGTCTCTTTTGACATGGGCTACGTATGCCCTTGCCTTTTCCTTATCTTCCAACTCTTGAGCCATTCTAAGGTAGAATGCTCTGTCTTTTACTATATTGGCCTTACAATCTCTTGCAAAATGATTGTCTTTGTTGCATTTGTGGCAAATTACAACATCAGTCTTGTCTTCCGAGGGAGTACCGGAGTCAGTGGTTTGAGTAGACTGCGGTTCCTCCTTTGGTTGAGTATTTTGAGATTGCGGTGGTGGATGAGAACTTTTGGGATATCGAGGATGGTTATTCTGAGGACTGAAGTTACAGTTGAATGGAGGTTTGTTGAACTGTTGATTCTTGTGGAAGGAAGGAGGTGGTAGACGGTTGAACTGTTAGCTAACCAGAGCAATAGCCTTGTGAAATTCTTCTTCATCATCATACTCTGAATCAGCTTCGTATGACTGCGGTGGAGTGTCATACGAGGGAGAGTAAGAATGATTATGTGGAGCTTGTGCTATGAGAGCAATTGGTCCTCCGAAGTCAGCACAGTCTTTGAGTACGGTGGATTCTTGTGCTTGCAGTTCTCCATAGAGCTTGTAGAGTGACAAAGAATGAATCTTTCTATCGCCTTGGACTATCATCTTAGCGGTAGTCCAATGTCTTCCCAAACCATTAAGAAACTGAAGATTTATTTCATGGTTACTGCGGATGGTGCCCGCATTGGATAACTTGGTGACTATTAGGTTGAATCTTTTGAAGGAGTCTTCCAAGCTTTCGCCAGTATGAGCTTTGAAGTTGTTGAACTCATTGAGTGCGGTAGTAAGCTTCTTGTCTTGTGCTTGTTCTGAGCCTTCGTACAAATTCTTGAGAACTTCCCAGATCTCTTTTGCTGATTTGCAATTTATGATAATATCGAAGTTGTCAGGAGCAACTCCACAGGAGATTTCATAAAAAGCAACATCATCATTTTCCATTTTATCGATATCATCCTTCGTGGGACGGTTCATGACTGGTTGACCTCCTCCTAGTCTGGTTGTAGCGCCGTCAGTTTGGACTGGTGTAAGAACTGGGACATGTGGTCCTTCTTCTACGGATCGCCATACATCTCTACCAAGTCTCCTTAAGTATCTTTCCATTCTTTGGGACCAGTGATGATACTCATTTGCTACCAGTATTGGGGCTCGATTAGAACCACCAAAACTGTTGGAAACATTCAGAGATAACGATTGTGCCATTTTTTGAAGTTTTTTTTGAAGTTTTTTTTAAAAGATGAGCTTTAGTGGTATAGAAGGCCCTTTGAAAATCAGAGTTCTGTTTTTTAAAAAGCAACCACTATGGCTCTGATACCAATTGTTGAGAGAAAAAACTTTGAGACACACTTGAACAAACGTTAGACCTAGTATATTGCGGAATACTTAATCTCGAAGGATCTAAAAGCTCAACAATAATATTAATAAGTTAGAGTTAGATAGTTAGAGAGTTAGTTGCGGAGAGGTAAAGAAGTGAAATGACAACAATTGTTATATCAAGAATACACATAAGTTGATTGATAACGAGGAATGCATTCAAACCAAGTTAATAAGTGAGATCAAACTTAGTGATTATGTCACAAGAGACTTGCTCCGAAGAGAGATTGTAATCAATTATGTTCTAGTAAGTTTTGAGAGTAAGAAGTGATGCGTAAATAGAGAGAAATAGAGAAGATAACTTCAGAGATGTGTATTCAGATTCTTCGATTGATTCCCTACTGAAACAATGAGAATGAGCTCTATTTGTAGAGGCTCAAGAAGTTACATTGAATCACTCTCTAAGAGTAGCCATCCAAGGCATACTGGACAATAGAGAGTATTACAGAAAGACAAATAAACTAAGTAAAGTAGAATGACTGCGGTTGACTAGACGACTTCGGATGCGGTTGCTGAAGAGGAAGCTTGACTGCAGTAGCTTATTGGCTGCGGTAGCTGAAGTTCAAGAGGGTCACTTTTTCATGATTCAACACTCACCGTGTAACTTCAAGCTTCTGATCTTTAGACTTTGAGTACTTACTCTTCTTATCGGGTCTTGAAGATCCCTCCAACTTCCTCTTTTATCCAACCCTAACCTTCTTCAAACCCTTCTCTCTAATCTGGGTCTCTACGTTCTTAGCTTCTCTGACAACTTCCTTTAAAGTGGTTGCCATTTTCACCGTTGGACCAAAGTCTGCTGGTAGTCCATTAGCAAACCTCTCTATCTTGGAGATTTTAGTGGGCACCAAGTAGGGAAATAGGTTCATCTTCTCTATGAAAGTAGTGGCGTACTAAATGACGCTCATTTTTCCCTTCTTCAAATTTTGGAACTCGTTGTTCATCTCTAATAGGTCTGTTTCTGAACAGTACTTCCTCTTCAACTGTTCCAAGAATTTTTTCCATAAAATCCTGATGGCCTCTCCTTTGGGCATTGTATCATCCAATAGCTTTCACCAAATCAACATGCTAGTCTTTAGTTGCCTGACAGAAAAGATCGTCTTCTGTTTATCGCTGCAGTCGCAACTATCAAACACCATCTCCGTCTCGGAGATCCAATCCATAACTCCTAGTGGTGTTAGGCTTTGTAACACCTGTTCTAGGTATTGATTAATTTATATAATTTTTCTAGGGTTTTATGCATGGACTCGGCGAGTTGGGGTGCTCCAACTCGTCGAGTAGAGACTAATATGAGGACGCAGGATTTGGGCTCTACTCGACGATTCGGAAGGCCCCGACTCGACGAGTAGGAGTTGTAAAGAGAAATCCTAATTTTGTGGCTTTGCATCCTATTTAAAGGACATAATCCGCCTCTTGTGGCCTCCCTTATCACCCTATTAGCCAGAGAAACCCCTAGATCGACTTTGCACCTCCTTGAGTGAGAGAAAGAGATTTTGTGAGCAATTTTGGGGTATTTGTGAAGGATTCTAGAGCTTGAAGAGGAAGGAGCAAGGAGAGAAGCAGTATATCCGACATCTAATCTGTATTGGCCATCATTTTGAGGTATAAAGTCGTCACCTTGATCTCTAGTGATTAGATCCCTTTTCTTGGAAGTAAATGACCATTTTTGGTGCAAAATGGAGTCAAACTCGGAACTGGACTTATCACAAGGATATGGTTCCAAATAAGGACCTCTCTATGTCCCCAATGACATAAAGTTTCTCACTTTATGCATCTTATCCCCTTTCCATGCACTAAAACCTTGTAGGAAGCTTAGTTTTGATGTTATAGCCTTGGAAGGCCTTGCATGCACATTAAGTTTGCAACTTTACGTGGTATCTACACTAGGGGAGTTTGGATCTGAAGTTTGGGACCTTAGATCCCACTAAAAAGGGCTGAACATGAAAGGGACTGAAGGAACTCGTAGAGTCCCTTAGCTGACTCGACGAGTTGGGGTAGGGGTTGCCCATTTCTGAGTTTCTGGATAAGTGCAGTGAAGGATTAGGGTTTTGGTCTGAACGAACTTTAGTTTTCGATACATTTGATGAACTCGACGAGTCACTAGGGTGACTCGACGAGTTGATGCGGGATTCAAAGGAATGGACTTGGGAGGAACTCGACGAGTTGCTGGATGCACTCGACGAGTTGAGGTCAACATGGACTGTTGACCTTGAATGTTGACCTTGACTTTGACTAGGGTTGACCAGGGTTTACTTTGAGGGTATTTATGGTATTCTGGGATCATGAAAAGTTCATCACATGTTGGTTATAGGCAGTTGAGGGGGAGCAGTGCGTGGGACATATCTAATCTTAGTTCAGCACACGAGAGGTGAGTCTTCTCACCATACCAATGGGTCTAAGGCACCAAGGCCGACCCGTTTTATGATATTTGGTACACTAGTTGTAGTAGAGATATGTGGTATGATAGTTGGCTTTATGCTAAGTGGTATGCTAGTTATTATGTGATATTTGCATGGAAGACCCCGAGGGGAGCCCGTGGCAGTTGGATATAAGACCATGTGGGGGCGCCTGTGGCATTCCTAGGTAACGACCATGTGGGGGAGCCTATGGCATGATGGTATAAGACCCGGGGGGAGCCCACGGCCTCTTTATATGTTTATGTATGTGTTATGTCGTATGATAGACACTTCTGTGATATATGATATGCTAGTTGATTATGTATGTTATTGCATGGAAGACCATGGGGGGAGCCCGTGGTAGTTGGATATACGACCATGTGGCGGAGCCCGTGACATTCCTTAGTAAAGACCATGGGAGGGGGGGGGGGGGTGGAGCCAATAGCATGAAGGCATAAGACCCTGGGGGGAGCCCACATCATCCTTATATGTTAGTATGCATGGCTTATGTGGTATATGTAGCTTTTATAGCTAATATGATATGTGTTATGTGGATTGTGTGTGGAGTATGCTCTGGGGGACTCACTAAGCCTTAACTTACAGTTTGTGGATTTGTTTCAGGTACATATGAGCCCAAGGGCAATGGCAAGGCTTGATGGCGCGGCGTGCACTCTCTCAGGCGTTTTATGTGTCACTCTGATGTTTAGAAATAATTTGAAAATAATTGTATTGAGATTTCATTTTTTATGGAAAAGTATTTTACTAATTAAAAATGAAAATTTTCTTTTGAAAAATTGGGTCGTTACAAGTTGGTATCAGAGCCTTGGTTTGAGGGATTCAGGCACACTCTCGGGTGTGTCAGGACTCAAGCTAAGGAAATGGTAAAATTGTTTTAAAAAATAAAATAAAAGTTAAAGCTTTTAAAGAATGGAAAAGATGAGAGTGCAATGCGCATGATCGGCCGAGCCAAAGTATGTAGGTCCCCAATGCGTTAGCCATGTTATACTGATACTTGAGCTATGATAATCGTATGAATCTTGTTATGTGTATGCTTTAAAATTGTATACGGTTAGGAGCTTATAGCCTTAGAATGATTGATTTGGCCTTATTTCCTATTCCTCGTTTGGTTGTGGTTCTAGGGTAGAATCTCTTATTCGAAAGTCTATTTGATCATTTTTGTGTGTATAATTTGCATGCATAAAGGCAACCTATTATGATTGGTTGGTTGATGTTAGTAGAGAAAATCTTAGGACAACCTAGGATTTAAGATATGCGGTAGTCTGTGGGATGTGATTTATTTTGGGACGAATTGGAGTTATCAAGTAAAGCCTTGGGAAAGGTACAGGTAGGTGTGGAAGGTAGTATTGGGCCCGTACTATTGAAAGCACAGGACCTGTACCCGAACTAATGTTAGATCTAACAGCTCGAAGGAGGACCGGTGTGAGAAGATTTCTTATATAGTTATCCTCATCATTATGATTTATGACATTTCAGTTCAGCATGGTGGTGACACGATTTGGGACAGGGGGATTAGGATCAGGATCGGGATCTGGATCTGGGTTGGGCAGCGGTACCGAGCCCATTGATGAGAGGTTGCACGAGCTCATTGCAGCCGAGGTGACGAAGGGCATCCTTGATGCTACCCCAGTGATCTTTGGGACGGTCAAGGAGGGTATGATGGAGATTATGGAGGAGAGGCTCAGGTCATTCAGAGCCGAGATTGATGCGGGCCAGGTCGGGGCCCAAACTCCCTCGTTCTGGGAGTTCAAGGCGTATGGGTTGTCAGAGTTTTTTGGGGTCAGGGAACCCATTGTTAGCCAACGCTGGGTGGCGGATATCAAGAACGCCCAACGCACGAGTTCTTGCTCGGATGCGGAAAAAGTGGGCTTTGCTTCATGTATGCTGAGAGACAGAGCCTGAGACTGGAGGGCGAGGTGGCTGAGATGACATGGGCCGAGTTTGTTCGGCGATTTGATCTGGAGTTTGCACTAGCTATTGAGGTGTAGTGGATGGTGAGGGAATTCCACGAGCTCCAGCAGACCACCGAGACTGTGGCGGAGATCACCGCCAAGTTTCGGGAGCGAGCATTGTTGATCCTACAATATGCTACCGATGAGGACATGCGGAGGACGAGATATCATTCCATGCTGAGGGATGATATCCGCAAGTTTGTGAGCTTTACAAGGTGTAACACCCTGAATGAGATGGTGGAGAAGGCTCGGGAGTGGGAGATGGAGCTGGAATTCCACACCAAGCGGAAGCCGGAGCAGGCACAGGCAGCGGTAGGTCAGGCTAAAAAGCCTAAGACCTCAGACACTTCCAGTAGGGGCCAGCAGGGTCGGGGCCGGTGTGCCAGGTGCGGCAAATCACACAGTGGGGCTTGTCGGATAGCAGGCTCAGGGTGTTACGCATGTGGCCAGCAGGGTTACTTGAGCATGGATTGCCCCAAGAAGGGCCTGATATGTTTTCACTGCAACCAAACTGGCCATAAAAAGGCCGATTGTCCGAGGTTGCAGGGAGGGGGAGGAGCAGTGGTGGCGCCTGCGCCCGCCACGATGAGGATTACTGATGGCCGCCCTGCTAAGGCGGATGCTCCCGCGGTGAAGAGCCGCGTATTTCAGTTGACTACCGAGGAGGCTCGGGCAGCGCCAGACGTTGTGGCAGGTACATGCTTATTCTTCTCTGCTCTATGATTATTTGCATTGCTTATATGTACATTGTTCTCGTATAGGGACCTTTTTGGTCAATGGTATGTCTACCCATGTTTTGTTCGATTCGGGAGCTACCTGATCGTTCGTGTCTCTTGTGCTTAGCAAGAAGTTTCGGGATGCGCCAGGAACTTTGGATTCCCTGCTCGAGGTAGAGATTGCAGATGACCGCACTGTGAGTGCTGCGAGGGTGTATCGAGACTGTGTTATGAATGTGCTCGGGGAGAGGTTTTGTGTTGATCTAGTCTCGATACCGTTGTGAGGGCTGAAGGTGATTGTCAGGATAGACTGGTTGGGGGCCAATGGGGCCATAATCGATTGCGAGCGCCAGTTAGTGAGGGTTCGAGCCCCAAGTGGGGGAGAACTGGTTATTCATGGTGAGAGGGCCTCGCAGGGGCCAACCCTTTGTTCCGTTGCGAGGGCTAGAAGATTCTGCAGCATGGATATACGGTATTTCTGGCTTATATCTCGGATGCGAGGATTGAGCCTACGATGGATGTGGGCAGTGTGCCGGTTGTACAGGAGTTTCGGGATGTCTTTCCCGAGGAGTTACCGGGAGTGCCTCCAGAGAGGCAAATGGAGTTTCGCATTGATCTAGTGCCGGGTGTCGTACCGGCTAGCACCGCCCGAGATGCAGGAGTTATCTACGCATCTTCAAGAGCTGCTAGACCGAGGGTTTATCCGACTGAGAAGTTCCCCGTGGGAAGCTCCGATCCTGTTCGTGAAAAAGAAGGATGGGTCACACAATATGTGTATTGATTATCGAGAGCTAAACAAACTAACGGTGAAGAACCATTATCCGTTAACGAGGATCGGTGATTTGTTTGATCAGCTGCAGGGTGCGTCTTGGTTTTCCAAGATTGATTTACAGTCGGAATACCATTAGATGAGGATTCGGGATGAGGATATACCCAAGACAACTTTCAGGACTCGGTATGGGCACTATGAGTTCGTGGTGATGCCACTTGGGCTCACCAATGCCCCAGCAGAGTTCATGGATGTCATGAACAGAGTGTGTAGACCAATGCTGGATCGGACAATGATAGTTTTTATTGATGATATCCTGGTCTATTTTAAGACCAAGGAGTAGCATGAGCAGCATCTGATAGAGGTATTGGAGACCCTGAGGGTGGAGAGGTTGTATGCCAAGTTCTCCGAGTGTGATTTCTGGCTGTGAGAGGTACAAATTTTAGGGCACATCATCAACTAGGAGGGCATTTTGGTTGATCCAGCCAAGGTTGAGGCGGTGATGCGGTGAGAAGTACCGAAGAATGCTTCCGAGATCCGTAGCTTCTTTGGTCTAGCGGGCTATTATCGGAGATTCATTCAGGATTTCTCCAAGATTGTTGTGCCATTGACTCGCTTGACCAAGAAGAATGTGACATTTCGGTGGGGCACGGATCAGCAGTTGGCTTTTGAGACCCTGAGACGGAGGTTATGCGAGGCTCCGATTCTAGTACTATCGGAGGGGTTAGATGATTTGGTGGTGTACTGTGATGCATCGATCTTAGGATTAGGCGCGATACTGATGCAGAGGGGGCACTTGATAGCTTACGCCTCAAGGCAGTTGAAGCCTCATGAGGCGAATTAACCCACTCACGACCTGTAATTGGGGGCAGTTGTGTTTTCCCTCAAGATTTGGAGGCACTACTTGTATGGAGTGCGGTGCACCATCTATACTGATCACAATAGTTTGAAGTATTTGATGGATCAGCAGAACCTCAACACGCGATAGAGGAGGTGGTTGGATGTGCTGAAGGACTATGATTGTGAGATCCTATACCATCCAGGGAAGGCCAACGTAGTGGCCGATGCTTCGAGCCGCAAGCCGGCAGGGTCCCCGATTGGGAACGTTTGTTTGAGGATGACGGTGATTTCTCCATTGTTGGATACGATCAAGGAGGCTCAGGTCGAGGGGGTGAAGAAGGAAAATTGGAAGATAGAGCGGATTTGGGGACAATATCCTTTGTTTGTTAAGGATAGCCATGACATTCTGACACATTGTGGTCGGGTGTGGGTACCAGTTACTGGAGGAGTGAGACAGAAGATATTGGAGGAGGCACACAAGTCCAAGTTCTCTATACATCCAGGGGCTACCAAAATGTATAGAGATTTGAGACTGAGTTACTAGTGGCCTTGCATGACCTGCAGGAAGGTCAAGGCCAAGAATTAGCGGCCTCATGGCAAGGTTCAGCCGCTACCCATTCCCATGTGGAAGTGGGAAGAGATCACTATGGAATTCATCACGAAGTTATCGAGGACTGCAAGGGGTGTGGACGTCATATGGGTGATTGTGGACAGATTGACGAAGAGTGCCCACTTCATTCCGATTTCTAAGACTATATCCGTTGGGAACTTGGCAGATATTTATGTGCGAGAGGTTGTGGCTAGACACGGGGTGCCAGTGTCAGTAGTCTCTGACCGGGATGTTCAGTTTACATCTAGGTTCTGGAAGAAGTTCCATGAGGAACTGGGCACTCAGTTTCATTTTAGCACGACGTACCAGCCCCAGACAGATGGCAAGAGTGAGAGGATGATCCAGACACTTGAGGATATGTTGCATGCATGTGTGTTGGATTTTGGAGGGAGTTGGGATATGTACCTTCCATTGGCAGAGTTTTCATAAAACAATAGTTACCATGACAATATCGACCGACCTCCATTTAAGATGTTGTATGGTAGGAGATGCAGGACCCCGGTTTGTTGGGGCGAAGCTGGACAACGGGTTATGGGGAGCACTGAGGTAGTGCTCAAGTCTACCGGGCTGATTCAGCAGGTGCATGACCGGCTGCGGGTTGCGCAAATCCGTCAGAAAAGTTATGCTGACCGGCGGCGATCGGATCTTGAGTTCCAGGTGGGGGACTTTGTGTTACTAAAGGTGTCCCCATGGAAGGTAATCATCAGGTTTTGAAAGAGGGGCAAGCTAGGGCCTCGATATATAGGACCGTTCAGGATTACGGCTTGGGTGGGCAAGGTGGCATATCGCTTGGATCTGTCGGATGAGCTTAGCCAGATTTACAACACCTTCCATGTGTCCCAGCTTCGGAAGTGTATCACCGACGAGGCCGCAGTCGTATCTCTGGATGACATTCAGGTGGATGAGAGCCTGAACTACATTGAGAGCCTATTGCTATCTTAGATAGGAAGACCAAGGTTCTTCAGAACAAGGAAGTGAAGTTGGTGAAGGTGCAATGGCAACACCGCAGGGGCTCCGAGTGGACTTGGGAGCCGGAGGACGAGATGCGAGACCACTACCTGGATTTGTTTGGCCACCAGACTTCAAGGACGAAGTCTAGTTCAAGTGGGGGAGACTTGTAACACCTGTTCCAGGTATTGATTAATTTATACAATTTTTCTAGGGTTTTGTGCATGGACTCGGTGAGTTGGGGTGCTCCAACTCATCGAGTAGAGACTATTATGAGGATGCGGGATTTGGGTTCTACTCGATGAGTCGGAAGGCCCCGACTCAACGAGTAGGAGCTATAAAGAGAAACCCTAATTTTTAGGGTTTTCACCCTATTTAAAGGACATAATCCGCCTCTTGTGGCCTCCCTTATCACCCTATTATCCAGAGAAAACCCTAGATCGACTTTGCACCTCCTTGAGTGAGAGAAAGAGATTTTGTGAGCAAATTTGGGGTATTTATGAAGGATTCTAGAGCTTGAAGAGGAAGGATCAAGGAGAGAAGCAGTAGATCCGACATCTACTCTGTATTGGCCAACATTTTGAGGCATAAAGTCATTACCTTGATCTCTAGTTGATTAGATCCCTTTTCTTGGAAGTAAATGACCATGTTTGGTGCAAAATGGAGTCAAACTCGGATCTGGACTTATCAAAAGGATATGGTTCCAGATCTGGATATCTCTAGGTCCCCAATGGCATAAAGTTTCTCACTTTATGCAGCTTAGCCCCTTTCCATGCACTAAAACCTTGTAGGATGCTTAGTTTGTATGTTATAGCCTTGGAAGGTCTTGCATGCACGTAAAGTTTGCAACTTTATGTGGTATTTGCACTAGGGGAGTTTGGATCTGAAGTTTGGGGCCTTAGATCCCACTGAAAAGGGCTGAACATGAAAGGGACTGAAGGAACTCGTCTAGTCCATTAGCTAACTCGACGAGTCGGGGTAGGGTTTGCCCATTTCTGAGTTTCTGGATGAGTGCAGTGAAGGATTAGGGTTTTGGTCTGAACGGACTTTAGTTTTCGGTACATTTGATGAACTCGATGAGTCACTAGGGTGACTAGGCGAGTTGATGAGGGATTCAGAGGAATGGACTTGGGAGGAACTCAACGAGTTGCTGGATGCACTCGATGAGTTGAGGTCAACATGGACTGTTGACCTTGACTGTTGACCTTGACTTTGACCAGGATTGACCAGGGTTTACTTTGAGGGTATTTATGGTATTCCGGGATCATGACAAGTAAATCACATGTTGGTTTTAGGCAGTTGAGGGGGAGTAGTGCGTGGGACATATCTGATCTTAGTTCAGCACACGAGAGGTGAGTTTTCTCACCATACCAATGGGTCTAAGCACCAAGTTCGGCCCATTTTATGATATGTGGTACACTAGTTGTAGTAGAGATATGTGGTATGATAGTCAGCTTTATACTAAGTGGGATGCTAGTGATTATGTGATATTTGCATGGAAGACCCCGGTGGGAGCCCGTGGCAGTTGGATATAAGACCATGTGGGGGAGCCTGTGGCGTTCCTAGGTAAAGACTGTTGGAACCTGAAAGTGAACCTCTAGGAATCCTAAGTCCGGATTCGGAAGTACTTGCATTCCGGGACAAATGGTCCGGAGTGAAATGTGAAGAGTGGTCCGGAATTTGTTCGGACCAGAGGAGAAGAAGATGCGAAGCTGAAGGCATTCCGGAATGACTCTCATGTCCGGAATGGATGCTGATCCAGAACAACACTATTTTGTCTTTGTGCATTTATTAAGTTAGTCTTTGTATTGACATGACATTTCATAGGACTTAGTCTTTTGTTGTATTAAACAATCAGAATGTCAGAAACATTTCTATTGTCCAGTCCTATGTAAGTATTCTAGTTAATTCGCTGTAACCTTCACTCCTATTTATAGGAGCATTCAATACAAGTCACCTACGGATCTTTCACTCAACTTTTGGCATTTACTAAGTTATTTCAAACATTCTTGTTATTCTTCATTTATTATCTTTACCTTGATCATTTATCCTCATTTCTCCATTTATGACTTGATTATTTGTTGAATACATCATCTTAGACTTGACTGGTCTTTCTAGGCTTGACTAGAACATTTATTAGCAAGCATACATTGATCTTAAGCATTCACTCAAGGTTTGAGTTCTCAAACCTTGTCCCTGCGCATCAGATCTATTTTGCCCTCACAATTGGTATCAGAGCTTGAGTGGTTGCCCTTTGAATCCATAAGATCAGATTATAGTTGGTTTGAAATTACCTTGGTATTTTAACCATTTCTGTGATAAGGATAAAAGTTCTTCTATATACCACTTTAGCTTGAAGATATCTCAACTTCAATGGATGCTTCTAATCCTCAACAAATGATTTCAATGCAAATCGCAAATAGTGTGGGTGGCCCTACTCGTTCCCCATTACTAGTTGTGGAAGAATATGATCACTGGAAAGTTAGAATGGAAAGGTTTTTACTGGCCAAAGATAAAGGTGAAGAAATCTGGAGATCCGTCAAACAAGGTCCACATGTTCCTGTAAGAGCAGTAGTAAGAGATGTAGCTGCTCAGCTCATGCGTGAAGATGAAACCCGCCCAGCTCCTCTAACTGCAGATGATATAGAGAAACTGCATGCTGATCAAGTTGCTTTCTCCGAAATGGTGTTTGGTGTTCCTCCCTCACTCTTCGAGCACATCAAGTTGTGCAAATCAGCTAAAGAGATTTGGGACACTCTTCAGGACCTGATTGAAGGTTCGGAAAATATGAAAGACAAACGCCTCACCTTAATTGTCAACGACTTTGATACTTTCACTACCACTCCTGGTGAATCAGTGGCCTCAGCCTCCAGTCGTTACCGAATCATGGTCAACAATATGACTGCTCATGGGATTGTCCGAACTCCTTTGGAGTACAATCTCAAATTCATAAACAGTCTCGGCAAAGGATGGGGAAATGTAAAATCTTGTCTTCAAAGCAATGGTTCCTTGAAAAAGTTAAAGCTCTATCAACTTTTTGATGAACTTCAAGGACACGAGTCTAATGTTGCTCAGACCATAAGGGAACTCTCCGGAGGTCCTATTGCCCTTGTCAGTTATTTCGAAACAACCATTACAAACTCATCCACTATGGATCTTTTTAAACCCATTGTTCCATCTGTTCAAACATCCGCACCCATCTTACTCACACAAATCTATCCTGTTGATGATTCCAAAGCCATGGACTCTGAACTTCGTTTCCAACAAGATTTTGCTCTACTCTCAATGAAATACAAACGTCCTTTCAATCCTTCTTACAAACCATACCAAAAACGATTCCATGCTCCTCACCATAACAATCCTCAACCACACTCAGCTCCGGAACCTAAACCAACTTCGGAAAACCCTCCCGTATACAAACCAAACATCACTAAATCAAACTCTACTCTGGAACCCTCTCAAAATTCCAAATTGGACAAACCAAAAATTTTGTGTCATAATTGTGGACATGCAAACCATTTTTGCTAAAGATTTCCTGCCTGATGCTCCGCAGAAACCAAAAATCAAGGATTCTGCTTACTACGTCCGAAGAGCACAAGAGATGGATGAAAGCGAAAAAGCCTTTGTAACAACAGTTTTAAGAGATGTTGAAGGATATTGGTCATCTGGGGATGAAGAAATATGTGTTTGATGGCTAGACAAACTGTTGAATGTGATGAAGGATATTGGTCTTCTGGGTCAGAAGTTGAAGATGATGTTGCTAAACCTCACTACTGCTACATGGCCACCAATGATCCACCCGGTCGAAGCATTGTTCAGCAGGTAAAATCTATGATTACTGATAATAATTTTGATCTATCTCTTTGTGAAGCTTATCTGACCCAAATCCAAACAGATATGAGCACCATTTATAAAACCTATAAGTCTGCCATAGAAGCCAGTGAGAAGAAGGACTGTGAACTAAATCGTCTTAGGTTGCGTTTTGAGGATAAAAAATTGAAAATAGAGTCTTTAGAGAATGATCTTGTAATGTGAAAAGATGAATGTATCATTTTGAAAGAGAAATGTGAAATTACCTATTCTGAAAGAAATATTTTGATTACTGATAACAAACGTCTCAATGCTAAGATAGATGTTTTGCATAATTCAATTGACATACTTGAATCAAATCTTCAGATGATTCATAATTTTCGTCATCCATGGTCAAAAGCACCAGGTCTCGGAAGCGACTATCCGAAACTATTGCTCGTCCCTTACAAGAATTGCAAAATTTGACCTTCATGGGAGAGGTTCCGAACATCAAACATTTGGACACCCCCGTTTCTCCCTTGTCTCCTCTTCATGAGACTACAGATCATTTTGAGTCCTTAATTCCTGAGTTTCAACCAATTGTTGTCAAATGTCCCGATTCCACGCGTCTTCCGCCTCTGATAAACCTGGACCTGAATCGGACCACAAAATTTCATCACAGTGTTTCAAATTGCGTAGATTACGTTCCTAGGAGTAACCCTCCCAACAACTGTGTTGTTGAAGAAATTCCTTCCCACTGACAACTGAAACTGTTGCCTCTGAGTTTGTATGGGCATCCTTAAATGATAAATTTGAAGTCTCAAGCTGTGTGTCCTCTGATTCTTACGAATCGGATTCCTTAGTCGTTTCAAAAACTAAATTGGTTCCCATTACTCCTGAGTTTAGTAATCCATCCGTAGGACAAACCTCAAAATTCTTGTCTCACCCTAAGAGAAAACCAATGCTGAATAGGAATGATATTGTAGATCCCAAAGTAGAAGCTAGAAATGCACATAAAAAGGAAGTTAAGACTAGACAAAATTATAGGTTCATTGAAAACTCCAAACCGAGTATACCCCGGAATTCTCATGCATCAACCAATAGTCAAAACTCCTTTTTTCCCACTAAGATCTTCAAAAGACCTTCTGAATCTCTCAATCGTGTAAAACATAAGAAAGTAGACAGTTCAACTCAGCTTAAATCTCGTGTGAATGCCATGACAGTCCAAAACACTTCTCCGCAGACTGTTTCATCTGTTTTTATTGCAAAATCTGATGGCACAAATTTTAAACCCAATCTCTCAAAAACTAATGTGTCATCAAGCAAATCCACAAATGCAAAGAAAACAACTTTTTCAAAATCTTCAAAGAAAAATCTTGTGTGGAAAGTCAAAACTCCCATTGATGAAACAACAATTCCGGAGGTTACAAATGTTACCAACACTCTGGAAGTCAAAGGTCCGAAGAAGACCGTTCGGAACCTCCAAGTCGTTGAATATGACTACTGGATAGATGAAAAGACATTAGCCTTCTGTCTGTTTCCAAAGAATTCAAAGAATACCACCCAGAAACACAAAGTTGTTCCTATGTCACAATCAAAGTCCAAAGCCTGTGCCTACGTCCCAAAGTCTAATTCGGAGCCTAAAAACTCCATTACTCACTAATTTTGCAGGCACTCTGTGCTTCGGAGAAAGAAACAATATGGTATATTGATAGTGCTTGCTCCATGCACATGACGGGGCAGAAAGATTTTCTGCAAGATTTAAAGCTTTCTCCAAACACTGGTTACGTGACATATGGCAACAACTCCAACTCTCAAATACGTGGTTATGGGATCCTCACCAATGGAAACTTCTCTATCTCACATGTGGCTTATGTAGCTGATCTAAAACATAATTTGATAAGTGTTGCTCAGCTCACTGATTCAAATCGACGTGTGGAATTTTGCAAAAAGTACAGCTATGTAATGACTGAAGACCGGAAAGAATGTTTAATCAAGTCACTTCGCAACAAGAACATGTACCCGCTCGAAATCAACATGATTGTTGGCAAACCGCAACTCTGCCTTCTCACCAAAGCTGTTCCTGACGTCAGTTGGTTATGGCACCGAAGGCTCGCTCATCTAAACTTTCGGTACATGAATGATCTCGTATCAGGCGAAATGGTGAGAGGTTTACCTCTTCTCAAATTCGATAATGATCATTTGTGTGCTGCTTGTGAGTGTGGTAAGCAATCGAAGAAGGACCATCCACGGTAGAAAGTCTTCATCATAAGAAATACATTCTTGTGATTGTTGATGATTTTACAAGGTTCACTTGGCTCTTCTTTCTAAGGCTGAAATCCGAAATAGCCTCAGAGCTCATCAATTTTATCAAAGGAATAGAAATTCTTATCAAACTCCCAGTTAGGAGAATCTGAAGTGATAATGGATCGGAATTCACTAATTCCACCATTGAGAAATTTCTCACTGAAAAAGGAATCGACCACAACTTCTCAGCCCCTTATACTCCACAACAAAACGGTGTAGTCGAAAGACGCAATAGAACTCTCGTTGAAGCTGCTCGATCCATGTTGAACTTCGCAAATCTAACACTCTACCTTTGGGTTGAAGCCGTATCTACTGCCTGTTTCACTCAAAATCAAAGTAACATCAATCGACACCTCAACATGCCACCGTACGAAGTAATGAATGGTCGAAAGCCAACAATCTCGTTTTTGCATGTTTTTGATTGCAGATGCTTCATCAAAAACAACTGTGATCAGCTTACCAAGTTCCAACCTAAAGCTGATGAAGCCATCTCCCTTGGGTACTCCTCAAAATCAAAAGCTTACATAGTTCTTAACCGGAGAACTCGTGTTCTGGAAGAAAGCTTTTACGTTACTTTCGATGACAACTTCGTTCGGAATTCTGGCTCAACCCATATTACAACTCACATTATGGAGTCCGATGCTCCTCCGCCAGGATATCCGAACCCCCAAACAATTCTTGAAGTTGACTTTGAAACTCTCTTTGGTCCTTCCGAAACCGCTCTTGATTCGGAATCTCGAACAAAGACAAATCCCATTCCAATCTCTCCTTCGGAAGCCTATGTCTCGCAAAACGTCTCCGGTCCGATCTCCAGCCTCCCTCTATTTGATTCCGAACCATTTCAACCTTCTCAGGTTGAGGGGGAGAATGCTCATCCCTCTCTTGAATCAAATGTAGATGGCTTCCAAGATGTAGCTGCTGATTTCGATGACTCCAATCCTCTCAACGTTGATGAAAATGAAAATTTCTTTGAGTTCCCTTCTGATGATGATGTAAATCTCTTTGGTTCAGAAGTTCAGGGGGAGCATCATCCTCACATTCAAACCATTTAGGGGGATCAAATCAATTCCACTGTTGATATCGGATCGACAGCTGCAGAAGAACTCCCAAGGTTACATGTTTGGACAAAGGATCATCCTCCGAACCAAGTAATCGGAAACCCCAATGCTGGTGTACAGACTCGTTCTGCTACAAATATCCAAAATGAATGCCATTTCTCAGCATTTATATCCATGGTTGAACCCAAATCCATTAAGGAAGCATTAGAGCATGCTGACTGGATTACAGCCATGCAAGAAGAACTGGCAGAATTTGACCGAAATGAAGTCTGGACTCTCATGCCTCCTCCTCAGAATCATCCCATTGTCAGTACGAGATGGGTATTTCGCAACAAGCTGGATGACACAGGAGTTATTATTCAAAATAAAGCAAGATTGCTGGCAAAAGGATTTACACAGATTGAAGGGCTCGACTACGATGAGACCTTTGCTCATGTTGCACGTCTTGAAGCTATCAAAATCTTTCTTGCTTATGTTGCTCACAAAGGCTTCAAAGTTTACCAAATGGATGTTAAGAGTGCTTTTCCTAACGGTGAACTTGACACTGAAGTATACCTTCAACAACCCCCGGTTTTGTTGATCTATCATTTCCAAACTACTGTTACAAACTCCGGAAGGCTGACTACGGACTCAAGCAGGCTCCTCGGGCATGGTACGAGACCCTCACTGATTTTCTCAAACGCTCCGGTCTCCAAAGAGGAATTCTAGATCCTACCCTATTCCTAAGATCAAATGGAAATCATCTGATGCTGGTACAAAGTTATGTGGATGACATTATTTTTGGATCTATGGATTCATCTATGGTTGCTGACTTTGCTAAACTTATGATCAATCGATTCCAAATGATCATGAATCGGGAGTTAAGCTTCTTTCTTGGCCTTCAAGTTAAACAAACTAACAGAGGAATCTTCATTCACCAAGAGAGTACATTTCAGAACTCCTTAAGAAATACTCGATGGACACATGTGCCTCAGCCAAGGTACCAATGGGCTTCGGACACAATATCTTTGCCGACCCCTAAGGTGTTTCAGTTGATGAAAAGAAGTACCGCAGAATGATTGGATCCCTACTCTATCTCACAGCAAGTCGTCTGGATATCATTTTTTCCACTTGTTTATGTGCCAGATTTCAAGTCAACCCAAAGATGTCTCATCTCTTGGCTGTGAAACAAATTTTCCGATACCTCAAAGGTACAAAGAGTCTCGGAATCTAGTATCCAGCAAACGAGAGCTTTCTACTTCAAGCCTATTCAGATTCAAACTATGGTGGTCTTCAACTTGATAGAAAAAGAACTTCAGGTGGCTGTCAATTCTTAGGACCACGTTTAGTCAGTTCGTCATCTAAGAAACAAAACTGCATTGCACTATCTACAACCGAAGTCGAATACATTACTGCTGCCAGCTATACATGTCAGGTTCTGTGGATGAAATATCAACTCTTGGATTATGGTTACCGCTTTCAACGCATTCCTATCTATTGTGATTCTCAAAGTGCCATTGCGATTCCACAATCCAATTCAGCACTCAATGACTAAGCACATTGATGTAAGGTACCATTTCATAAAAGATCATGTTCTAAATGGTAACATTGAACTCATTTTTGTTCCATCTGACGATGAGATTGCTGATGTCTTTACCAAGGCATTAGATGAAACCAAATTCAATGGTTTTCTGAACAAGATGGGTATGATGATACCAGATCCTCAGTTCTTTCAGGAGACCTGTTGTCTTTGATAGACGTATTCGAAAGAAAATTAGTTCCAATCTAATTTTTTCATCTCGGAACTACTTTCTCTCTGAATACATAGGATCATTTTACTTGTCTTTATTTCTGACCATCACTTGAGTTTTAAGCTGTACAGTTCGTCCTGACTGTTTGCTATTTAAGGTCCACATTGTCATAGTGCTCAAATTTTCATCTCAGAATATACTTCATAATGGTATCCCGGAATCCCACTTCGGAAAGGTATTGCATTATGCACTCGGGAATTTCAAACTTCACTCCAGAAGATTTCTCATATCTCACCCCGGAATGCTTTCAAAATCATGTTCCGGACACTTTTTCAAATTCACTCCGGAAATTCTTGAAAATCACTATTTCGGAATTTTTGCTCCGGAATCACCAACCTTTTCCAAACCAAACTGAATTTCTGCTCCGGAATCACACATCTTTTCCGAAATAACACTAAATTTTTTGACTTCGGTATCGAAACTCTCTCCGGATTATTTCTCATTCCGGACCACTTTTCAAAACAAGCATGTTCCGGAACACAACTCTTTATCCTCCGGATCATACTCTGTCTGGAACCACTCATCCGGAATTCCAAAGGTTAATAAGGTGAAACGTTTTTTTTTCAACGGTTACTTTTTAGGAAGATCCTTATCCTATCTTCCTCGAATTTCGTGACACGATTGGACGCCCCCATAAAGCAACCATCGAATCGCTGTTTATGGATTTCCATTTCCAGTTACAAACAACCTCACCTTTCACCTTCCAGGTCAACTCATCCCCCTAAACCAATTTATCATTTAATGCAACCCGTTTCAAACTTGGATCCTCATCATTACACCCACCGACCCGACCCACTTCCCTTACCTATAAATACCAATTTACACCCCCTTTTACCTCTTTACGCGCCTAATACTTCCAAAACCCTCAATTTCTCTCTGAGTTCTTCGTGTTCATCAAGCATTCATCACTTTGCAACAATGACTTCCCCTCCTTCACCACCAAAAACTGCTCCAACTGCTTCAAATCCGAAGAAGTCTGTTGCCAAGAAGAAACGATCAAAAGGTTCATCTTCATCAACCTCTCCTGAACCGTTTCTAAGGGACACGATGCAACTGGTTTCCCTAAACCCTGAAGATTACGATGAATCTATTCGTGTTATGGTGGAGTTCATCGCGAATCATCCCATCTCCATCGCTCTCACTAAAATTCCTGAACCACCTCTTCCACTTCATCATCTCCACAGGGCTTTCACCAGAATCAAATTAGTCGACGGTGTGTTAGAGACGCAAATCATTGGAGATCGAATCGTTCCCATCTACAAATCTACTTTTCTCAAGGCAATCAGTGTGAAACCAAACCCCAAGGGATTTAAAGTCCAAGAAACCACCATTGAAGAGTTTCAGACGTTTCTGAATCACATTGGCTATAATCAAGATTACACGGCCAAAGAATTCAAGAAATCAGCCGTCTCTGGACTCTGGACTGTGCTGATGCACTTCATCATTCGAGGGCTATGTGGTAAGCACGGAGGAACCGCTACACTTAGCAAGGACTGGCTTCATGTTGTCTATAGCATCTACTCCGGACGTGACAACGCAGTTGATTTTCCGGAGGTCCTATGGCAAGATTTCTGCAAGTTTGCCATCAAAAGGAAGGATAACAAAATTTCGAGCCCTAGATTCTGGGCACTGACGATTCAACAACTCTTCAATGAGCTTTCTAAACCAATTCCAGTCACCTCACCTCAGTTCCTCCTTTGGTCCGGTTAGACGACTTCCGGACCACATGTTGGCCTTAATCCCTTCTGATTCCATTTATCTGAAGCAACATCTAGAGACTGCGGTTGTGTTTGACCCAACACAACCTGCCCCAGTCTCAGTTGAGCCCACTTCAGAAGAGGCCAATCTTCCCACGTCCGGACCTAAGGTTAAGAAATCTGCCAAACGGAAGAGTTCTCCCACAGAGCCAAAGCCTAAAAAGAGAAGTAAAGACAGCTCTTCCTCTCCAAAGGAAGATGCTCATGACATTCAGGCTGACCCTGGCCGTCCGAACACCCCACCAGCCCACTCATCTGAGGTACCCCTCAATGTTTCAAAATCACCCGCACACACTCACGGGGAGTCTCCACATAATCCACCCTCACCTTCCCAAAAAGGTGATGCCGGTGTTGATAATAGTTCCTTGCAGCCCCCTGGAACACACCCACGAGTCTCATTTGATATCCCTCTTGTTTCTCACACAAGCATACACTCCAGAACCCCTGTTCAGGAACCAAAGCATTCCGAAGCTGGAGCAGTATGTCCTACTCCGGATGCCTCAACTGGTCTGATACCCAGAAGGTGTACAGGACGACCAGGTGCTAACGATCCCCAATAGGAAGATTATATTAACAAGACTGTTTCTAGACGTCCGGATCTGACAAGAGCTCAAGTGGAGGCCACTCTCACTTCAATGTACAACAGAGCTCATCAAAGCAACCTTTTGTATGTTCCTCCTACAGATGATGATGCCAATCGAGAACTGGCTTCAGAACAACCTCCCATTACCACTCACACCAACGTATTACAAACTGATTTGGATGAAGAACTCTCCGAAGAGATAATGATCACTGATGAAGGCAACTCTGTTTCGGACCCCAACTTCATGTCTTCTGTCCGCTTTCAATCCAAGCCATCAACCTCCAAGTCTGCTTTTGACTTTCGATCATCTTCTACAACCACTCCGGATGGTGGACCCAACTCCAAGCTACATGACGATGATGCTATCACTAAGCCTGGTCCATCCGTTCATACTTCATCACGACAAGCTCCTCCGCAACACTCAGACTCAGACTCCGAATCCTCTGCTGGTGATCACATTGATCCTTTTGCTCTGCTCGACATTCAAACCAATGTGTCAGATATTATGAAGAAGGTCTCCTCAATCGAAACATCCGTAACCGAGCTCAACACGAAGATAGATCAAAAGGTTTCTGGACTTGATTCCAAAATCGATGCCATCCTTCAGTCTCTCTCACAACAGTCCGGACCTTCGATTGCGAAACGAGAAGCCCAACTAGATCAACTGATCTCTCTCCGGCTGAAGCACTCCATCGAGGTAGTTGAAACTAAATATGATGTTTTGGTTAACCACTATCACAACACAATCACCTCCATACTCAAAGTCCATGACGACTTGGTGTCTGCCACTAACGATCTTATCAAGAAAACCCACATTCGTCATGAGAAACAAATCCAAAGGATGGAGTAGGAGATCAAGAAGAAAGATGAGATGAATCTTATCATTCAACAAGTGCTCATCAAGCTACTTCGATCCACTTGGAACATCGTTTATGTTCCGAATCAAAAGTTTGATGAGATGTTAGCTGTTCTCAGTCATCTATTCGATCACCTTGCTGCTCAAGCTCCCACTTCCGAAGCATACGATACCCTCACTCTTCAACTCAACACTGGCCTTCAGAAAGTCTTCTCCAAGTTTGACGATCTAAAGGAAGCTTTAGTACTTGCACCGGTTCCAAGATCCACCGATGCAAGAGGGGGAGAAGGTCCAAGTCAACCGTAGAAACCTGCCTCGGAGTTCACACTCCGAGATGAAGACTTGAATTCCGACGATGAAGTCCATGTTGTGTCCGGACTTCTAGGAATTTCATCTGATGATGAAGAAGATAGTGAAGAAGAAAAATATGTCACCAACGGAGTTCTAGGCCTCGAAGCTCCAAAGAAAATATTTCCAAAAGTGTTGACTGAGGAAGAGAAGAGAATATGGTCCGCAACCTCTTGGCCATCCTCTTTACCAAATGCTCTTGAAAAGGCCATTCAAATGGCCAAGGCCAAATCACTCCTCACAGCTGAAGCCTTCGGAACCACTCCTTCTATGCTCCCACCTATTCCGGCTCCAAAAATTGCTCCAATAGACCAGGGCTCTCCACTCCGGATCCCTGATGACATTCTGGAAGATCCTCTTCCGAATCCCACTCCGGAATTTGTGGTGGATGTAAACATGAAGCTCATCATGGACGCTCTAAAAAGAAACAAAGGCAAAATGCCAATGACTGCTGAACAACAAGCCTTCCACTCCGGACATCCTCTCAAGCAAAAGCAAGGATGGTCTCAGTAGGAAATCAATAAGGCGTTAGAGGACAACATCCGAATCCAAGCTCTTAAGGATAATCCTGATCCGATGCGTGACATCTCTCCTATTTGCCGTGAAGGCATACTCCGGGATCAAGAAATCGTTTCGTATATGTACTACGATGTTCCCACCAATGATTTCGAACAGCTCTATCTTCCTCTCTCTCCTTACAACAAGTATTACATCAAATTTGCTCCTCTTCACCCAAATGATGATCCGGAAGTGATCCTCCGGACTGAAAGAGAAAGGCTTGAGACATTCTACTCCAAGAATGCTCAACCATTTAAGGAAGTATGGACTAGAAAAAGAATCACCAAAGTCCATGGATTTGCAAGAAAAATCCTAGTGAAATTCGAACTCAACTGCCTACTATTTCGATTTCACATCTTCCGGAACAAGCCTAACTACCGAACCATTACTGATGCGGACTTCCCTTCCATGAATCCGAATGAAATTCTGACTCTAGTTGCTCATTTTCGTGGAATGCAAAACAATGATATCGGTATGGGTTCTTTTCATGCTGCTTTAAGCTTCCTCAAGGACTACGTCACAGAATTCTGCAGATGCGACTATGAGCTGGCTCATCTCTACGGAACTGAAGACTTCATTGCGAAGATCACCTATGTTCTTCCAGAAGTTGAACTGCTTGAAGATGGTCCAATCGATGAACCGGTTCTAGGGTTTGTCTACAAAACCAGGAAGACAAAGAAGAAGGACTTTTTCCGTGTGCTTGACAAACACCTAGTCCCGACCAAAGCACTCCGGAAGTTCATCTCTCGTGCGTCAAAGTCTAAAGCTCCGAAACAGGTCAAAGCAAAGTTTGTGAGTCAACTGACCTGGCACATTGAAGTCACAGAATGGCCGTTCCGAGCTTACACCTTCATCAAGGAAGAAGCAGTGTAATTGGATGGATTGCTAAGTTCACTTAGGGGGAGATTGTTGGAACCTAAAAGTGAACCTCTAGCAATCCTAAGTCCGGATTCGGAAGTACTTGCATTTCGGAACAAATGGTCCGGAGCGAAATGTGAAGAGTGGTCCGGAATCTCTCCAGACCAGAAGAGAAGAAGATGCGAAGCTAAAGGCATTCCGGAATGACTCTCATGTTCGGAATGGATGCTGTTCCGGAACAACACTATTTTGTCTTTGTGCATTTATTAAGTTTGTCTTTGTATTGATATGACATTTCATAGGACTTAGTCTTTTGTTGTATTAGACAATAAGAATGTCAGAAACATTTCTATTGTCCAGTCCTATGTAAGTATTCTAGTTAATTCACTGTAACCTTCACTCCTATTTATAGGAGCATTCAATACAAGTCAACTACGGATCTTTCACTCAACTTTTGGCATTTACTAAGTTATTTCCAACATTCTTGTTGTTCTTCAATTATTAGCTTTACCTTGATCATTTATTCTCATTTCTCCATTTATGACTTGATCATTTGTTGAATACATCATCTTAGACTTGACTGGTCTTTCCAGGCTTGACTAGAACATTTATTAGCAAGCAGACATTGATCTTAAGCATTCACTCAAGGTTTGAGTTCTCAAACCTTGTCCCTGCGCATCAGATCTATTTTTCCCTCACAAAGACCATGTGAGGGAGCCCATGGCATGATGGTATAAGACCATGGGGGGGGGGGGGGAGGAGCCCACGGCCTCCTTATATGTTAATGTATGTGTTATGTAGTATGATAGGCACTTCTGTGATATATGATATGCTACTTGATTATGTATGTTATTGGATGGAAGACCTTGAGGGAGCCCGTGGCAGTTAGATATAAGACCATGTGGGGGAGCCCATGGCATTCTTTGGTAAAGACCATGGGGGGAGCCCATGTCATGAAGGTATAAGACCCTGGGGGGAGCCCACATCATCCTTATATGTTAGTATGCATGGCTTATGCGGTATATGTAGCTTTTATAGCTAATATGATATGTGTTATGTGGATTGTGGGGTATGCTCTGGGGGACTCATTAAGCATTATCTTACAACTTGTGGATTTTTTTCAGGTACATCTGAGCCCAAGGGCAAGGGCAAGGCTTGATGGTGCGCCGTGCACTCTCTCAGACATTTTATGGGACACTCTAATGTTTAGAAATAATTTGAAAACAATTGTATTGAGATTTCATGGTTTATGGAGAAGTGTTTGACTAATTAGAAATGAAAATTTTCTTTTGAAAAATTGGGTCGTTACAGGCTTCCTGAAAGACTTGGTGGCTTGGCATTCAAGAAGTCCTTATACTCACACATATCCTTTTCATCTCCTCCATTAGGGTGGTTTCTCCTTACTACTTGGGGTTCAACATGACTAACAGTTCCAATGTAGTTTCCCCTTCTTCTGATGGCTCCTATTTAAGCTCATGTTGTACAATGGGTGCAGTTGTTTCTCTTCCATTCTCCCAAATCAACTGACTCATTTCCTCTCTTTGTTCGGCTAACAGAGCCCTACGCATTGCCATTGGTATTGGTTCAACTACCAGCACTGCTCCAGGTGCACGCTAAACTATTTGTGGTTCAGGCTGACAACATCCGTTATCGTTTCCTAGTCCACTACGTGTCCTCACCATGGCGTTGTATACACCGAAGCAGGCGTTCAATGTACAATAATGAGAATAGAGGAAGGGAAGGTTTAGATGTATAATCCTCCTTATTACTCTGAAAAGTTATATGCCAATTCTAATATCGTAATTAAACATGTAGAAACCTAACACATAAAATTTCCTAATTCTAGGTCGACAACAGACCTTAAATTCTACCTAATAAGCATCCTAGATAAGCAATCCCAAGGCATGCTATAGCATAGCTCATTTAGCACATAAAATCAAATTAGGCATCTAATCCTAAACTAAGCTAGTGCTAGTGTCACTTTAGGTGTACTACCTAGAGTATAATAGACACACATCTCACGGTCATCGCTTAGCATTCTATGTTTAAATCTAGAAATTCTCTAAAGTTCCTACTTCGCTTAAACTAATGCTCTAATACCAAGTTTGGCATCCCCATTTTTACGGCCATAAAAGACCGATTTGTTTATGCTTATTAAGTCAGAGTATCCTTTTAAACAGGTTTACTTTCTGAAATTTGTCCCAAAAATATGATAATAATATTATCAATACATTTCCAAGAACTGTATTTTATTTATAAAACGCGGGATGTCATCGTCAATACAAGAAACATAAGTATAAACAATGACTTACAACATCATTATACTAATAGTATATATCTCCTTTAAATATCTCGGAAGATGCCTATATCATCATATGTAGGGGTTGAAATGTATATAGTGAGGATTCGAAATAGGTTGAGTCTGTAAGAGTTCGAAATCCAAATCATTTCGACTCGCTATGTATTTACAAGGCACTGTTTGTATTCGAAGCTAGAATGTTTAGTCCTGGTATTTTTTGCTGAGTCTGTTGTACCCTATAATTAGTGTAGGTACTATAGTTGAGGGTAACTTTTGTGCTCTTCAGTTTGTTAACACTCTTAAAAACTTTGTACTCTCTTCAGACTAATACAAGCCAATCAGATCATATTTACATGATGTGTTCTTACTGCTTTCTTTTATTGATTTTGTGTTTGTTTATAGATTCTAACTCACATCAATTGGTATCAGAGCAGGATTTATCCAATCAATTTCAGTTTTCTCGTGTTTTTCATATTTTTTGAATCACTCTTTTCGATTCAAAATATTCCACAGTTTGAATCAAAAAAACTTGTTTCAATTGATTGTTTTGTTTCGATTCTGCACTCTATGTGTTAGATAAATTGAGTACTTGTCATTCTCTATTTTATTATCCTATCATATTTCTCTTTTGGAATCAAAAATCCCATTCGTTCGTACAATAATGGCGAAATTCAACATGAACACTATGTCAAGTTTCTCACACTTGCTCGGATCATCTAATAAGATTACGATGCTTATTCCAGAATACTACGAGCAATGGGCTGACAGAATGGAGGACTATTTGAATGGAATAGATGAAGATCTTTGGAGATGCATCAAAAGTGGTAATCATCGTGCGAACGCGACTGAAGATATTGGAACTGCTGGTTCTTCTACTGATATGGATTTGCAAAAGGAAAGAAGGGAAGAAAATAACAAGAAATGTCTACGTGAACTACATGATGCTCTTCCACCTGTAGTTTAGAATTACATCCGAAGTTGTAAAACTGCAAAGGAGATTTGGGACACAGTGAAAGGAAAATATCAAGGCAACGACAAGACAAATAAAAGCTCTGTGAAGTAGTGTTTGTTGGAAATAGTTGTGTTCAAGCAGAAGGATAACGAATCAATATATTCTTAATATGATCATTTGAACGAACTGATATTCAAATGTACACGATACGGTGTTACTCGTTCAAATCTGGATTTCAATCTTACTTTTCTGATGGGATTGAGAAAAGAGTGGAAAAACATTAGCCTAATGATCAAACTCAAGAGAGTTTCAATGGTTATTCATGGGCTAATCTGTATAATGTTATGAAAGCTCATGAAAGTGAGATAAATGAAATTGCTGAAGAAGGAAAGTTAAGTTTAGGAGGACCATTGGCACTGATTTCGAAAGTGACTGCCAAGGATTTAGAAGTTGAATCTGTTAAAGAAGATAAACTTGAGGAAGAAGGCTTTATGCTTAATTCTGATGATGAAGTAGTGGCTTACTACTCAAACAACAAAGTAAAGAAATTCTACAAGAAACCTATCAATCCGAAGTTCACGGACAACAATGATTTTAAGAGGAACAGTTCGACTGGAAAGAGTGTGAAGGTTGAGTCAAAAGAGGAAAAGAAAGAAGTAAAGAACTTGGTTGAGAAGAAAGAGATGGCAATTACCGAAATGGGTCGAACCACTTAGCAAAGGACTGTATGTTGATAAAGAAGGAAGAAAAGAAGGAGAGAGTGAAGGAAAAAGCATATTATGCAGGAAAGATTGAGGAGATAAAAGCTCGAACTAAAGGAATCTATTTCATGCCTAGAGGAGGAGACGAGGACGAAGGCACATATCAGATCTAGTCTTCAGGGTCTGATGATGAAGGGATGCGAAATCCTATGCACGAAGCTATGTATGCACAATATGAAGAAGGTGATTCTGATGAGGAGAAGATCTCAGGAAGATGTTTCGTCTCAACAAATCTTCTATAACAGCGAAGGTACGTGATCTTCTTGAATCTCTTAATATTCATTCGAATACTTATCGTGCAGTTTTAACAGAATTTGATGATACTCTTTCTTATCTTAATTATATGTTGATTTCCATGAGTAAAGAAGCTGAACAATCAAAATCATTGCTATATGATGCTCGAAACAAATTGGAAGTTAAGAAGAGTGTCATTGAGAGCTTAGAGCTGAAAATATGAACTGTTACAGTAGATAGAGATTCTCTTAGGACAGATAACATGTTGATAGTCAAACAGAGGAATATTTATTGTAATTCAGCTAAACGCTTGTATGCTAAATTAACTGAGCTGCATCATACATCTGAAATATGTAAAGAACAACATCGAAAGGTTCTTCCTTTCTTAGCTTATAAGAGAGAAAATATAGATGAAACTTCTTATGATTGTGAAAAGAAAATATCTGAGTGTGATAAAACTCCTAATGATTCATATGCATATGGAATAATTATGATTGATGATTAGTTGAATGTTGATGATCTTGTGCATATTGTTAATTAAAATTTAACTAAAAATGAACTAGTTGAGATTTTGAACATGACTGAGAGGTCGACATTTGATTCTCAACAAAATTTTGCTGATATCGAAGATGATTCTGATAAGACCAGTGAAATTAAGGCTGCGGAGAGTGTCGATTCCTCACAACTGTCAGTTATTAATGTCAATTCGATGGCTAAACGCAAAGAAAAATATCATGATTCAATGTCGAAAGTAAACAGTGATCAACCTTCTACATCCAAAGCCTGTGATCCTCTTGATCATGTTGTGGTAGAAGACTATGTGAGCGATGAGGATGATGTTTCAAATGAGACACCTATTCCTAGAGTTGTAGTCGAACAGGTGTATGAGGAATCAAAGGAGTACACAAAGGTGTTGAAAGATAAAGGAAAACATTATCTGGAATCAAATTCAGTGGTCTATCCAAGGTTCAAGGATACAGATGAAGTTGTGTTTCCTAATCAAGTCTAGGTCACCACAGGAAATGGTGATAAGGTGGATCCAAAATTGAACAAACTGGTTGAGGAAGACAACAAATGAGTGACAAAATAATGTTTTTATTCAAATCAAAACAATTTCGAAAATGGTTTGAACAAAAAGTCAACAACTTTTCAAAAACAAAAACCAAAACATGTTTGGGCTGTGAAAACTGAAAAATCAAGTGTTGATAATAGAAACAAAGAAAAAGAAGTTAACTCTTTGTCCAATGCTTCAAAACCTCAAAATGTGAAAACACAATTTATAAAGAAAAAGTAGAGAAATTGGTTTGTGCGGAAGGTGTTTCGAATTCAAAAGCATGAAACAAAGCTTATTGAAAAAATGTAAAAGCTTTTAAAAAACAAACGGTTTTAAAGCAAAAATATTCTGAAAATGTTCAGACATTTTCTCAAAATAAGACATCATTTCAAAACAAACCGTCATAAAAGCAAAGTGGTTTTCAAAAGATTCGAACCAATATTCAAAATCAATTTCGACCACATAATGTTCAAAATCATGGAAATGGAAACTATATTCAAATCATAATCAAAGAAATTATGGTCAAAATTATGGAAATGGACGTTTTGTTCAAAACAAGGAACAAAAGAACTTTGTTCAAAATAATGGACGGAGGAATTTTAGTCCAACTCATGCCCAAAGACGTTTTGATCAAAATCAAAATTTTTTTGACCAAAAAGGTGTTGGTTATCGTAATCAATACCAAAATCGTTTTCAAAATTCACCAAAAAGGTCATTTCCAAAACGAGAATTTGAAATTTGGAAGTTCAAGGAAAGCGAAATGAACCTTACAAACCTAAAAATCCACACTTTCCAAATCCTAATTCGAAGCAGAAGGTGAAAGCATCATTTGCAAAAGGGAGAAGTGATGTAAGGAAAATCAATCATTGGCTGGAGGGAAAGGGAAAACACTATCAGTCGGGAAAGTATTCTCAAGAGCAAATTCAATCTACTTACGGGATGTACTTGAATGATTCGATGTGTGGAAGTACTTTGTCATAGGAATCTAATCGGGCAGTACAAAAGTGGAAAGAAATCCCAAAGAAGAAAGTTTATGGATTTTAGAAAAAGGATGAAAAATTGAAAATCAATGTTGAACCTTTCCCATTGAATGATTACATTTCGATGCCTAAAGCCAATGAAATTGACTTAATTGACAGTTTCAAGTCGAAAGTTTGTAGTTGGGTTATTGGTTTTTCATTACATAATGTGTTTCAAGCTAATGTCCAAGGACCCAAAAGGTCTTGGGGACCTAAATTCTTCTAATTGATCGCAGATACTATGTGACGAGGAATACGATGAGAATTGGTATATCGATAGTGGATGCTCACGTTACATGAATAGAAGGAAGGAGAATTTGAGAGATTTTTGAAATCTGGACAATGGTGGGATTGTAAAGTTTTGCAATAACAATAAATGTAAAGTCAAAGGATACGGCAAAGTAACGAATGGGAAGTTCATGGTGAATAGAGTTGCGTATGTCAAAGGCTTAGAGCATAATCTGATTAGTGTTTCACAACTTGTTGTGGGCACTGGAAATTAGGTTCTTTTTGATGAGGAAGGAAGCATTATCTCTAACAATGAAACAAAGGAGATTCTTCTAAAGTTGAAACGAAAAAGAGATATGTTCACTCTTGACATCAAACCTATTGTTGGAGTTTCCTCTGTGTGTTTGTTTTCGAAAGCTTCCTCAGACCTCAGCTGGTTATGGCATCGACGTCTTTCCCACCTTAACTTCAAAAATCTTAACAAACTTGTTTTAAATGATCTTGTTTGGGGCTTACGTGTTTTAAAATTTTATAATGATTCATTGTGGGTTGCATGTGAACAGGAAAAGCAACATCAACAAGGTTATCCAATCATCATACATTCATAAATCATCGAACCATTGGAACTTCTTCACATTGACTTATGTAGACCTTCGACTGTTGAGACTCTGAATAATAAGAAGATCATATTAGTCATTGTTGAAGATTTTTCAAGGTTTACTTGGGATTTATTTCTTCGACAAAAGTCTGAAACTGCTCAAGTGATGATTGACTTTATCAAAATCATAGAGTTGAGTTTAAAGAAGAAAGTTAGAAGGAAAAAGAGTGATAATGGCTCAGAATTCAAGAATAGAATTCTAGATTCATTATTGACTGAGTTAGGAATATCACACAACTTTTTCTCTCCTTACACACCGCAACAAATGGTGTTGTCTAAAGGAGAAATCTCTTTATGTGAAGCTATAAGAACAATGCTTACTTATGCGAACATGCCTCAATATCTTTGGGCAAAAACTGTTTCGACTGCTTGTTTCACTCAAAATCGTTCTTTCATTCATCGTCATTTCAATATTACACTTTATGAAATAATAAAAAAGAGGAAACCTAATGTTAAATTATTTCATGTTTTTGGGTGCAGATGTTTCATCATGAATCTCAAGGACAATCTTTCTAAATTTTAGTCGAAAGCTGATGAAGGAATCTTCTTGGGATATTCACACAACTCTATTGCCTATAGGGTGTTGAACCAACGAACGAGGAAGATCAAAGAAACTTTAAATCTTACATTTGATGACTATTATGTCAAAAGAGTCGAACATATTTTAGTTCAAAAGCCTATAATGGCTGAAACAAATGATGAATCTGAAATCATGAACTCCTGTGATATTGATTTTTATTTGATTTTTAGAATTCCAGATAGGGCCATTGATGCTGAAAACCATCCTGATGATAATCATGTTCCTGCAGCATTGAAACACTCTGATGATTTAACTGTCACGAGTGAAGAAAATGACACACATTATTCATCAACTTCGAGGGTAAATGTCGAAAGAGTATCAGTTTCAACTGATGATCAAGCGGAGGGGGAGAACTTGAGTTCGACATTACAAAATAATAATCACGATTCAACTGTTAAGGGGGAGCATATGCAACCTAAAGCTCAAGTCAAGGGGGAGCATGTGCTGAACCATGTTGATGTTGAGGGGGAGCATCACAACTCAAATCCATTGGTCGAGGGGGAGCCAAGTGGATCGAATCTTGATAATAATAATGATCAAACTAATTATTTTCATGATGCAACTGACAATATCTCAATTGCAGGAGAAGGTTAAGAAGTAGATGATATTTTCGAAGATGCGCCTTTAGATTTTGATCATGCATATCCACCGATGGATAAGTGGACAAGAGATCATCCAAAGGAACAGGTTCTTGGTGATCCAAACTATGGTCACTTGATGCGAGCCCATATTCGAGCCAGAAATGAAGTGTTGAATGTTCATCAAGAATATTGTATGTTTAATGTGTTCATTTCGAAACTAGAACCAAAAATAGTCAAGGTTGCATTAGAACACTTTGATTGGGTTGTTGCAATGCAATCTGAACTTGTTGAATTCGAACGAAATAAACTTTTGGAGGTTAATTCCTAAACCAAAGGATGTTTCGTTAATTGGTCTAAAATGGATTTTTAAAAATAAAACTTATAAATAAGGCAATGTTATTCGAAATAAAGCAAGACTAGTCGTAAAAGGTTATTCTCAACAATAAGGTATCGATTATGAGGAAACCTTTTGTAACGAACCAAATTTTCAAATAAAATTTTCATTTTTAAATAATCAAAACATTCCCATAAAATATGAAATCTCAATGACAATTATTTTCTAAATCCATAACATCAACATTTTATTTCAAATATCAGAGTGTCCCCATATAAAATGTCGGAGAGTGCATGTCGCGCCATCAAACCTTGCCCTTGCCCTTAGGCTCTGAAGTACCTGAAACAATCAACAATTTGTAAGTTGATGCTTAGTGAGTTCCCCAGAGCATACCCACACAATCTACATAATCACATAATCCATATTAGCTATATAAGCTACATAAACCACATAAGCCATGTATACTAACATATAAGGATGTCGTGGGCTCCCCCAGGGTCTTATACCTACATGTCATGGGCTCCCTCCATGGTCTTTACCTAGGATTCCATGGGCTCTCCCACATGGTCTAATATTCGCCTGCCACGGGCTCCCCCCAGGGTCTTCCATGCAAATAACACAAAGTCAACTAGCATACTATATATCAAAGAAATAACTATCATACTACATAACTCATATATAAACATATAGGGATGTCGTGGACTCCCTCCAGGGTGTTACTCCTCTGTGTCATTGGCTCCCCCACATGGTCTTAACTACTTGTCATGGGCTCCCCCACATGGTCTTTAACTGGAATGCCATGGGCTCCCCCACATGGTCTTGTATCCAACTACCACGGGCTCCCCCCGGTGTCTTCACATATCTAATCAATAAGTACTAGCAAATTCTCATATACATGCATACCAGATATATCAGTAGTGACTCCACAATGAACACTACAACTAACTAAATGGGTCGGCCTTGGTTCCTTAGACCCATTGGTATGGTGAGGAGACTCACCTCTGTCTACTGAATTCGAAAGCTGCTCTCCTGACAGTCAGTAACCACCCGTGCTGAACAATAATATCATTAACCCAAAGTTAGGGTTGAATATAATCCAATTAAAGAACCCAAGCCCCAAGTCCTTTCATAATGGCCCAAAAGTATTCTATTGCTAATGCGCCCAAAGTCCATGTCCAAAATCATTAATGGGCCTCATAGCCCAATAAGGCCCAACCATAGCAACCATGGTCCAAAACAGATAAATTGGCCCACTAACTCAAAACATGACCAGGTCCAATGACTGATTAAGACCCAAAAGGGCTTACAAGCGCAAAACAAGTCCAAGCCCATCTGAGTGTGTATGCCTTACGTACCACTCTTGTATGCTCAGCGTACTGAGTCCCTGAGCTGTACGCGTTGCGTACGCTATACTATGCCCAACGTACAAGCAGCTTAAGCAACTTCTTCCATTAAGTACTTAATACTTGTTGTTCTTGTTGGATATAGTGTCTAAGTCCATAACTTTATTTGGTATGTACTTGACCCGACCCGGCATGGTCCATTTAGGTTGCATGGCATTGCAATACTTGGATAGACTAAATGAGAGAATAAGGCACTTATCATTATTAATATATTATAAGTTCTAATATATTAATAATAGTATTATTTAATTAGTATTGATCAAGTATTAATCTAGTATTAATTTGGTGATCAAAGTGAGACTAATTAAATATATAGGGTTGATTATGAAAATCATCAATTCTTTTATGGTGGATTAATGATCCATGGTTTATGGGTTATGGATGTAACCATTTGGAGCTCCATGGATAGTCCATGGGAGTTACAAACCCATGGGTCATGAGAAATCAAGAGTCATGACAATTAAGGGCATTCATGTGTAAACCCTAATTGTGACAACACTATAAAAGAAACCCTATGGCTAGCAAAATCGTGACCTAGTGTTACTAGAGAGGGCATAACCGATTTTGAGTGCTAGTAGTATTCTCTCAAGTTATTCCAAGTCTTGTGGTGTTGTGTGAAGAATTTGAGGCACAACATTTGGGGTGCTAGGATCACAAAGTCTTGAAGGAATCCAAGCAACAACAAGGTATGTATTTCTACTAGTTTTTATGTTTTATGTAATCCCCATGCCATGCTAGCTAGGAAATAACCTTGAAAAAGAAATTTGCATGTATATAGAGAAAACATAGATTCAAGGTTATTAGGGTTGCATGTACACTTAGGAAGTGTTAGAATGCTCAAAAACCCCATCAGTGGTATCGGAGCCTGGTTGTTTTCTGTATACTTGATGCAAAGCTGCTTAAAAATCGAAAATTCTGCACTCTGACGACTGGACTCGCCGAGTCCATGGGGAGGACTCGCCGAGTCCATGAACAAATTCATTCTACTCGCCGAGTAGAATAATGCACTCGGCGAGTAGGAGCGTGTTGGGCAGTTTTTTCGAGTTTTGTTGCTGGAAATGGATTAAGATCATTATCCCAATCTGTTTTGGACTTGTAAAATCTGTTTTTCAAAATGATAATGATTATGTTAACCCATTTTACATGGCTTTTATCAATTTTCAAGTATTGTATATGTTTATATGATTTCTTGAAATTGCTTGACATGAATTTGTGTTCTTATGAGTTTTTAGAAGATCATAGGAATTATATGTAACCTCCATGTATGTTTAATTCATGATCTTAATGGCAATGATGGTGTCCATAACTTGTCCTCAAGTTATGGATAACCATAAGTCACTTCTTTAAATTGTGATTAAAAAACTAAAGAAGTTTCATAAAATGACGAGTCTTCATTTTATGAACCATTAAAACTCATAAGTTACAAATTGAAGAGACTTGGAATAGTTTCAAATCTTGCCCTCAAGTTTTGGAATTTGAAAAGTCTTACACTCTAATACTTTAATTCCAAATTAAACCTTAGATTTTTAAAAGGTTTAAAAATCAACACTTATACTATTATTATAATTTTATTATATAGATATGTATAAGAATATGTCATTCTTACCGTTAGTAGGCCTCATTCACGAAGCCGGTCTATAAGGGGGGTATAAGGTTGTTGCCTATAAAATGGTGACTTAATGGGTGTCCACTCTCACCCACCGCTTCCTTGATCGGTGGAGGGTCGTTAGCCGAACGGGTAGGATACGACTTTAAATACTTGTTAAAAGTATAATGAATTATAAAGTAACTATAAATTATAAATTCCCAATCTTAGTTACTTTAGGAAAATGTGAAATTGGTGCTAGCCCATAAAATTACACTTTGTACCTTACCAAGTCGTTAGTGGAGCGTGTGTGGTTAACCGACACACTAACATGGACTAGTAAGAGTGGCAAAGGGTAACTTGACTTTATTATAGATCGGTGGAGCGTGTGTGGTTAACCGGCACATCGATTAGGTAATATTGTTGAGGGTACCAAGTCAATTTGTATGGTTATTTACACCTTGTTTGTGATCCTCGGCATCCCAGTCACAAACTTGAGAGGGCACAATCGAGATTCAAACATGCCATTGAAAAGTTCAATGTATCTCAAAAGATCTAGGAGTTTCAAAACCAATAAAACCTAATAATAAAATATTTCGTTCTTATGGTGGAAATTGGTAAATCGTCATTTACCTACCTTCAAATATTTTATAGTATGGATTACGGCATCCCTCTTCCAACTATAAATAGTTTGTTGGATCCTAGCCTTAATATTTCATTTGGGTGAATTCTTAAGGATTCCTAATCTAATGAAACTTGTCTTTCTTTCCTTTCAGATGTCTTCCAACAATGCTTCTGGCTCAAACCCAACAGGCTCCTTTTCCCTTATGAACTTGTGTGGTAAGGTCATCTTTGATGGATCCAATTTCAATGAGTGGATCAGAAACATCAGAATGATTACCCGCTATGAGGACAAAGAATATGTCCTCGATAGGGAGCTTAAGGTTGTGAGTGAAGCCACTGCTACTCCTGAAGAGTTTGCGGAGTTTGTTGCACATGAAAAGGATGCTACTAAAGTAGCATGCATCATGATGGCCACCATGACTCCTGAACTTCAAAAATCCTATGAAGATTTCTACCCCTATGAGATGCACCTGGATCTGATGGAAAGGTACCATCAGAGCGCGCGTTAGGAGAGGTATGAAATCATCTCCTCCATGATAACCGCAAGGATGAAGGATGGTGAACCCATCACCGGTCACTTGCAGAAGATGCAAAGGTTCGTTGACCGGTTGCTGAAGCTAAATGTTGACTTTCCTGAGGAAATGGCGATTGACATCATTCTCCATTCCTTACCTCCAAGTTATGATCAGTTTCGTATGACTTATCATATGAACAAGGAGGAAGTCACACTTAGCAAACTTCAAGGACTCTTAAGGACAGCTGAAAATAGCCTTAAGGGTAAAGCGGTTGCTACTTCTACTCCTTCAACAGCCCCTGTTCTGGCTATTGGGCAGGGAAAGGGTAAGAAGAGGAAAAGCCCTTCAAAGGGTACCAAGGGTAAGACTCTTGATGGTTCCTCTTCAAGTGGGACAAAGAAAGGTCCCATTACTCCTTCTTCAAACCCAAAGGAAGCACAGTGCTTCTATTGCCAGGATAAGGGACACTTCAAGCGAAGCTACCCTAAATATCTGCAAGATGTAAAGGATGGGAAGGTTAAACCCACCCATGCAGGTATTTACACAATATTGTCTAATAACTCATCTAATGCTAGTTCTTGGGTGCTTGATACAGGTTGTGGTATTCACATTTGTACTGATTTACAGGCACTAAGAAGAAGTGAGCAAGTGGAGCACGGGAAGATAAACTTAGTCATGGGCAACAGGAAAGCATCACCTGTTACCAAGATAGGAGTTTATTCTTTATTGCTTAATAATGGGTTAATGTTAGATTTGAATAAGTGTTGTTACTCGCCCGAAATGGCGAGAAATATTATTTCTTTTCATGGCTTGTACAAACAAGGTTTTTCATTTTCATTTGATAATAAAAATGGTGCTATTAATGTTTATTACAATGATGTATTTTACTTTAAAGCATTACCTTGTGATGGTGTATATGAAGCCGTGAATGTTGTAGACAATCTAGGAAATAATGTGTTGTATATTGATTCTTCAGATAGCTTGGATAAAGCATCCTTGTGGCATTGTCGTCTTGGACATGTTAATAAGAAGCGCATAGGCCAACTCCAAAAGGCTGGAGTCTTGGAATCATTTGACCTCAAGTCAGATGATAGTTGCGAGTCTTGTTTACTTGGAAAAATGACAAAGTCACCCTTCACAGGTACTTGTGATAGGGGTGAAGGTTTGTTGGACCTTGTACACACGGATGTGTGTGGGCCCTTCATAGTTGCTACAAGGGATGCTAATCGCTATTATGTGACTTTTATTGATGATTACAGTAGATATGGATGTATTTACTTAATCAAGCATAAGTCAGAAACCTTTGAAAAGTCCAAAGAGTTTAAGCAGGAAGTGGAGAATCAATTGGGCAGGAACATCAAGATGCTCCGACCCGATCGGGGAGGAGAGTATCTTAGCATTGAGTTCCTTGACCATCTTAAGGAATGTGGGATTGTCTCACAATTGACACCTCCCAGAACACCACAGTTGAATGGTATAGTTGAGAGGCGCAATCGAACCTTGCTGGATATGGTTCGTTCCATGATGAGTCGAGCTTCGTTACCAATCTCTTTCTGGGGGTATGCCTTAGAGACTGCCGCCCATATCCTTAATCTAGTCCCTACTAAAAAGGTTGCCAAAACACCTCACGAGATGTGGACTGGGAAAGTTCCCAATTTGGACCACATCAAAATTTGGGGTTGTGAAGCTTTCTTGAGGCGTGAGACTCATGATAAGCTTGAACCTCGAAGTGAGAGGTGTATTTTCATCGGCTACCCACAAAGATCCTTTGGTTACCTCTTCTACAGACCCAGTGATAATGTGGTCTTTGTAGCAAGAAGAGGAGTCTTTCGTGAGAGAGAATTCATAAGCCAAGGGGACAGTGGGAGGCAAATTGACCTTGAAGAGCTTCAAGAGTCAAGTGGTGAAGGAACCTCAAATGCTATCGACCAACCTGAGGAGGAAACTCCTGTTGATCCGATAGATGAGTCTGTACCTCCGAGACGTTCCACTAGGGTGAGGAACACACCTGATTTTTATTATGGTTATCACATCACCACTGAAGGTGATACATTTATTAGTGATAGTACACTAATAGATTTGGATGAACCTAATAATTACAGGGAAGCCATGGCAGGCACTGAGTCTGCTAAATGGAAGGAGGCTATGGACAGCGAGATTCAGTCCATGTATGACAATCAAGTTTGGAACTTGGTTGACAATGTACCAGGTCGTAAGACAGTTGGGTGCAAATGGATCTTCAAGAAGAAGACCGACATGGATGGGAAGGTACATACTTACAAAGCACGACTGGTTGCGAAGGGCTTTACTCAAACTCCGGGAGTTGACTATGATGAGACCTTCTCACCAGTAGCTAAGATTAAGTCTATTAGAGTATTGTTAGCCATAGCTGCATTTCATGATTATGAAATATGGCAAATGGATGTCAAAACCGCTTTCCTTAATGGAAAGTTGGCTGAGGATGTTTACATGGCTCAACCAGAGGGTTTTGTCGATACAAGATACCCTAATAGAGTGTGTAAGCTTGATAAATCCATTTATGGATTGAAACAAGCATCTCGCAGATGGAATCTTTGCTTTGATGAGAAAGTCAAAGAGTTTGGCTTTTCTAGGAGTGAGCATGAGTCTTGTATGTATGTCAGGGCTAGTGGGAGCATAGTTAGCTTTTTGGTGTTGTATGTGGATGACATACTTCTCATAGAAAACGACGTCCCAACCTTGCAGGAGGTTAAGTCCTGGCTTGGGAAGTGTTTCGCTATGAAGTACCTTGGGGAACCTGCCTATATCCTAGGGATAAGGATATTGAGAGATAGGAGTAAGAGACTAATTGGACTTAGTCAAAGTACTTACTTGGATAAGGTGCTGAAGAGGTTCAAGATGCAAGAATCCAAGAAAGGGGAATTACCCGTCCAGAGTAATGCCAAGCTGAGTAAGACTCAGAGTCTGAGTACAGAGGCTGGGATAGCTGAGATGAGTCATATACCATATGCTTCCGCTGTGGGCTCGATCATGTATGCTATGACTTGTACTCGCCCTGATGTGGCCTTTGCTTTGAGCATGGTCAGTAGATATCAAGGGAACCCTGGCAAGGCACACTGGACAGCGGTAAAGAACATTCTCAAGTATCTACGGAGGACTAAGGATTAGGTCCTTACCCTCGGAGGCAGTGATGACTTGAGAGTGGAAGGATATAGCGATGCTAGCTTCCAGACTGATAGGGATAATTTCCGCTCTCAGTCAGGCTGGGTCTTTATCCTAAATGGAGGGGCAATTACTTGGAAAAGTTCCAAGCAGGAGACAGTAGCTGATTCTACTTGTGAATCAGAGTACATAGCAGCAAGTGAAGCAGCTAAGGAGGCGATATGGCTAAAGAACTTCATCGGAGACCTTGGAGTTGTACCAGCTATAAAGGAGCCAATGGAAATTTTCTGTGACAATGAAAGTGCGGTTGCTTTGGCTAAGGAACCGAGAGATCACGGGAGATCTAGACACATTGATAGAAAATACCATTTCATCAGACATCGAATAGAAGAAGGACTCCTCGTGGCTAAGAGGGTATCATCAGATGAGAACCCGGCAGATCCCCTCACGAAGGGACTGAGCAGGGTTAAGCATTTACAGCATGCGAGGCGCATTGGGCTGAAGGATGATATTAGTTTCAATAATTAGATTCCTGAAACTTGTAAAATGTAATTGACATTTGATGATAAATAAAAGTTGTTATTTATTTATGAGTAAGGTGTTACTATCTTGTGTTGATTGTTTACTATGTTTCAATTTTGCATGTTTTTACTTCCAGAATAATTATGTTATTATTCAAACCATCCACAGTCAGTCAAACTTTGGAAGTAAGTATTGATTTAAGACTGTCATGAATTTGGCTTGTATGATTTGTCTGAAAGTGCTTTGGACAATGCAATGGTTGCTACAACATTCATGAGTACTCATAAGGGCTGAGTATTGGATCCAACCCACGCTCACTTGCATCACTTCATGGAATTTATCTCGAGTGATCATGAGACGGTAATATCATATAAATCTTCAAACCTAGAGATATGAGTTGTTGACTATGAGTTGGTTATTCATTGATTGCACGAAAACGCATTGGTAACTCGATGTCATAAAACGTGCCTTTGTGAATAATTTAACGAGTAGTTAGTACAAGCATATCAGTCGAAGTTTATCTGTTCCTTCTAGAAATAGAAGCGATATCTGGGCCCCTCGATGATTTGGTTTTGACCTATGTACCGGGCCCGGTCAGAACCTAATTGATGTGTTCAATTTAGTTCTATGTCGAAACAAATCAGAGATCGAGAAACAAATGCTGGACAATAAGTAAGACCATGTTCCATGTGTTTGTCCGGCTGATATCATGAGAACAGAGGATTATACGATCACTTATCTTAAATGGCGTATCATCATCATCTCAGTTCCGAGAGACTTTGAAAGAGCTACGATTGCTAGTCGGATTTTGAAGTCATATTTGCAAATATAGTTATTAGACTTATCCAAGTGGGAGACTGTTGGATATAGTGTCTAAGTCCATAACTTTATTTGGTATGTACTTGACCCGACCCGACATGGTCCATTTGGGTTGCATGGCATTGCAATACTTGGATAGACTAAATGAGAGAATAAGGCACTTATCATTATTAATATATTATAAGTTCTAATATATTAATAATAGTATTATTTAATTAGTATTGATCAAGTATTAATCTAGTACTAATTTGGTGATCAAAGTGAGACTAATTAAATATATAGGGTTGATTATGACAATCATCAATTCTTTTATGGTGGATTAATGATCCATGGTTTATGGGTTATGGATGTAACCATTTGGAGCTCCATGGATAGTCCATGGGAGTTACAAACCCATGGGTCATGAGAAATCAAGAGTCATGACAATTAAGGGCATTCATGTGTAAACCCTAATTGTGACAACACTATAAAAGAAACCCTATGGCTAGCAAAATCGTGACCTAGTGTTACTAGAGAGGGCATAACCGATTTTGAGTGCTAGTAGTATTCTCTCAAGTTATTCCAAGTCTTGTGGTGTTGTGTGAAGAATTTGAGGCACAACATTTGGGGTGCTAGGCTCACAAAGTCTTGAAGGAATCCAAGCAACAACAAGGTATGTATTTCTACTAGTTTTTATGTTTTATGTAATCCCCATGCCATGCTAGCTAGGAAATAACCTTGAAAAAGAAATTTGCATGTATATAGAGAAAACATAGATTGAAGGTTATTAGGGTTGCATGTACACTTAGGAAGTGTTAGAATGCTCAAAAACCCCATCAGTTCTAACGTCCAACTTTAGATCAAAGTCCATTAAGACGTCCTAAGTCATAAAGTTGACAACTTTATGCCTTTGCATTTTCCATATGCTCCCAACAACCCATTAAGACCTTTACAAGAGTCTTAATCCATGCATGAGGTAAAAACACCCATCAAGACACCATTTTTATGGCGTGAATAAGTCAAGGGACCTTAGATCTACTCTTCCTAAGCTCTGGAGTTGCTCCAACTCTCTAGAGATGATCCATGAACACAAAAAGGGACCATATAGAAAACCCTAGGTCTAGAAATGATAATGATGACCAAGGTCGAAGCTTATTACATCCTCAAGCTTCCTAAGCTGCTGTAAATGCAAGATCCAGAAGCCCTTCCTCATTCAAGCTTGTTTCCTCCTTTTCCTTGAAGCTAACACACCAAAAGGATGGTGTTTAAACACTCACAAGCTCAAGAACACGCACTCTAATGATTTTAGGGTTTTAATGACGTTTCAGAGTGAAGGAGGCTAGTTAGGGTAAGGCTGAAATGAGATAAGGATGCTTATATAGGTCTTAAGTCCGGGTATTAGGGTTTGGTTCTCTGTCGCGTACTCCATGCGTACCTATATGTACGCCCTGCGTACGTGAAACTCCTTCGTGATCCTTCCTCCATGGTAGGCTAAGCGTACTCTTAGGTAGGCCCAATGCACTAAAAGGGACCATTTTGCCAACTAAATCATTTCAAGAGTTCCAAGGGTAATACCTGATTTGGAGTGTTACAACTCTCCCCCACTTGAACTAGACTTCGTCCTCGAAGTCCGCAAATGCAAACATATCAGGGTAATGCTCCCGCATCTCATCCTCCGGCTCTCATGTCCATTCAGAGGCCTTCCGGTGCTGCCATTGCACCTTCACTAGCTTCACCTCCTTGTTACGAAGAACCTTAGTCTTCCTATCCAAAACTGCAATGGGTTTCTCAATGTAATTCAACCTCTCATCTATCTGAATGTCGTCCAAAGAGATAAATACAGCCTCGTCTGTGAAACACTTCCGAAGCCGAGACACATGGAAGGTGTTGTGTATCTGGCTAAGATCGTCGGGCAGATCCAAGCGATAAGCCACCTCGCCCACCCGGGCAAAAATCCTGAACGGGCCAATATATTAGGGCCCTAACTTGCCCCTCTTCCGAAACCTGATGACTCCCTTGATGGGTTTTAGGTAAAACAAATAAACTAGAAAAACAATTCCTAAGTTCACATGCAACCTACTTTGGATCTATGTTTTAACTATTGAACATACAACTTTGAATTGCAATACAAGAACCCTAGAGGAGAGAGGCTATTATCGAAAATAGTAAACTAGGGTTTAGGGTTTACATACCTTTCAATTGTTATAGCAAACAATTGATATTCCCTTGATCTTGATCTTGATCTTCTTGGAAGCTTTAGCACCACAAGTGTAATGCCTCTAATGGAGTCACACCCAAACTAGCAAGAAGGAAAGTAGAAGAGAGAGAGAGGAGAGGGAGTATGCAAAATCTCGGCCTTAGGGTTTCTTCAAAAGAAAGAGTGACCAAAAACATGAACCAGGAGGCTCCTTATATAGCTGAGGGATTTAGGGTTTAAGGGAAACCCTAGTTATCCTTTGCTTAGGGCCTAAGCAAACCCAAGGGCCTTATCCAAGCCCCTATGGACGAAATTATTAGGGTTTCCCCTAAAGATTTCGTCCACCCTCTTCCAAGGGGGTTCTAGAGCCTTCCACTCAACTATTAGATAATTGCAAACTAGTCCCTGCACCTTATAATTAATTCTTTTAACCCCAAAATCAATTCTGATTAATTTCTGGCTAACAATTAATTAAACATAATGATTTCTTATTAATATATTAATCCATTAACATATTAATAAATCATTTATATATATATATATTAATTTATTAATCTTATAAATTAATATCTCTCCTTTCATAATTTCCTTGTCCAGTTGCTAGGTTGTGGGCAACCCAAAAGGACTGTGCTGCTATCAATTCAAGTACATACCAATTATAGTTATGGGCTTAGACACCTAATCCAACAGTCTCCCACTTGGATAAGTCTGTAACTATAATTGCTAGTATGCCTTCTAAATTTGACCAGCAAATTGTAGCTTCCAAAAAGTTGCTGCCGAACTCTGACCCAGTCAGTTACGTGTCCTAAGATAAGTGATCATATAACCCTTCGTTCTGCTTGATATCCCCAGACAAAAGACATGGAATGTAATCAATCTATTTGTCCAGAATCTATGTTTCCCGATTCCTGATTTGTGATGATGTAAGACTTCTAATCGAACACATCAATTTAGTCCTGGCTGGGCCCAGCACATAAGTCAACACCAAATCATCGAGGGGCCCACAGATATCGCTTTTCCTGTTAGGGCAAAAGGAACGAATAAACGTTGACTCATATGCTTGTATCTTTTACTCATCAAATTATGCATGACAATACGTTTTATAACACCAAGTTACTGATGCGTTTTCGTATCACCAATGCACAACCGACTTGTAAATTACAACTCATATATCTTCGTTTCAAGATTATAAGATATTATCGTCTCAGTATTACTCGTGATGAATTCCATGAAGTGATACTCTGAGCGAGGGTTTATCCAATACTCAAATCTCAATTTCTGAGTACTCATGAACATTGCAGCAATTCTATTGCCATGTCTATCCTTAGACAATCTGCAATCCAATTCATGACAGTCTTAATTCACTACTTACTTCCAAGAGTACGAGCGACTGTGGAGTTTGTATAATCTCATTATTCAGGAAGTAAAACATGCAAAAATGAAACACAATAATAAACAATTGACAAAAGGTAGTAGCCAAACTTATAAATAATACTTTATTATTTAATCACCAAAAGTCAATTACATTTACTTTGTTACAAGTTTCAAAAACTAATCTAACTACTAAAACTAATATCATCTTTCAGTCCTATGCTCCGAGCATGCTGAATATGCTTAGCCCTACTCAGACCCTTTGTGAGAGGATCTGCTGGGTTATCTTCAGATGACACCCTCTTTACTATAAGATGGCCTTCTTCTACTCTATGTCTGTTGAAATGGTACTTTCTGTCGATATGTCTGGTCTTACCATGATCTCTCGGTTCCTTTGTCAAGGCAACCGCTCCTTCATTATCGCAGAACAGTTCCATAGGCTCCTGGATGGTTGGAACAACTCCGAGATCCCCGATGAAGTTCCTCAACCAAGCTGCTTCTTTCGACGCTTCACTTGCTGCTATGTACTCTGATTCACAAGTAGAATCAGCCACCGTATTTTGCTTGGAACTCTTCCAAGTAACTGCTCCTCCATTCACTAAAAACACCCAGCCTGACTGAGAACGGAAGTTATCTCTATCCGTCTGAAAGCTGGCATCACTGTAACCATCTACTCTCAAAGTATCACTGCCACCAAGCACAAGGACCCAGTCCTTTGTCCTTCGCAAATACTTGAGTATATTCTTAACTGCTATCCAATGAGCTCTACCTGGGTTTCCCTGATAGCGACTGACCATGCTCAAAGCAAATGCCACATCAGGGCGAGTACATGTCATAGCGTACATGATCGATCCGACAGCGGAAGCATAAGGTACACGATTCATGTCATCTATTTCAACATCTGTACTCGGACATTGAGTCTTACTCAATTTGGTATTGCTCTGGATAGGTAGCTCTCCCTTCTTGGAATTTTCCATACTAAACCTCTTTAGTACCTTATCCAAGTATGTGCTCTGACTAAGTCCAATTAGTCTCTTCTTTCTATCTCTCAATATTCTAATCCCAAGAATATAGGCAGCTTCTCCAAGGTCTTTCATGGCAAAACACTTTCCAAGCCAAGACTTAACCTCTTTCAAGGTTGGAACGTCGTTACCAATGAGTAATATGTCATCGACATACAACACCAGAAAAGTTACTATACTCCCACTAGCCTTGATATACACACAAAACTCATCTTCACTTCTAGAGAAACCAAACTCTTTGACTTTCTCATGGAAGCAAAGATTCCAACTGCGAGATGCTTGTTTCAATCCATAAATGGATTTCTCAAGCTTGCACACTCTATTGGGGAACTTTGCATCAACAAAACCCTCTGGCTGACTCATGTAAACATCTTCAGCCAACTTCCCATTAAGGAAAGCAGTTTTGACATCCATCTGCCAGATTTCATAATCATGAAAGGCAGCTATGGCGAGCAATATCCTAATAGATTTAATCTTAGCTACTGTTGAGAAGGTCTCATCATAGTCAACCCCTGGGGTTTGAGTGAAACCTTTTGCAACCAGTCGAGCTTTGAATGTGTGCACATTCCCATCCATGTCTGTCTTCTTCTTGAAGATCCATTTGCACCCAACTGTCTTGCGACCTGGTGCACTATCAACCAAATTCCAAACTTGGTTGTCATACATGGACTTAATCTCGCTGTCCATTGCCTCTTTCCACTTGGAAGCCTCTGGGCCTGCCATTGCTTCCTTATAAGTGACTGGTTCATCCAAGTTTACCAGTGTTCTGTCACTTATGAATGTGTCACCATCTGAAGTAATATGAAAACCATACAACTCAGGTGGCACACTCACCCTAGTGGATCTTCTAAGAGGTAATGAGTTATCAATTGGTTTAACAGGAACTGTTTCCTCTGTTTGAGTGCTAGTGTCATCTAAGGTTCCTTCATTGGCTGACTCTTGTATTTCTTCAAGGTCAATAGTGCTCCCACTGTCCTCTTTGAATATGAGCTCTCTTTCAAGAAAGACTCCTCTTCGTGCTACAAAGACCACGTTTTCACTAGGCCTGTAGAACAAATATCCAAAAGACTGCTTTGGGTAACCAATGAAAACACATTTCTCACTTCTAGCTGCTAGCTTGTCGTGAGTCTCTCGTCTTACGAAAGCTTCACAACCCCAGACTTTAACATGTGCTAACGAGGGAACTTTCCCTGTCCACATTTCGTGAGGTGTTTTGGCAACCTTCTTTGTAGGGACAAGATTGAGGATGTGGGCGGCTGTCTCTAAGGCATACCCCCAGAAGTGAATGGGAAGCGAAGCCCGACTCATCATAGAACGAACCATGTCTAACAAGGTTCGATTACGTCTCTCAGCTACACCATTTAACTGTGGTGTCCTAGGAGGAGTCAATTGTGAGACTATCCCACATTCTTTCAGATAGTCGTTAAACTCGATACTAAGATACTCCCCGCCTCTATCGGATCTAAGTATCTTTATCTTTCTGCCCAATTGATTTTCGACTTCATGCTTAAACTCTTTGAACTTTTCAAAAGTTTCTGACTTATGCTTGATCAAGTAGATATATCCATATCTGCTATAATCGTCAGTGAAAGTCACATAGAATCGATTAGCATCTCTTGTAGTTGATCTGAAGGGTCCACACACATCCGTGTGTATGAGATCCAACAGTCCTTCACCTCTTTCACAAGACCCTGTGAATGGTGATTTTGTCATCTTTCCCAAAAGACAAGACTCACACATATCATCTGACTTTAGGTCAAATGATTCCAACACTCCATCCTTTTGGAGTTGGGCTATGCGTTTCTTGTTAATGTGTCCAAGACGACAATGCCACAAGCATGCCTTGTCTACACTATTAGACAAGTCAATATTAAGTACACTATTTCCTAGGCTATCAACACAAGTCACTGTTTCATACACACCATTACAAGGCAAAGCTTCAAACATAAAAACACCATTCTTATAAACAGAAATTGAACCATTCAAATCATTAAAAGAATATGTAAAACCTTGTCTGAACAATGCATGAAATGAAATAATGTTTCTCGTCATCTCAGACGAATAGCAACAATTTATTAAATCTAATCTAACATCATTACTAAGCAGAAGCTGATAAACTCCGATCTTGGTTACTGGTGAAGACTTTCTGTTTCCCATGATCAGGTTTATCCTTCCTCGCTCTATCTCCTCACTTTCCTTTAGACCTTGCAAATCAGAACAGATATGAAAACCACATCCTGTATCAAGGACCCATGAACGAGAAGATAATGAGTTATTAGCAGAAATAGTGTAAATACCTGCCGAAGATGGCTTCACTTTGCCATCCTTGATATCTTGCAGATACTGTGGGCAAGATCTCTTCCAATGCCCTTTTTGGTTGCAGTAAAAGCAAACTACCTCTTTTGGATCAGAAACATGGGGAGTGGAACCATTGGGCTTAGCCTTTGGGCCATTACTAGATGACCCAGCTTGAGCCTTGCTCTTCCAGTTTTGCTTGGGAGGACCTTTCCTCTTTTTCCCCTTTCCCTGTCCAATAGCCAAAACAGGGGCACTCGTAGGTGTGGAGGGTATACTTTTACCCTTCATCCCTGCCTCAGCTGTCTGCAACAAGTTGTGCAATTGGGCCAAGGTCTGCTCAGTATTGTTCAAATGGTAAGTTAGAATAAACTGACCATAACATTCAGGAAGTGAGTTCAAGACCATGTCAATGGCCAATTCCTCATCAAAGTGAATATTGAGCTTGACCAAACGCTCTATGTAGCGTTGCATTCTTTGCACATGTGACACAACTGACTCCCCATCTTTCATCTTGCAAGCCATGAGTGACTTGACTACTTCGAAATTTTCTTGACGAGCTCGCTTATGGTACTTTTCCATAAGGTCCTTGTTCATCTCGAAAGGCCAGTAGTCCTCATAGTACCTCTGCAGTTCTGGGGACATAGTTGCCACCATGATGCATGCCACTTTGGTAGCATCATCGTAATGTTTCTTGTAGGCAGCAAGATCTTCAGGAGTAGCTTCATTCTCATCAAGCTCTTTGAGCTCCTTTTCAAGAACATATTCTTTGTTCTCGAAACGAAGAGCCATCTTGATGTTGCGCATCCAATCGTTATAGTTTGAGCCATCCATAACGACTTTGGAGCAAATATTGAGCAAAGAGAAGTTTTGGTTGGAGGAGGACGAAGCAGAAGTGTTTCCAGGAGTAGACATCTGAAAGAAAGTTTTAGTTAGATTTCAAGATACCTTAATAAAATAACCCAAAGATATAATATCAAGGTTAGGATCCAACTATGAAGATTCACAACTCAGAAATGGGATGCCGAGATCCAAGTGCAAATTTCATAAAGGTAGGTGAATGACGATTCACCAATTCCACCATTAGACGAAACAAACGAAGTGAAATTCCTAATTCTTTTGAGATACATTGAAACTATTCAATGGCATGTTTTAATCTCAGATTATGCTCTTCTATTTGTGACTGGGATGCCGAGGATCACAAACAAGATGTGAATAACCATGCAAATGTGCTTGGTAACCTCATTGTCTTTATCATTAACTATTGATGTGCTGGTAAACCACACACGCTCCATCAAAATGACAATTATGAGATACCCATTACTACTCTTTATTAGTGCCTTTTAGTGTGCTGGTTAACCACACACGCTCCACTAACGACCAATAAAGCATAATGTGCAATTTCATGGATTAGCATACTTTTCACATTTTTCCTAAAGTAACTAGAGTTGGGATTTTTGAAAATAATGTTCTAGTACTTTTAATATCATTATACTTTTAATGAGAAGTAGTTGTCCTATCAAATCCGTTCTGCTAACGACCCTCCACTAATCAAGGAAGCGGTGGGTGAGAGTGGACACCATTCAACTACCATTTTATAGGCAGTTTCCTTATACCCCCCTTATAGATTAGCTTCGTGAATGAGGCATACTAGCGATTTGACTGACCATATTCTTATACATATATAATATTAAACTTTTAATTATAATATATATATAAGGTGTGTTTTAAAACATTTTAAAACTTCAAGGGTTTATAAATTTCGAAATTTAAGCTATTAAATTTAAATTTAAATAAACCAATTAACTAGATTTAATATTTATCTTTTAATTAACTATTAATCAAATTATTAAATCTTGTAAGGATTATCTAATTAAATTAATCCATTAATTTAATCCTAATCCTTATCCCTCTAAATTTCGAAAAATAGGGTAAGGATAATTATCCAATTAATCTAATTAAGTAACAATTATCCAAAACAAGAAACCCTAAAACTTCTAAGCAAATTTCGAAATTTACAAGGGAGGAGGCTAGGGTTTTCAAAACCCTAACCCTAATTTCGATTAGGGTTCTTTGGAGGCTAGGGTTTTCGAAAAAACCCTTTGATCCAAAACCCTAGAAATCGAAAAATTGGCCTTTAGGGTTTAATAGCTATAAACCCTAATTTGCAATTCAACAATTGTAGCAATTCAATTTAAAACAACAATGGCTCTGATACCACTGATGGGTTTTAGGTAAAACAAATAAACTAGAAAAACAATTCCTAAGTTCACATGCAACCTACTTTGGATCTATGTTTTAACTATTGAACATACAACTTTGAATTGCAATACAAGAACCTTAGAGGAGAGAGGCTATTATCGAAAATAGTAAACTAGGGTTTAGGGTTTACATACCTTTCAATTGTTATAGCAAACAATTGATATTCCCTTGATCTTGATCTTGATCTTCTTGGAAGCTTTAGCACCACAAGTGTAATGCCTCTAATGGAGTCACACCCAAACTAGCAAGAAGGAAAGTAGAAGAGAGAGAGAGAGGAGAGGGAGTATGCAAAATCTCGGCCTTAGGGTTTCTTCAAAAGAAAGAGTGACCAAAAACATGAACCAGGAGGCTCCTTATATAGCTGAGGGATTTAGGGTTTAAGGGAAACCCTAGTTATCCTTTGCTTAGGGCCTAAGCAAACCCAAGGGCCTTATCCAAGCCCCTATGGACGAAATTATTAGGGTTTCCCCTAAAGATTTCGTCCACCCTCTTCCAAGGGGGTTCTAGAGCCTTCCACTCAACTATTAGATAATTGCAAACTAGTCCCTGCACCTTATAATTAATTCTTTTAACCCCAAAATCAATTCTGATTAATTTCTGGCTAACAATTAATTAAACATAATGATTTCTTATTAATATATTAATCCATTAACATATTAATAAATCATTTATATATATATATTAATTTATTAATCTTATAAATTAATATCTCTCCTTTCATAATTTCCTTGTCCAGTTGCTAGGTTGTGGGCAACCCAAAAGGACTGTGCTGCTATCAATTCAAGTACATACCAATTATAGTTATGGGCTTAGACACCTAATCCAACATCCCTTCCATGGCGACACTTTCAGTATAACAAAGTCCCCCACCTGAAACTCAAGATCCGATTGGCGCCGGTCAACATAGCTTTTCTGACGACTCTGTGTGACTTGTATCCGATCGCGCACCTGTTGAATCAACTCGGTAGTCTTGAGCACCACCTCGGTGCACCCCATGACTCGGTGTCCAACCTCACCCCAACAAACTGGGGTCCTACACTTCCGACCATACAACATCTCAAACGGGGGACGGTTGATACTAGCATGATAACTATTGTTATACGAAAACTCAGCTAGTGGGAGGTATGTATCCCAACTCCTTTCGAAGTCAAATACACATGCCCGAAGCATATCCTCCAGTGTCTGGATCGTCCTCTCACTCTAGCCATCTGTCTGGTGGTGGTAAGCAGTGCTGAAATGTAACTGAGTGCCCAGTTCCTCGTGGAACTTTCTCCAGAATGTGGATGTGAATCAGACATCCCGGTCAGAAACCACCGACACTGGCACCCCGTGCCTAACCACCACCTCTCGTACATAAATATCCACTAATTTCTCAGGGGAAATGCTCTCGGAGATCAGAATAAACTGGGCACTCTTCTTCAATCTATCTACAATAACACATATGGAATCCACACCCCTCGCCGTCCTCGGTAACTTCGTGATGAAGTCCATGGTGATCTCTTCCCATTTCCACATAGGAATGGGTAACGGTTGAACCTTGCCGTGAGGTCTCTGATATTCGGCCTTGACCTTCCTGCAGGTCAAGCACCGCTCCACGAACCACACAATCTCCCGCTTCATGTAGGGCCACCAGTAACCCAACCTCAGATCCCTATACATCTTCGTGGCCCCCGAGTGAATAGAGAACTTGGATCTGTGTGCCTCCTCCAAGATCTTCTGCCTCAAAACCCCGGTTACTGGTACCCATATTCGGCCACATTGTGTCAGAAGACCTCGACTATCCCGAGCAAACAGGGTAAATTGACCCGGAATTCACTCTATCTTCCAGTTCTCTTTCTTCAAACACTCCACCTGAGCCTCCTTGATCATATCCAATAATGGAGAGATCACTTTCATCCTCAAACAGACATCCCTAATCGGAGCACTTGCCGCCTTGCGGCTTAAAGCATCGGCCACCACATTGGCCTTTCCTGGGTGGTACAAGATCTCGCAATCATAATCCTTCAGTACATCCAACCACCTCCTCTGTCGCATGTTCAGGTTTTGCTGATCCATCAAATACTTCAGACTTTTGTGGTCAGTAAAGATGGTGCACCAAACTGCATACAAGTAATGCTTCCAGATTTTGAGGGCAAACACCACTTTCCCCAATTCCAGGTCGTGAGTGGGGTAGTTCGCCTCATGAGGCTTCATCTTCCTTGAGGCGTACGTGATCACATTCCCCCTCTGCATCAAAATAGCTCCTAACCCTATGATAGACGCATCGCAATACACCACCATATCATGCAACCCATGGGGTAGTTCCAAAATCGGGGCCACTCATAACCTCCACCTCAAGTTCTCGAAAGCTAACTGCTGGTCCGGGCCCCACCGAAAATTCACATTCTTCTTGTTCAAACGATTCAAAGGTATGGCTATCTTGGAGAAATCATGGATGAATCTCTGATAGTACCCTGCTAGACCCAAGAAGCTACGTATCTCTGATGCATTCTTCGGCACTTCCCACCACATCGCTGCCTCAATCTTGGCTGGATCAACCAAAATTCCCTCTTGGTTGATGATGTGTCCCAAAAACTGCACCTCTCGTATCCAGAAATCACTCTTCGAGAACTTGGCATAAAGCTTTTCTGTCCTCAGTGTCTCCAATACCTCCCTCAGATGCTGCTCGTGCTGCTCCTTGGTCTTAGAAATGACCAGGATATCATCAATAAACATGATCACCGACCGATCCAACATCGGTCTACACACCCTGTTCATGAGATCCATGAACACTGCTGGGGCATTGAAGAGCCTGAATGGCATCACCACTAACTAGCAGTGCCCGTAACGGGTCCTGAAGGTTGTCTTCAATATATCCTCACCCCGAATCCTCATCTGATGGTACCCCGACCGAAGATCAATCTTAGAAAACGAAGATGCACCCTGCAGCTGATCGAACAAATCATCGATCCTCGGAAGCGGATAACGGTTTTCACCGTTAGCTTGTTCAACTCTTGATAATCAATAAACATCCTGTGTGACCCGTCCTTCTTTTTCACTTACAAGATCGGTGCTCCCCACCGGGAACTGCTCGGACAAATGAACCCTCGGTCTAACAGCTCTTGAAGCTGCATAGATAGCTCTTGCATCTCGTGCGGAGCTATCCAGTACGATACCTTAGCTATCGGAGCGACACCCGACACCAAATCAATGTGAAACTCTACTTGCCTCTCCGGTGACACTCCAGGAAACTCCTCGGGAAATACATCCTGATAATCTCGTACAACCGGCACACTGCCCAAATATGTCGTGGTCTCAACCCTTGTATCCATAATATACGCCAAAAATCCCAAAGAACCCTGATGGACAAGCCTCCTAGCCCTCGCACCCGAACAGAGGGTTGGCCCTTGCGAGGCCCTCTCCTCATGAATAACCAGTTCTCCCTTACTTGGGGTTCGAACTCTCACCAGCTGGCGTTCACAATCTATCATGGCCCCATTGGCCCCCAACCAGTCCATCCCGACAATCACCTTCAGCCCTTGCAACGGTATCGGTACCAGATCAACCCGAAACGTCTCCCTAAATACATTCAGGAGACAGTCCCGATATACCCTCACAACACTCACAGTGCGGTCATCTGCAATCTCAACCTCAAGCGTGGAATCCAAAGTTCCCGGAGCATCCCGAAACTTCTTGCTAAGTGCAAGAGATACAAACGATCGGATGCTTGTTAATATCATTGGTATTATAGAGTTCATAAAATTTGACCTTGTAATAGGTCTACAAATACCAATACAGAGAAAACCTTGACAGCATAAAGACCTAAAGAAACTGAAAGTTCAAGGTCTAAACATAAACAGGAAAATAATACTAGAGTTTAAAAGTAGACATAAGTTATATCCAAAAGAGTGAGTAGAGTAAGCTCTACTCGCGAGGAGTGTTGTTCTGGTTGGTACTAGAGTGTGCCCTAGATCCAGCCAACTGATGTTCTGTTTCCCACACACGCCTTTGCAATGCCACTTGGTTATGTCGAAGATCCCTAACTTTTCGGATTGGCAGGCATTCAGTTCGATCTGGAGCGCGTCAGTGTGAGTCCTGGTGAACTCCTAGTCATCGGTCAGGTGGCGGAGACGAACTGTGTTGACTCAAAAGTTAGCCCTGATCTCCATGACTTGGTCTAAGTTTTCTCTTCCATGTTCAACGTTGCAAGCAACACGACGAACCAAGATAGGAAGGACTCTGTCTGCCGAGCCCCCTTCATTCTAGTTGTAGAAGCTTCGGTCTCCATTGTAAGGAGGTGGTTGTCCCTGTTTGTGGCTCCACCTTCCCAATTTTACTGCCCACAGAGGCGTCGGGCCTTGAAAATCCTGACGAGGGTTAGGCTTTTGAGCAACTTGGGGTGGATTATAGACCTTGGGTTCTGAGTCTGAGTCTTCCTGTTCATCTTCTTCGTTTTCTTCCTCAGAACTCTCCTCGGGGTCTTCTTCTACTGGGACCATCGGGTTCTCTTCTTCGGGTTCAGCTTCAATCCATCCACCATTCCCTTGATCGGGAAAGTACGGGTCGTCAGGTAGATGGAATCCAGCCATGATATCTAAGCCAGAATAGGGGTGTACGAAACATATAATAGATGTAATACTAACGATAATTATAGAATGATCATTATCCGTTACTTCAATACTTACGTAGTACATACCAGCTATATATGACTAAAGATAGAATAGACCTTCGAATAAGTGATCCAACTCTAAGTCCACAACCAAACAAGGAACATGAAATAAAGCGAATAATCACAGATTCTAAGTCTATAACATCTTAGTCACATATAACCTTAGCGCATCCACTCAGTAACTATTGACCTACTAGTAAAGACCCTTTTTAGTTTTTACATAAGTAATTATAGTACCACAAAATACTCCTATAGTATTTTAAGTTTATGTCATGTTCTAGAGTTTTATTGTAGTAGAGTTGGTAAGTTTTAGACTTGTTGCAACACCACAACCATTCCTAGGCACATGCTAATCACTTCTCAGACAGATATAGTCGATCAGGCTATATCAGTCCTAGACTTGATTATATGTCCCCAAGCCTACTTGTGTTGTTCAACAAACACAATACTTTTGTTCTGCTCTTGTATGACACTGTTCTTAGAATGAATGCATGTATGTATACTTTTAGTAAAATATTTTATTATTTAAAAAGTATATTCTCTTGGTCAGAGTGTCTTAATCCCGATGTGTTTATAGTTGTATATCTTTTATGGGTTGATATACTCAGTTCACTATAAACAATGCTCTGATACCAATTTGTCACACCCCAAACCGAGATGAAGGAAACATTCGGGGGTGGAGGACGTCATGTACAGTATCATGGCAATGAATAATAGTAAAACAAGCAACAACATCCATTGCATTAATAAAATAGTTAATACATGTGTGTTCTGAGTATAGTTGTATGACACCAAAAATGTATATATCAAAATAAAAGACGAGTCTTGAACATGCTCCGTCTTCTCAAAACCTGGTCTAGTGTACCTGTCTACTGGTTCCCTGAGAATACAAGTTATTTTGAAAGAGAGTATCAACATTTAAGTTGGTGAGTGCATAAGTATTTAATGTCAAAGGTTTGTATTTGTTTCATGAAAATGTTTGTGTTTGTTTACTAAAATGTTTGTATACTTCCCAGAAAATCCTATATTTTCTTTTAAAAACGAAATGTAGTCTTCTACCCAAGACCCGACTGTTTTGTATGTTTGTTCTCTTGTAAAAATATATGTTTGTACTTGAATTAGTATTAAATGCAAGTTTTCCATATTTAAGATAAGCTACTGATGCATTAAATACCTTGTAATCAAAATAGTTAATTTAGGTTAAATGTGATTAGGTTATAACCATGCCTGATTGACTAGTATAAAACACGACGTTCTTCAGGCGTCGAAAATGGTATGACATTTGTCACCCGTAGACCTGCAGGTCCCACTATAGCTAGCAGCAAGGTGTGGGATGGTCAATCCCGTATAGATCTATACATAAACTCACGCTCTCCCTCCAGGAGACTCTGGTTACAAAACGTGACACAACAAGTATGTTGATATATCATGAAATAGTATCTCACATTTTAGTTATCTTGTTCTTGCTATAGTATGCATGTTCCTTCTTGTTCTTGTTATAGTATGTATGTTTTGTTTCATGTATGTTTCTCTGATCTGGCAATAGTGTGTAGGTATTGACTCATGTATGTTTCTCTTATCTAGAAATAGTATGTAGTGATCCTCTAAACTATACCTATTATAGTTTACTAGTATATTTGTTTGAACTGTTACTGATTTGTAGAAGAGGCTCAATTGTTCAACATAAGCAACTGAGTTAAGTAAGTTCTTAGAAATGGGGGTTTAAATATTCATGTATATATTTAGCAAGCATAACTATGATTTAGCGGACAATCGGACTAGTGATCCTACCCTAAGCCCACAACCAAACAAGGAACAGGAGTCAAGGTATTTAGCAATAGTCCTAAGTCCGTTAAAGCATACTTATACATAAATAGATACACGAATATGATTTTGATAAAAACAGAAATCTAAGAATAGTTTTAAAATGGTTTTAACAAGTGTTTGAGTATAAGAAATCCTTTTGTTTGAAGTTTTCACATGTAAGTGTTTAACACAATAATATTGTTTTCTAGTTGTATTCTCCCCCTTAAAAGCATTTAAAAAACATTTAAAAGCATATAACACTGTAATTTGTAGGGGTATGAACTCACCTTATGTGAGTGATACGATTGAATGTTCGATATAGGATGATTGATTCACAAGCTAGTTCTCGGGACAAAACAAGTCCCAAATAGCAATTTATGCAACATATTGGCATGAAGTTAGTGAATATAACCTCAAAGGCATTAGGAAAACAACCTAGGATGTAAGGAACACTTACAGAAGACGTTTTAGAACTAAAATCAAGAAACTGTTTGACGTTCACGGCCAGACCTCGGTGTTCACAGCCGCAAAGGGTTCACGACCCTTGAAGATTTGAAGGGTTCATGGTCGAAAACTCAGAAATGAAAAACACTTGATTCCTGAAAGGATGAACTTTTGATGATTCTCAGACTATTAGCTACATCCGGGCAGGCATGCCTATGAGTGACAAATGTCGTTAACAGTTCTGACGTTTACAAAGCGTCAAAGCAGTCCAGCTAGTCATAGTATGGTTATAATAATTAACCAAAAAGATATGAACAAATACGATTAGTATATAATTAATTAAACCAAAGAGTACGAATACAAAGTACTGGTTTTACAATAATATGATTTACAGTATTACATTACAATTACAGCTGGTGGAGCCAGGCATATTCATTTTTATAGGATTTTCATAGAGTACAATTACACAACTTGGAAAAACATAAACAATACAAAAAACATTCTTTTTATGGTTTTATGGTATTAAAACTATTTTTCAGTTATATTAGAAAATATTGGATTTTCTGAAATAATAAACATGGTTACTATTTCAAGAAACAAACAATAAACTTTTAAACATAAATACTTATGCACTCACTCAACTTAAATGCTGATACTCTCTTTTCAAAATACTTGTATTCTCAAGGAACCAGTAGACAGGTACATCCCTTGGATTTGAAGAAGACGGTGTTGTATAGAGTCATGTCTTCTATCTTTTGTTATAATACTTTTGAGGTCATATATACAATGACTTGAAAACATATGTAAAACTTATACATTATTAATGCGATTTTTGTTGTACTTTGATTACTATAATGCATGTGTTGTGATACTTAACATGAAGTCATCCACCCCCGGACGTTTCCGCTGCTCCGGTTTGGGGGTGTGACAGATCTGTATCAGAGCATTATTTATAGTGAACTCAGTATATCAATCCATAAAAGATATACAAATATAAATACATTGGGGCTAAGGAGCTTTGACTATAAGTATACTTTTAAAATCTAAGTATTTTATAAGAAGTATACTAACACTCATACATACAAGAACAACATCACAGTCATAACAACATAAAAGTATTTGGATGTTGGACACTACAGTTAAACATGCACAGCTATGTAATCATATCTGGAATAAATATAGTCTTATCAACTATATTTATTTGAGATACGACCAACATGTGTTTGGGAGTGATAGTAGTGTTGCGACAAGTCTAAAACTTACCAACTCTACAGATACAGAAGAACTTTAGAACAAAACATAAAATTTAAAATACTATAGGAGTATTTTAGGCACCATAATACTAAGAACTAACGATGTGAAAACAAAGGACTCTTGCTGGTAGACCTATAAGTATTAAGTGTATATATTACAGTTATACATTATTAAGGTTTTATAGACTTAGAATATGTGGTTTAGCTTTACTTCCTTTTCCTTGTTTGGATGTGGGTGTAGAGTAGAATCATTTATTCGAAAGTCTACTTGACCCAAATTATATATAATTGGTATACACTTTGTGGTTATAGAGGGACCTAGTATGTGTCATACCATACATAACACATTAACAAATTAACTATAAATTTCTTATATGGAAACTTGAAATTATTTACTTATCTTTTCTAAATCTATTTAATATCTCTTATATTGTAACGCCCTGGTTTTTTCTCGGTACGTTTAGTTATTTTAATTTAATTATTCTTGTAACCTTGGGTTAATTTATTTAACCAAGGTCTGATTTCTTATGTTATTAGACTCTTTTGATCATCTTGTAAACTCCTTTTATTGAAGTCCATGGGCTATAGGCCTATTTGAAAAGTCCATCTAGTAAATAGTACTTAATGTGTTAATTGAATCATTTGGAACACACACAAGAAAAACACTCTAAACCCTACTCTCTCTCTCCCTCACAACCGTCCTTCTCTCTCTCTTTGGGATCAAGAGCAGCCAAGGGGATGTTGTTTGGAGCTTAATTCTAGTTAATTTCCAGCCTTGATTCATATTGGTATGAACCTCCTTATCATTTCTTACAACTTGATTCATAACCTTGTTCTAGTTTTATGATTTCATCTTCACTTCTACTCCTTCTTATTTGATTTGTATCTCTTTTGTTATTTGCAAAGAATGGTATGTTATACATCATTTCAAGATCCTATCTTCACCCCATATATGGTGGATGACGGATCTAGGTGATTACATATTGCAAAAGATCATGGAAACCCTAAAAGGGAGAATGGTGATTTTATGTGCTTTATGTTTATTTTCATGTTGATTATTATTACATTCTTGTGGCTAAATGAAATCCTAATGATCCCTAACCCTTTTTAGTACCACCATGATCATGGGGTCTGAATTGGGATGATGAACACATCTTAAAATATGTTTCAAAGGGAGAAGGATGGATAAGCCAAAAAGGAATCACGGGTGACTACAATTCTGTTTATCATCAGATCTGTAGTCATTTTGACAAAATCATATCTTGAGCTCTAGAACTCAAACGGACCCCAAACCAGTGCCAAAAGTTCACAAATTGAGTTGGCTAACTTTTGTAAGGAGGACAACCTCACTGATAAGGAATTTATCTATGCGCAAGAATGGCATCCTTGCTGTTAGGTCCGATTCGGGTCTGTTCTGATATGTCATTTTGATTTCATCATTTCTAAGGCTTGTAAAAGGATCCAGAGTGATTCCAAGTTTCTATATGTTCCTTATATTATGCATTTAAGATCTAGAGCATATGGGATGTTATTTCCAATTATAAATTGGTTAGAATGGATCCACACTCCAGATCAGTGGGCAGTCACCAGCTTTTACTAGTGCTGTGATTGTCCACAATGTGAATTTTATATCCGGAGCTTGGGAAACGATTTTCATTCAATTAAAACTCTGAGACTTTCATTTGTATGTTCTTTACTTCTCTGAATTTTGGTTTGGACGAATTCTACTCACAAGTTGGGTAGAATTGGCCAACATCACTTGACTGTCCTGTTGGAGACACAAGTGATACACCTTTTTGTAAAATTCATATTTAATTCATCCTTTGGAGTTAGAAGGAGTTCTTTATAGTTATGGAATTCTGAACAATCATAGTTTCCTATAAAATTTAGTTAAAGCTATGTTTCTGTTTTAGATTTTGGAGTAAATCCGTTTTGAACAGCAGGTCTCTTTTAGAGACCTTGTTGTGATTACTCTTTTCTCAACTCATAGCTTCATTACTTCTCCTTTCTAACCTTTAGTCCTTCTTAGGTGAGGTTTTGAAGTTTGCTCAAGCTTGGTAGCATTATTTGATTGTTAGCTATCCTTACTACTCACTCAAGGTGAGTTCTCACACACCGTTGTATTGATGTTTGTGTTTGCTAGTTAGCTTGTGTGTGATTATTTGAATTTATTATAAAGGCATGCTATATAACCATTGTTTTAATTCGTACATGTGCATTGTATGTAACTAATTATGGATATGGGGACACCACCAAAGGATACAGATTTATCGGTGCGGTGGGTAGGTAAGATCACCAACGTAATACTCATCGTGAGGTGCGGTGATTAGGGCCAAATGATACGGGATCTTCCCGGTGCGGTTCAAACCTACAAGTCTTTCTTGTATTATAGGCATTGATTCGTTCTTTGTCCTTATTATACAATTAGAATTGGAAAATGGATTAGGGTTAGTAAATATGAATGTTAGTACAATGTCTGTGTTTGAATTCACTAAGCTTTGTGCTTACGGTTTCCCTTATAACTTTTCAGGTGTCAAGATTAAAGAGGCTAAGGCTTGACATGGAGCACCGGGACATCGCTACTAGTTACTTTTGTTGGGACCTTATTATTGTTATTTCTTCCGCACTTATTTTATATCATTGTTAAGTTTGATGGATTGTGTTATGACTTCTTCAGTTGTTTGATTTAATTTAAGATGAGTTTTAAAAGTTTAAAATTTTTGCAAAAAATTTGGGTGTCACTAGTTGGTATCAGAGCCACAGTTTGAGGGAACTAGGCATTCTTGTGGATGTTCTAGACTCAAATTTGAGGCTCTATAAGAGTTTATTTTCTTTTTAAAAAGATTTTTCAAATCTTCTGAAGACTAGTAGGGGAAGATGTCGCGGTGTGCCAGTCAGCCAGGCAAGTAAGCCTTATTTCTTATGTTAAATGTTTATGTTAAATTATTGACTATGAATTGGATTCTACTAGCCTTAAAATGTTAGATTACACTTTTAGTTAGTGTTAACATGTGAGAGAGTTGTAAAAATTAACGGCTAGAGCGAACTGGAAATTTTGAAACTAGACGCGAATGCAAAATTGGAACTTGTGTGGAAGGTAGTAGAAGGGCCCCTACTATTTGACACATCGGTGCCGGTTTCGGGTCGGGGCAAGGTTGAAAATTTTTTGGCAAGCTGAGTGTTTCGTCTCCCTAGAAATATCTAGGCTGAATTGTTTCTAAATATTTTCCTTCTTCTGCGAATACAGATGGCTCCGCCTGCTCGACTTAATCAGCTCCAAATGGAGCAAGTTAGGGATATTGTCGCTGAGGAATTCAATAACGCTTTCGACGAACTAATCCCGGGTGTGACCAATGACATAATCAACCAAGTCGGTACTCTACTAGATGAGCGCCTCGCGGCTATTCCCGGGGGAACGTTACCGGCTCCGCCTGTTCGGGATCCGGCATACTACTTCGAGAAGTTCAGCAAGTGTAGCCCTCCTCTTTGGAACGGTGAATCTGACGCAGTGGCTGCTAAGCACTGGGTGTCAGATGTTGAGGGCGCCTTCATGATTGTTGGGTGTCCGGACCAGTACAAAGTAGTGATCGCCATGAATCAGCTGCGAAAAAGGGGAAAGACATGGTGGAACACCATCACCGCTCTATTAAACGAAGAAGAAGTGAGGGCCATGTCTTGGGCCCAATTTGTCGATAGGTTCGAGGCACAATATGTGCCTAAGGTGGAGCAGCAGCGGATGCAGCAAGAGTTCATGGCCTTACAGCAGACTACCGAGTCCGTTAGCGACCTGAATTCCAAGTTCTTGGCGATGCTATCTTTTTGCCCCTCGTTTGCTGGGAACAAGGCCTGGTTGGTCAGCCGATACACTGCCATTCTACGTACCAAGATTCGGGAATCCGTTAGCATGCAGGAGTTCCCGACTTTATCCGCGATCATGGATGCAGCGAGGAGGAGGGAAATCGAGTTGCAGACCCAGTTCAAGAGGAAGGCCATTGACACCTCTTCCAAGACATCCGGAGATGCCCATGAAAAGCAAAAGCAGGGTGGTAAGTCAAGGTATGAGTACAGGCCGTCTTCAGGTCAGGGCGAGAAAAATCCGTTGATATGCTACAACTGCAAAAAGCCAGGGCATCATTGGAAGAATTGTAGGGCTCCCCCTGCGAGTGTAGTTCCTCAGATTAATTCTGCTGTTCCCGTCTGCTATCACTGCAACGAGACAGGACACAAGAAGCCCGAATGCCCGAAGTTGAAGACTGGTAAAGGAGACGGGGTACAAACCCCGCAATTGCATCGTCTTCTAAGGGACCCACTATGGTGACACGAGGACGTGCTCACCAGATGCTTGCGGAGGAGCCGGTAATTACCGCGACAGTGGTAGGTAATATTTTTTTTTCCTTTCTCTCCACCCTTGCATTATTTAATAAATGGTAGTTAGAATTGTTTACATGATTGTATGAGGTGATTTTTTTATAGGCACTTATTTGCTAGATTCCGAGCCCGCTGCTGTTATGTTTGATAGCGGTGCTACCCATTCTTTTGTATCTCGCACGTTTATTAATCGTTTGGGGCGTAGTATCGGAAAATTGGCTCACCCAATGGTTGTCGAAGTTGCCGACAACCGCACTATTTATGTCACTGATGTTTATCGAGGTTGCACTCTCGAGTTTTCTGGAGTTGAATTCCCCATTGATCTTATCCCTATTGCGATGCGAGAGCTCTGCGTTATCGTAGGCATGGATTGGCTTGATGCGTTTGATGCAGAAATCCACTGTCGTAAGAAGCAAGTTCATGTTCAAAACCCTAGAGGTGGAGAACTTATTATTCAGGGGGACATTCCCCGCCTGGCCATGGCTTCTTGCTCTTCTGCTATAGCACTAGATGACGTTCCTATCGTTTCCGACTTCAGTGATGTCTTTCCGGAGGAACTCCCTGGCTTGCCACCTATTCGGCAAGTGGAGTTTCGCATTGATTTGGTGCCGGGTGCGACTCTGGTAGCCAAATCTCTTTACCGCTTGGCACCACCTGAAATGAAAGAGCTCCAAGATCAACTTCAAGAACTAAGTGATAAAGGGTTTATACGGCCAAGCTGCTCGCCTTGGGGTGTTCCTATTCTCTTTGTGAAGAAGAAAGATGGATCCCAGCGAATGTGTATTGATTATAGGGAGCTAAACAAGCGCACGATAAAGAATAGGTACCCGTTGCCACATATTGACGATCTTTTCGATCAACTTCAGGGAGAGTCTTGGTTTTCCAAGATTGATTTATGTTCTGGTTACCATCAGATGCGGGTTCGTGAAGAAGACATTAAGAAAACAGCATTCCGTACTCGTTATGGGCATTTTGAGTTCGTGGTGATGCCTTTTGGGCTCACCAATGCACCCACATCGTTTATGGATCTCATGAACCGGGTGTGTAGCCCGATGCTTGACCGTTCGGTCATAGTGTTCATTGATGATATCTTGGTCTATTCTAAGAGCAAAGAGGAGCATGAGCAACACCTTCGGGAGATTCTGGAAACTCTGGCAAGAGAAAGGCTTTATGCTAAATTCTCACAATGTGAATTTTGGTAAGAAGAAGTTCAGTTCTTGGGGAATGTGGTAAAACAAAGACGGTATTAAGGTCGATCAAGCCAAGGTTGATGCGGTTAAACAATGGAAGATTCCAAAAACACCTTCTGAAATTCGCAGTTTCTTGGGTTTAGCCGGTTATTAGCGAAGGTTCATTGAAAATTTCTCTAAAATCGCCTTGCCACTCACCCGATTGACCAAGAAATCAGTTGAATTCATTTGGGGCTCGGAGCAAGAATTGGCGTTTGATGAGTTGAGGAAGCGATTGTGTGATGCTCCGATTTTGGCCTTACCTGATGGGGTTGAGGATATGGTGGTTTTCTGTGATGCATCGCTTCAGGGTCTTGGAGCCGTGTTAATGCAACGAGACAGGGTGATAGCCTATGCCTCCCGATAGCTGAAACCCCACGAAGGAAACTACCCCACTCATGATTTGGAGCTTGGGGATGTTGTTTTCGCTCTTAAGATTTGGAGACACTATCTCTATAGGGTGAAGTGTATCATATACACTGACCATAAGATTCTGAAATATTTGTTCTAGCAGCGGGATTTGAACATGAGGCAGATCAGATGGTTGGATGTGGTCAAAGATTATGATTGTGAAATTAACTACCACCCCGGTAAAGCTAATGTGGTAGCTGATGCTCTCAGTCGTAAACAATCTGCCGAACCGATTCGAGCTAAGTGTCTACGGATGACGATGGTGTCCTCTTTGTTAGATCTGATCCGGGACGCCCAAAAGACGGCAATACTGGAGGAAAACATCAGGCGTGAGAAGATTGGGAAAGAGTTGCCTAAGATGGAACGAGACGGGCGGGGTTTCCTGACTCGCTACGGTAGGGTTTGGGTTCCATATACCGGGGGAAATCGGAAAACCCTAATGGATGAGTCTCATAAGTCAAAATTTTCTATCCATCCTGGTGCTACTAAAATGTACCGGGACCTTCAGGAGGCTTACTGGTGGCATGGAATGAAGAATGATGTGGCTCGATTTGTGGAAGAATGTATGACCTGTCGGAAGGTCAAGGCGGAACACCAGAAACCGCATGGGAAGTTGCAACCATTGGAGATTCCTGAATGGAAATGGGAGCATCTAACCATGGACTTCATTACAAAACTTACTAGAACTGCCCAAGGAGCCGATACGATATGGGTGATTGTTGATCGTTTGACTAAGAGTGCTCACTTTCTGGCTATAAAGGAGAGCTCATCGGCGGAGAAATTAGCCGAGATCTTTGTTCGGGAGATTGTCTCAATACATGGGGTGCCCGTTTCTATCGTCTCCGATCAGGACGCCCGATTTACTTCTCGGTTCTGGAGGAAGTTTCAAGAGGAGTTGGGCACACGATTACATTTTAGCACCGCCTTCCATCCGCAGACAGACGGGAAGAGTGAGCGGACGATTCAGACCTTGGAGGACATGCTTAGGGCATGTGCGATTGATTTTGGGGGTAGTTGGGATGACCATCTACATCTAGCTGAGTTTTCTTATAACAATAGCTATCACTCGAGCATTAAGATTCCTCCGTATGAAGCCTTGTACGGGAGAAAGTGCAGGACGCCCATTTGTTGGGGCGAGGTTGGGCAGAGGATACTTGGGAGTACCGATATCGTGCTACGAACTACGGAGAAAATCCAAGTGATTCGGGATCATTTGGTCACAGCGAGGAGTCGTCAGAAAACTTATACCGACAAAAGACGCTCCAATCTTGAGTTCCAGGTGGGAGATTATGTGTTGCTCAAAGTCTCCCCCTGGAAAGGTGTTATTCTATTTTGAAAGCGGGGAAAGCTCGGACCCCGATTCATTGGACCCTACAAGGTCATAGCCCGTGTTGGAGAGGTGGCTTACCGTTTAGAGCTGCCTGACGAGCTTAGTCTAATTCATAATACGTTCCACGTGTCTCAGTTACGAAAATGCGTTGTTGATGAGATCGCTGTGATACCACTGGAGGACATACAGATTGACGAGCGTCTCAATTATGTTGAGAAACCAATCGCTATTTTATAACGAAAGATGAAAGCTCTCCGTAACAAGACTATAAACCTGGTTAATGTGCAGTGGCAACACAGGAAGGGTTCGGAATGGACTTGGGAACCGGAAGGCGAGATGAGGGCTCATTATCCAGATCTGTTTCTAGGCGTTGACTTCGAGGACGAAGTCCTTTCTTAGTTGAGGAGAGTTGTAACGCCCCGGTTTTTTCTCGGTACGTTTAGTTATTTTAATTTAATTATTCTTGTAACCTTGGGTTAATTTATTTAACCAAGGTCTGATTTCTTATGTTATTAGACTCTTTTGATCATCTTGTAAACTCCTTTTATTGAAGTCCATGGGCTATAGGCCTATTTGCAAAGTCCATCTAGTAAATAGTACTTAATGTGTTAATTGAGTCATTTGGAACACACACAAGAAAAACACTCTAAACCCTACTCTCTCTCTCTCCCTCACAACCGTCCTTCTCTCTCTCTCTTTGGGATCAAGAGAAGCCAAGGGGATGTTGTTTGGAGCGTAATTCTTGTTCATTTCCAGCCTTGATTCATATTGGTATGAACCTCCTTATCATTTCTTGCAACTTGATTCATAACCCTGTTCTAGTTTTATGATTTCATCTTCACTTCTACTCCTTCTTATTTGATTTGTATCACTTTTGTTATTTGCAAAGAATGGTATGTTATACATCATCTCAAGATCCTATCTTCACCCCATATATGGTGGATGATGGATCTAGGTGATTACATGTTGCAAAAGATCATGGAAACCCTAAAAGGGAGAATGGTGATTTTATGTGCTTTATGTTTATTTTCATGTTGATTATTCTTACATTCTTGTGGCTAAATGAAATCCTAATGATCCCTAACCCTTTTTAGTACCACCATGATCATGGGGACTGAATTGGGATGATGAACACATCTGAAAATGTGTTTCAAAGGGAGAAGGATGGATAAGCCAAAAAGGAATCACGGGTGACTACAATTCTGTTTATCATCAGATCTGTAGTCATTTTGTAAAAATCATATCTTCAGTTCTAGAACTCAAACGGACCCGAAACTAGTGCCAAACGTTCAAAAATTGAGTTGGGTAACTTTCTTAAGGAGGAAAACCTCACTGATAAGGAATTTATCTATGCGCAAGAATGGCATCCTTGTTGTTAGGTCCGATTCGGGTCTGTTATGATATGTCATTTTGATTTCATCATTTCTAAGGCTTGGAAAAGGATCCACAGTGATTCCAAGTTTCTATATGTTCCTTATATTATTCATTTAAGATCTAGAGCATATGGGGTGTTATTTCCAATTATAAATTGGTTAGAATGGATCCACACTCCAGATCAGTGGGCAGTCACCAGCTTTTACTAGTGCTGTGATTGTCCACAATGTGAATTTTATATCCGGAGCTTGGGAAATGATTTTCATTCAATTCAAACTCTGAGACTTTCATTTATATGTCCTTTACTTCTCTGAATTTTGGTTTGGACGAATTCTACTCACAAGTTGGGTAGAATTGGCCAACATCACTTGACTGTCTTGTTGGAGACAGAAGTGATACACCTTTTTGTAAAATTCATATTTAATTCATCCTTTGGAGTTAGAAGGAGTTCTTTATAGTTATGGAATTCTGAACAATCATAGTTTCCTATAAAATTTAGTTAAAGCTATGTTTCTGTTTTAGATTTTGGAGTAAATCCGTTTTGAACAGCAGGTCTGTTTTAGAGACCTTGCTGTGATTACTCTTTTCTCAACTCATAGCTTCATTAGTTCTCCTTTCTAACCTTTAGTCCTTCTTAGGTGAGGTTTTGAAGTTTGCTCAAGCTTGGTAGCATTATTTGATTGTTAGCTATCCTTACTACTCACTCAAGGTGAGTTCTCTCACACCGTTGTATTGATGTTTTTGTTTGCTAGTTAGCTCGTGTGTGATTATTTGAATTTATTATAAAGGCATGCTATATAACCATTGTTTTAATTCATACATGTGCACTGTATGTAAATAAGTATGGATATGGGGACACCACCAAAGGATACGGATTTACCGGTGCGGTGGGTAGGTAAGACCACCAACGTAATACTCATCGTGAGGTGCGGTGATTAGGGCCAAAGGATACGGGATCTTCCCGGTGCGGTTCAAACCTACAAGTCCTTCTTGTATTATAGGCATTGATTCGTTCTTTGTCCTTATTATACAATTATAATCGGAAAAGGGATTAGGGTTAGTAAATATGAATGTTAGTACAATGTCTGTGTTTGAATTCACTAAGCTTTGTGCTTACGGTTTCCCTTATAACTTTTCAGGTGTCAAGATTAAAGAGGCTAAGGCTTGACATGGAGCACTGGGACATCGCTACTAGTTATTTTTGTTGGGACCTTATTATTGTTATTTCTTCCGCACTTATTTTATATGATTGTTAAGTTTGATGGATTGTGTTATGACTTTTTCAGTTGTTTGATTTAATTTAAGATGAGTTTTAAAAGTTTAAAAGTTTTGCAAAAAATTTGGGTGTCACATATATCCCTATTCTCCCATAGATAACATGGTTGGATTTCATGCACCAGGAGACTCGTTCCCTCCTAACCGAGGAAACGGGGGTTGGATAGAAGAAGACTTCAAAGAAGATTTTCAAGAAGATTCTAATTCAGAACCAGAAGTCTATAATCCACCTCAAATTACTCAAAATCTCAATCCTCGTCAGAACTTCCAAGGTCCAACACCGTAGTGGGCAGTGAACTTAGATAGGTGGAGTCATGAGCAGGGTCAAGACCGTCCTAACAATGGAGACCGAAGTTTCTACAACATTAATGAATGAGGCTTAACAGATAGAGCCCTTCCAGTGTTAGTTCGTCAAGTTGCATGTATCGATGAACAAGGAAGAACTGCCATCGATCGAGTCATACAGGTTGATGTTACCACTAGATTCAACACGGTTCATCTTCACCACCTAAGTCGAAACCATGAAACAACCAGGATTCATATTGAAGCCTTGCAAAGGGAACCGGCTGCAAACCGAACTGAAATTGGAGAACTTAGAGAACGTCAAGCGACACTAGAAAGGCGTATGTTTGCAACAGAACGACAGTTGGCTAAATCCAAGGCTGAAACTAGTAGCAAACCAAACAACACTCCTCGCGAGTAAAGCATACTCTACTCACCCTTTTGAATATAATATATAGTTTAAGTCTACATATATACACTAGTGATGTTTTCATGTACATAGTACGACCTCGAAATTTCACTTTCGATAGGTCGGTATGCTGTCAAAGTTTTCCGTTAAGTTGGTATATTGTAGACCTACTTCAAGGTCAAATTTTTCGAACTCTATGTATCTAATATACCAATGAAAATTGACAGGCAACTTATTTGTTTTGAAAAAAAATCACACTCCAATTTCATGTTATCACTTTATAGGTTATTCCTTGTGGTAGACTTCTATATAAACTCCTTTCAGAATTCATGCTGAACTAGAGTATTTGATTCAAAGACATCTGATTTATAATCTCTATTGATGTCTTACTATCTTTTTATCTTTTGATTCTTAAAGAAAAAGATGCCTCCAAGAAGAAATCCAAGGCGTATAAATGTCAATACAGCACCAACACCACCTCCACCTCCTCCACCGCCACCTCCACAGTGTGACGCTAATATGTTTCAGGCAGCGGTCACTGCAGCTGTGGCAACCGCCATGTCACACATAAATACAATCGGTGCCAGCGGATCTGGGAGTGGTGCCCATCCCTTAAATCATGGTGAAAGTCAAGGACACCTACAGGAGTGTACATATAAGGACTTCACGAATGCCAAACATAGGACCTTTAATGGGACTGGGGGAGTCATGGATCTAACTCAATGGATAGAGAAAATTGAAGCAGTCTTTGAAATCTGCTCGTGCCCTGAAGGTAGCAAGGTGAAATTTGTTGCCTTCACTTTTTCCGACCGAGCTCTTATATGGTGGAACGGCCATGTAAAGTCACTAACCCTTATAGTGGTTAATTCAATGAGTTGGGAAAATCTAAAATTGATGATGATGCAAGAGTATTGCCCTAAAGGTGAAGTACAAAAGCTCGAGCAAGAGCTTTGGGGTCTTACCATGATTAGTACAGACATAGTATCTTATACCAATAGGTTCAGCGATCTGGCGATCCTATGCCCTGGAATGGTTCCTTTGGAGAGCAAGAAAATCAAAAGGTATATCTGGGGGTTATCACCTCAGATCCAAGGATAATTGCTAGCTTCTAAGCCTATTATTTTCGATAGTGCCAAAAAATTGGCACATTCTCTAGTAGATCATGGAGTTTGTCAGGGCTTCATGACTGCTGCTCCAGAACAACCCAAAACAAACAACAACAACAACAACAACAATAGCAACAACAACAGCAATAAAAATTCATGGAACAAAAGGAAGGGTCAATCTTCCCAAGAGCCTTCCAAGAAACAACAGATAGTGGCAGTCTATGTTGCTACTATTCCTGCTACCATTCCTGCTACTCCTACACCAGCAAATCAGTATGCTAGTAAATTACCGAAGTGCAACAAGTGTAATTTCCATCACAATGGAAATTGCCATGAGATGCAATGTAGTAACTTCAACAGAAAAGGGCACACTGCCCAATTCTGTAGGTCACCTCCACAACCGATCTCTCAAGTTCCTGGCGTTGGAGTAAGTCGGGCATGTTATGAATGCAGTGAAACTGGGCATTTCAAAAAGGATTGTCCAAAACTGAAGAATTTCGGTGGTGTGGGAAGAATATTAGCTATTGGTCATGAAGAAGCCGTGGTAGATCCTACTGTGGTCACGGGTACGTTTCTTCTCAACAATTCATACGCATGCATTCTATTTGATAGTGGTGCAGAGAAGAGGTTCATGAGCCATAAATTCGAACACCTACTTAAACAAAATTCCCAACCACTTAAAGATACCTTCACTGTAGAAATGACCAACGGGAAAACTGAAAACACTAACAATATATACATAGGATGTACCCTTACTCTAAATAACTTTTCCTTCCCAATCGACCTGATGTCGGTCTCCATAAAATGTTTCGACGTCATCATCGGTATGTATTGGTTAAGTCCTAATGATGCCGACATCCTATGTTACGAGAAAGTCATTCGCCTTAATCTACCAAGCAACGAAACTCTTATCATTTACGGAGACAAATCTGGCGCGAACCTACAAATCATTTCCTGTAGAAAGGCGCAAAAGTATCTTCGTAAGGAGTATTGTGCTTTTCTAGCTCATGTGGTAAATAAGAATCAAGAAGTAAAAGACTTCGAGAGCATTCCCAAAGTCTATAATTTCCCCGACATTTTTCCCGATGATCTTCCAGGAGTCCCTCCTGAAAGACAAGTCGAATTCAGAATAGACTTAATTCTTGGAGCTACCCCCGTAACCAAATCACCTTATCGTCTTGCACCATCAGAAATGCAGGAACTATCAAGCCAACTGAACGAACTTCTTAGCAAAGGATTCATTAGACCAAGCTTCTCACCTTGGGGAGCACCGATCTTGTTCGTGAAGAAGAAGAATGGATCTTTCCGCATGTGTATAGACTACCGCGAGCTAAACAAACTTACCATCAAGAACCGATACCCTTTACCTCGTATTGATGACCTGTTCGATCAACTACAAGGTGCAAGCTACTTTTCAAAGATTGACTTAAGATCTAGGTATCACCAATTACGAGTGTTAGAGGAAGATGTTCCCAAAACAGCCTTCCGAACTCGTTATGGTCACTACGAGTTTGTAGTGATGCCTTTCAGATTAATGAATGCACCTGCAGTGTTCAATGACTTGATGAACAGAGTGTGTCGTCCTTACCTGGACAAATTTGTAATAGTTTTCATAAATGATATCCTTATTTACTCACGAAGTGAAGACGAGCATAGCCAACATCTTTGACAAGTCTTGTAAACATTGAGAGCAGAGAAGCTATATGCGAAGTTCTCAAAGTGCGAATTTTGGATTAGAAAAGAAAGTTTCCTAGGTCATGTGGTTAGTGAAGAGGGAATACACTTGGACCTTTCCAAAATTAAAGCAATCGAGAAGTGGTCAGCACCCAAAATGCCTACAAAAATCCATCAATTCTTAGACCTTGCTGGCTATTATCGCAGATTCATTCAGAATTTCTCCCGATTTGCGAAGCCACTTACCACCCTGACACAAAAGGGTGTAACTTTTAACTGGGGAGAGAAACAAGAAACAGTGTTTCAAACGCTAAAGCGAGCCCTGTGCAGCGCACCTATTTTGTCTCTACCTGAAGGGACAAAAGACTTCGTAGTATACTGCGATGCGTCTAACCAAGGGCTAGGTTGTGTTCTTATGCAGCGAGGAAAGGTCATATCCTATGCCTCGAGACAGCTTAAGACACATGAGGTCAACTATACAACTCACGACCTTGAACTGGGAGCAGTGATATTTGCTCTGAAGATCTGGAGACACTATCTATATGGCACGAAATGCACAATATTCACCGACCATAAAAGACTTCAGCATATCTTCGACCAGAAAGATCTGAACATGAGACAACAACGTTGGGTGGAGCTACTAAACGATTATGAATGTGAAATTCGTTATCATCCTAGTAAAGCCAATGTAGTAGCTGACGCCCTTAGTAGAAAAGAATACTCAGGACGTCGAGTAAAGTCGTTGACCATGACAATCCATTCACACCTGTCCACTTAGATCAGAGAGGCTCAACTTGAGGCCTTGAAACCCGAGAATGTGGCAAGTGAATCTTTAAGAGGAATGGACAAAAACTTGGAAATCATAGGTGATGGAGCCCAATATTTCATGAACCGGATCTGGACGCCAAAGTTCGGTGGTTACAGAGAGGTTGTCATGAACGAAGCACATAAGACGCGATATTCCATTCACCCAGGTTCGGACAAGATGTATCTGGGCCTAAAGAAACTTTATTGGTGGCCTAACATGAAGGCTGATATTGCTACCTTTGTGGGCAAATGTCTTACTTGTGCTAAAGTCAAGGTAGAGTACCAAAAGCCTTCAGGTCTACTACAACAATCGGAAATCCCTGAATTGAAGTGGGAGCGGATTACGATGGATTTCATAACTAAGTTACCCAAGACAACGAGTGGTCATGATACCATTTGGGTAATCGTCCATAGATTAAACAAATCCACACACTTCTTACCAATAAAGGAAACTGACAAGATGGAGAAGCTAACTAGAATATACATCAGAGAGATAGTTAGACTGCACGGTGTACCGATATCTATTATCTCTGACCGAGATAATAGATTCACTTCACATTTTTGGCAGTCACTACAGAAATCTATGGGAACTAGGCTGGACATGAGTACAGCCTACCATCCACAAAATGACGGACAAAGTGAGAGAACAATTCAAACGTTAGAAGACATGCTGAGAGTGTGTGTGATCGAATTTGGTAAAGCATGGGATACCCATTTACCACTAGTCGAGTTCTCGTACAATAACAGTTACCATACTAGCATTAAAGTTGCCCCATTCGAAGCTCCCTACGGTCGCAAGTGCAGATCACCTTTGTGCTGGGCTGAAGTGAGTGACACGCAACTGGCTACGGGTCAAATTCCTGACAGCACTCTCACTGGTCCGGAAATCATTCGAGAAACTACTGAGAAGATAGTTCAAATTCGAGAACGACTTAAAGCCTCAAGAGACAGACAGAAAAGCTACGCAGACAAAAGGAGAAAACCCATGGAATTCCAGGTTTGAGACCGCGTCATGTTGAAGGTTTCACCCTGGAAGGGCATGATACGCTTTGGAAAACGTGGAAAACTGAATCCAAGCTACATTGGACCGTTCGAGATTCTTGCTAGAATTGGTCCAGTAGCTTACAAACTCAAATTACCTCAAGAACTCAGTAACATACATCCTATCTTTCACGTGTCTAACCTAAAGAAGTGCTTATACGACGAGACTCTTGTTATCCCACTCGATGAAATCGAAATTAACGAGAACCTCAACTTCATGGAAGAACCAGTAGAGATCCTAGATAGGGAAGTAAAGAGAACTAAACAAAGTTGTATCCCGATAGTGAAGGTTCGCTGGAATGCAAAACGAGGACCTGAATTCACTTGGGAGCGAGAGGATCAAATGAAACAAAAATACCCGCGTCTCTTTCCCTAGTCTTACAGTATCTCTATAGTCTTAATTTCGGGACGAAATTCCCTTTAACGGGGGGATAATGTAACAACCCATTCTTTTGAGTCAACAAAAGTCAATGAATGCACAGTAGTTCAATCAAAGCTTGCATTGGATCAAACAAAGGGTTACATCTATTTATATGTAAGCTTAATACTTAGCTTAATTCATATTATATTTTAGTATAATTGTGATTATGCCAAGGAATTTTACATGAAAGCTATACCTTTGAAATCATGTAAAAGCTTAAAACAAGTCAAATGTGTACTAGTGTAAGTTAAGGGGGTTAAACTTTAAAACTTAAAGGAAATTACAATATATGTTAATATATATATATATATATATATATATATATATATATATATATAGATATCGGTTTTAGAATCAAAATAAAGTCCCAAAACCGAACACCCCTTTAAGAAAAGAAAGCAAAACCGAATTCCCCATTTAAAACAAAGCTTGACCGAATTCTTGACTCCTTTGACTTGGAAACCAAATTCTCCTTTGTACCTTGATTTGGAAACCGAATTCTCTCCATATTGTTCCACTTTATGACCGAACACAAGAAGAATTCGGCCATATAGGACCGAATTCTCAAAGATAAACTCATAAATTGGCTGAAAACTTCCATAGTGATCTCTTAGACACAATTACCAAAGCTTACACCGCCTTACCATTTTCCTTCATGCTTAAGGAACAAATGGGATTCATTATACACTTTCAGTAAAACATAACTCACTTATATGCTCTTAAGTATCAAGCAGATACTCAGTTAATATTCAAACACTCAAGAACACATCGTACATCCGCATACATATTTCCTTCACTATTAGTAAGTATTATCTTATAAACTATTGATTTGTTATAATAGTTTACTTAATATTTGATTATTAATCGATATTACGTATATAATACTAATATGATACGTTTGTTAACACGTATTCTATATCGGGAATCGTCACTACCACCTCGTTATCACCCAAGAACACACATACAAGGTGAGTTCATACCCCTGCGTTTTTACTATTTTTCACCGTTTTAGGGGGGGATACAAGTCTAACACAAGAATATTGTGTTTACAAATAAATGATTTCTAAATATTTTTAAAATGACTTTAAATGTTTTATAAACTCTATTTAAATTATATTTTTCCAAAATCATATATATATATATAAGATTTAAAGGGCTTAGGACTGATAATTCACTTTATTTCCCTTTTCCTGTTTGGATGTGGGCTCATGGTAGAATTATTTGTCCGAATGTCGTTTCAATTATATATATATATATATATATATATATATATATATATATATATATATATATATATATATATATATATATATATATATATATATATATATATATATATATATATATATAAGTTAATTCAATCAAATCATATACCCTTTGTAACATGTCGAGCAAAGGGGATACTTTCATGAATATTTCATATCAAAGAGAAAACATATATAAATTATAATAGTAATAATTTATGGAACTTTCAAACTATTTACACGAACTAGTTATACAAAGTTTAACAGATTACTCTTATACAAATACTTTACATTCAAGTATACTAGAGAAAGATCATACTATCAGATTATCAATTGTTTAAAAATGACTTTTTATCATTTGTTATATATACGTAATCGTCAATATGCTTTTTGTGAGACAACGTTTAGTTGCTTATTCATTTTAGGCAATACAGCTAAAGTCCTGATATTATAACCAGAATATCCAGACAGAGAGCGAGACAAATTAGTATAGATCTATACGGGATGACAATCTCGCACTCAGACTGTTAGCTACAGCCGGGCAGGCATGCCTATGAGTGACAAATGTCGTTAATTGTTCTGACGCCTAGAAAGCGTCATAACAGGCCAGCTAGTCATAGTATGGTTATAATAATTCACCAAAAAGATATGAACAAATACGATTAGTATATAATTAATTAAACCACAAAGTACGAATACAAAGTACTGGTTTTACAAAAATACGATTTACAGTATTACATTACAATTACAGCTGGTGGAGCCAGACATATTCATTTTTATAGGATTTTCATAGAGTACAATTACAAAACTTGGAAAAACATAAACAATACAGAAAACATTCTTTTTACGATTTTATGGTATTAAAACTACTTTTCAGTTATATTAGAAATTATTGGATTTTCTGAAACAATAAACATGGTTACTATTTCAAGAAACAAACAGTAAACTTTTAAACATAAATACTTATGCACTCACTCAACTTAATAGTTGATACTCTCTTTTCAAAATGCATGTGTTGTGATACTTAACATGAAGTCATCCACCCCCGGACGTTTCCACCGCTCCGGTTTGGGGGTGTGACAGCATCCTAACAACCTTAAGGTGCACATACAACCCTAAATGCTTTGGATCTATGTTTTCTCTAATTATACATGCAGTTTGATTTTCCAAAGCATTACCCAAACTAGCATACAAAACATGGGTACTTGTATAAAAAAACTAGTTAGATGACATACCTTTTCTTGTAGCTTGATTCCTTGGACCTTTAAGAGCCTAGCACCCCAAATGTGATGCATCAAATGCTTCACACAACATCACCAACAATGGAGGACTTGAGAGAGAATGTCTTGCACCAAAATCGGCTATAGCTCTTCCAAAATCAGGTATAGCTCTTCACACAACATCACCAACTACTTTGGTGCCGATTTTAGGAGCTTAGGGTCTTCTTATATAGTGTGGCAAAACTAGGGTTACACCATGTAAACCCTAATGTGCATGAACTTTCATATTCCTTAGGCTCCATGGGTTTAAACCTCCATGAAGCATCCATGGGTTGTCACATTGGTTCAGCCCAACCTAAAGAATTATGGATCATTGGCCCACATTATAAGAATCAATGATTTACACAATCAATCCCCATATATTTAATTAGTCTCTTTTGATCACTAAATTAATTCCAAATTAACCCTTGATCAATACTAATTAAATAATATGATTTCATATTAATATATTAGAACTTATAATATATCAATAAATCATAAATAACCTCTTCTCAAATATCCATCCTTCAGATTGTTCTGGTGTCATGCATCCCAAATGGACCATGCTACTCTCGGGTCAAGTACATACCAAATATGGTTATGGACTTAGACACCTTATCCAACAGTCTCCCACTTGGATAAGTCTAATAACTATAACTGCAAGTACGACTTCAGGATCCGACTAGCAATCGTAGATCTTAAAAGCCTTTGTCGAACTTAGACGCACCATTTTAGATAAGTGATCATATAATCCTCTATTCTCAAGATATCAGCTAGACAAATGCATGGAACAACGTCATACTTATTGTCTAGCAGTTTGTTTCCCGATTTCCGATTTGTTTGACATAGAACTTAATCGAACACATCAATTTAGTTCTGACCGTGCCCGACACATGAGTCAAAACAAAATCATCAAAGGGCCCAAGATATCGCTTTTAATCCTCCAAGGACTAACAGGAACAGATAAACTTTGACTCATATGCTTGTACTAACTACTCGTTAAATTGTACATAACAACACGTTTTATAGCATCAAGTTACTGAAGCGGTTTCGTACTATCAATGTACAACCAACTCATAGTCAGCAACGCATATCTCTTGGTTTGAAGACTTTTATGATATTATCGTCTCACGATCACTCGAGATAAATTCCATGAAGTGATACAAGTGATCATGGGTTTAATCCAATACTCAGACCTTATGAGCACTCATGAATGTTGTAGCAATCCCTTGCTATGTCTAATACAATTCAGACAATCTACAAGCCAAATTCATGACAGTCTTGTCTCAATACCTACTTCCAACGTATGATCGAATGTGGATAGTTTGAATAATATAATTATTCTGGAAGTTAAAACATGCAAAGTGAAACAATAGTAAATGATTGACACAAGATAGTAACATTACTTATAAATAAAAAAACACCTTTTATTTAATCATCAAATGTCAATTACATTTCAACTATTACAAGTTTCAAAACTATCTAATCATTAAAACTAATATCGTCCTTCAGCCCGATGCGCCTCGCATGTTGTAAGTGCTTAACCCTACTCAGTCCCTTCGTGAGGGGATCTGCTGGGTTCTCCTATGACGATACCCTCTTTTCTACGAGGAGTCCTTCTTCTATACGATGTCTTATGAAGTGATATTTTCTGTCGATGTGCCTGGATCTGCCATGATCCCTTGGTTCCTTGGCTAAGGCAACTGCACTCTCGCTGTCACAGAAAATCTCTATAGGCTCCTTTATAGCTGGTACAACTCCAAGGACTCCGATGAAGTTCTTCAGCCATATTCCCTCCTTCGCCGCCTCGCTTGCTGCTATGTACTCTGATTCGCACGTTGAATCAGCTGTTGTCTCCTGCTTGGAACTTTTCCAAGTGATTGCTCCTCCATTCAGGGTAAATACCCAGCCCGACTGAGAGCGAAAATTATCTATGTCGGACTGAAAGTTGGCGTCAGTATATCCCACTACTCTCAAGTCATGACTCCCACCGAGGGTAAGGACCCAATCCTTAGTCCTCCGCAGGTACTTGAGAATGTTCTTAACTACAGTCTAGTGAGCCTTGCCAGGATTCCCTTGATATCTGCTGACCATGTTCAAAGCAAAGGCTACATCAGTGCGAGTACAAGTCATATCATACATGATCGAGCCAACCGCGGAAGCATATGGTATTCGACTCATCTCAGCTATCTCGGCCTCTGTACTCGGACTCTGAGTTTTACTCAGTTTGGCATTGCTCTGGATCGGTAAGTCATATTTCTTCGAATCCATCATGCTGAATCTTTTCAACACCTTTTCCAAGTAGGTACTTTGACTAAGTCCAATTAGTCTCTTACTCCTGTCTCTCAATATCCTTATCCCAAGAATATAGGCAGCTTCTCCGAGGTCCTTCATAGCGAAACACTTCCCAAGCCAGGACTTAACCTCCTACAAAGTTGGGATGTCATTTCCTATGAGTAGTATGTCATCCACATACAACACCAGAAAGCTAACTATGCTCCCACTAGCCTTGACATATACACAGGACTCATCCCAACTTCTCGGAAAGCCAAACTCTTTGACTTTCTCATCGAAACAAAGATTCCATCTGCGAGATACTTGTTTCAATCCATAAATGGATTTCTCAAGCTTACACACTCTATTAGGGTACTTTGTATTGACAAAACCCTCTGGCTGACTCATGTAAACATCCTCAACCAACTTTCCATTAAGGAAAGCGGTTTTGACATCCATTTGCCATATTTCATAATCATGAAATGCAGTTATGGCTAGCATAACCCTAATAGACTTAATCTTCGCTGCTGGCGAGAAGGTCTCATCATAGTCAACTCCCGGAGTTTGAGTAAAGCCATTCGCAACCAGTCGCGCCTTATAAGTGTGTACCTTTCCATCCATGTCGGTCTTCTTCTTGAAGATCCATTTGCACCCGACTGTCTTACGACCTGGTACATTGTAAACCAAGTTCCAAACTTGATTATCATACATGGACTGAATCTCGCTGTCCATAGCCTCTTTCCATTTAGCAGACTCGGGGCCTGTCATGGCTTCCTTGTAGTTGTTAGGTTCATCCAAATTTACCAGTGTGCTATCACTGATAAATTTATCACCTTCAGTAGTAATATGGAAACCACAAAACTCAGGTGTATTTCTAACTCTACTGGAACACCTCAGAGTTAAGGACTCATCAATTGGATGAACTGGAGTTTCCTCCTCAGGTTGATTGCTAGTGTTTGAGGTTCCTTCACCGCTTGACTCTTGAAGCTCTTCAAGATCAATTTGCCTCCCACTGTCTCCTTGATCTATGAGATCTCTCTCGCAAAAGACTCCTCTCCTCGTAACGAAGACAACATTGTCACTCGGTCTGTAGAAGAGATAACCAAAGGATTTTTGTGGGTATCCGATGAAAATACATCGCTCACTATGAGGTTCGAGCTTATCGTGAGTCTCACGCCTCACGAAAGCCTCGCAACCCCAAAACTTGATGTGTGCTAACGAGGGAACCTTCCTTGTCCACATCTCATGAGGTGTTTTGGCAACCTTCTTAACTGGAACTAGATTAACGATATAGGCGGCAGTCTATAAGGCATACCCCCATAATGAGATAGGTAACGAAGCTCGAATCATCATGGAACGAACCATGTCCAACAAGGTTCGATTGTGCCTCTCAGCCACACCATTAAGTTGTGGTGTCCTAGGTGGCATCAATTGTGAAACAATTCCACATTCCTTAAGATAGTCAAGGAACTCGATACTAAGATACTCACCGCCCCGATCGGATCGGAGCATCTTTATCTTCCTGCCCAGCTGATTCTCCTCTTCTTGTTTAAACTCTTTGAATTTCTCAAAGGTTTCTGACTTATGCTTGATTAAGTAGACATAGCCATATCTACTGTAATCATCAGTAAAAGTCACATAGAAGCGGTTAACATCCCTTGTGGCGATTCTGAAGGGCCCACACACATCGGTGTGTATGAGATCCAATAAACCTTCACCTCTTTCACAAGTACCAGTGAAGGGTGACTTGGTCATCTTTCCAAGTAAACAAGATTCGCAAGTGTCATCCGACCTTAAGTCGAATGACTCCAAGACTCCAGCCTTTTGGAGTTCACTTATGCGCTTCTTGTTGACAAGTCGAAGACGACAATGCCACAAGCATGCCTTATCCAATTCATTGGAAGAATCAATGTGCAACACATTATTTCCTAAGGTGTCTACAACCATCACAGTTTCATATACACCATTACAAGGTAATGGTTTAAAATAAAAACCACCATTATAAAAAGCATTAATAGCACCAATTTCATTATCAAATGAAAAACTAAAACCTTGTTTGTACAAACCATGAAAGGAAATAACATTTCTCGCCATTTCAGACGAGTAGCAACAATTATTCAAATATAACTCTAATCCACTACTCAGCAATAAAGAATAAACTCTAATCTTGGTGACATGTGAAACCTTCATATTCCCCATGATCAATTTCATCTTCCCGTGCTCCACATCCTTACTTCTTTTTAGTCCCTGCAAATCAGAACAAATGTGATTTCCACAACCTGTATCAAGGACCCAAGAACAAGAATGTGATGATTTATTAGATAGAATAGTATAAATACATGCATGGGTGGGTTTAACCTTCCCATCTTTGACATCATGCAAGTATTTGGGGCAGCTTCGCTTCCAGTGCCCTTTATCGTGACAATAGAAACACTCTGCTTCCTTAGGAATGGAAGAGGGAGCAGCAGAACCAACCTTGGTCCCACTTGAATAGGATCCATCAATAGACTTTACCTTTCAGCTCTTGGAGGGAGCCTTCCTCTTCTTCCCTTTCCCTTGTCCAATTGCCAGAACAGGGGTGGTGGTACGAGTAGTGACAACCGATTTTCCTTTGAGACTACTTTCAGCAGTCCTCAAAAGCCCTTGAAGTTTGCTAAGTGTGACCTCCTCCTTGTTCATATGATAGGTAATGCAGAACTGATCACAACATAAAGGTAAGGAGTGTAGAATGATATCTATAGCCAGCTCCTCATCAAAGTTCAGATTCAACTTCAGCAAACGGTCCATAAACCTTTGCATTTTCTGCAAGTGGGTCGTGATGGGTTCACCATCCTTCATCTTGGTTGTTATCATGGAAGAGATGATTTCATACCTCCTTGACGAGCACTCTGATGGTATCTTTCCATGAGGTCCTGGTGCATCTCAAAATGGTAGAAGTCCTCATAGGACTTTTGGAGTTCAGCTGTCATGGTGGCCAACATGATACAAGACACCTTGGTGGCATCCTTCTCATGAGTCCTAAACTCAGCGATCTCCTCAGGAGTAGCAGAAGACTCATCGATTTCCTTAAGCTCCTTGTCTAGGAGATATTCATTGTCCTCATAGCGAGTGACCATCCTGATGTTCCTAATCCAGTCATCGAAATTAGTTCCATCGAAGATGACTCTCCCACACAAGTTCATGAGAGGGAAGGAGCTAGTAGGGTTTGAGCCAGAAGCAATGTTGGAAGACATCTGAAAAGAAAGAAAGGCAAAGTTTAGATTAGATAAGAGTCTTTAATATAACACCCAAATGAAATATTAAGGCAAGGACCCAACATAATATTTTACAACATGGAACAGGGATGTCGTAATCCAACTTGCAAAATATTTGAAGGTAGGTAAATGACGATTCACCAATTTCCACCATGAAAAACGAAATAGATTATTAAGTTTTAATTGGATTGAAATTCCTAGATTCCTTTGAGATTCATTGAACTTTTCAATGGCATGTTTAAATCTCGATTATGCCCTTTAGGTTTGTGACTGGGATACCGAGGATCACAAACAAGGTGTGAATAACCATGCAAATTAACTTGGTACACTTGATGTCATTTATCACCTAATCGATGTGCCGGTTAACCACACACGCTCCACCGATCTATGACAAACATCAAGCTATCCTTTGCCACCCTTACTAGACCATGTTAGTGTGTCGGTTACCCACACACGCTCCACTAACGACTTGGTAAGGTGCAAACTACAATTTCATGGATTAGCATCAAATTCACATTTTCCTAAAGTAACTAAGATTGGGAATTTAATAAAAGTTTAGTTACTTTATAATTATCATTATACTTTTAATGAGGATTAATGGTCTATCCTACCCGTTCGGCTAACGGTAAGACTGACTTGTTATATATATATATATATATATATATATATATATATATATATATATATATATATATATATATATATATATATATATATAGATAATTATTAAACTTATAATATTATAATACTATAAGGGTTGAATTTTAAACTTTTTAAATTCTAGGGTTTGGAATTAAAGTATTCTTAAGTGAGACTTTACAAATTCCAAAACTTGAGGGCAAGTTTTGACACTGTTCAAAACTTTTCATTTTCTTAACTTATGAGTTTAATGACTTTTAAAGAAAAGACTTTTGGTTTTCATAATTTGAGGACAAGTTATGGAGTCCATTAAAACCATTAAGATCATTAATTTAAATAACACAATAGTCAAAAATTCATACATGATCTAGTTAAACTCATATGCACAAGATAATTCATATCATCAATCTTCAAGAAATTAGCCTAATCATATAAACTAATACAAATATTGAAATTATGACAATTATCTTTTAATTGGACAAGCATGATCATTACCGTATCAAAAAACAGATTTCATGGTTCCAAAAACAGTTTGAGGTAATGATCCTAATCCAATTTGGCCAAAAAAAAACTCGAAATTCTGCAAACAGGGGCATCACCACGCCGTGGTGGGCATGCAGAAACGAAATTGGCATATTTTCCAGCTTTGAAAATAACACAATGCAACAATATAACAGAATACAATCCTAGGCTCTGATACCACTGATGGGTTTTGAGCATCCTAACAACCTTAAGGTGCACATAAAACCCTAAATGCTTTGGATCTATGTTTTCTCTAATTATACATGCAGTTTGATTTTCCAAAGCATTACCCTAACTAGCATACAAAACATGGGTACTTGTATAACAAATACTAGTTAGATGACATACCTTTTCTTGTAGCTTGATTCCTTGGACCTTTAAGAGCCTATCACCCCAAATATGATGCATCACATGCTTCACACAACACCACCAACAATGGAGGACTTGAAAGAGAATGTCTTGCACCAAAATCGGCTATAGCTCTTCCAAAGACTACTTTTGTGCCGATTTTAGGAGCTTAGGTTCTTCTTATATAGTGTTGCAAAACTAGGGTTACACCATGTAAACACTAATGTGCATGAACTTTCATATTCCTTAGGCTCCATGGGTTTAAACCTCCATGAAGCATCCATGGGTTGTCACATTGGTTCAGCCTGTAACGCCTGTGTTTCGGGGCTAAGCATTTTAGACGATGTAATAGTCTAGGTCAACTATTGTAACTCTTTTTGAAGTAATAAAAATGAATTATTTGAATACTATGTGAATTATGTGTATTTGTGTGCTTATAACTTATTTATAAATGTATAATAAATAAAGAACAAAAATAAGCTTTAAAATTAAAGTGTGAGATAAGCCCAATATATTTACATAAAGTTTTAGTGGTCGAAACAAGGATTCTGGGGATATAAAGAACGCCGAAATCCGAGTTATAACGAAGAAGTTATGACCCGTCGAAGTTTCGCGACGGAACCGGCACGATACCGGGAAGCGTAAATAGTGAATTTACGATAGAGTGACTTTTAGCCTTAGCGATCTAAACGAAAGTCGTAGAGTACGTTAAACCGAGAGCGTCCATAAAAAGAACACCCAAATCTGACTTTGTATGAGGAAGTTATGATTTTTCGAAGTTTCGACTTAGCAGTGTACAACCCGAAGTTCGAATATTAGATCGAGCGGTTTTAGCCGACACAACCTAAACCAGAATCGAAGATCTCGTTAATAGTAGCATAAACATAAAAAGACAGACGAAAACGGACGTCGGATGAAGAAGTTATGAGATTTTAACGGACCAATCTTGTCTCGGCCTGTTAATAATTAAACTTTTAAAATAAATTCAAAATTATCCGACAGAGTCTAAACGAAAGTTGTAGAGTACGTTCCCACCTACGCGTGGATATAAAGAATGTTGAAAACGGAGCTCGTATGCGAAAGTTATGATTTTTAGAAGTTAAGTGTGCAATTTGTGAAACTGTGATGGCGTGGCACGATCCTAGCCTTCCCTTGCTCCCCACGGCCTCGCACCAGATGAAGACATGTCGCCTTCGCTCTACGCCCCGCGTCCGAGGTTGGGTACGCCCAGCGTACCTCGGTTCTTATCCATCCGAGTCCGAAGTGCGAGACAGCTGGATCCACCTGGCAGCCCTATCCGAAGCTACACGCCGCGTAGCTGCTGAACGCCCAACGTTCGTCCGAAGCCAGCAGCCTATAAATAGCTGCGAGATTTGTCGGATTTTTCACACCATTCTCCTTCTCTCTCTAAACTACTTTCTCTCTCTAAGGTTTTTAACCCCCTAAACCCTAGGAAACCTCCCTAGCACCCGAAGGAAGCCCCGAAGCTCCCGAAGTCCCGAGAAAAAGGGTCTTTCGGTTCGGAAATGCTGCTCCAAGCGAAGCCCGGTTTTCTTTAAAATCCGTTGTAAGTGAGCTACGCCTATGAAATTTTTAATATAGCTTTTAAATAATTATAGTAATGTTATTAGGTCCTTAAAATAATTATTTGGGCTATTATTATGAGTTATATAGAGTGTTGTTTAACGCTTATATAATAATAATAATAGCTAGACTATTAATTAGTCGCGGTTAACGTTAGACTAAACCCTAGTGGTATTGATACTAGGTTTTGTCGAGGGAAAATTATTTTGAGATAACGAAGCGCTATTCAAGTGCAGAGTCACCACCTTTCAGGTGAGTGCATAGTCACTTTCATCTTACACATAGATATGAAGCATTTTAATATAAATGACGTGCTATGCGTGCATATTGTCTGAATACTTGCTGTCTATGCGGGGTGAAAGATTTTTATACATGTTTTAAATGATTTAAACTGTATATGTATTTTATATCTACAAAAATGTTGGGGTAAAACATGGGTAGATGTAATAGACGATGTGTGATAAAATGATGAGAAGCCTCGATGTTGTTGTTGTTGATTCTGTCATCTAGCGGAGTATGGATGACGACCACAGACTCTTCTAGACAGTCCAGTAGAACGCCAGCAGGCTCGCAACCTGTAGGTGTTTGTGAACGATGTGTTCACTGGTGTACTCCATCCCCCTCATGGTTGCCTTTAGGACATTTATTGCTGAGGAACCCCTTTAGCAGTAGTGTCCATCCCGATGATGATCCTTAGGCTAGGTCCTTTATGATAGGTGTTTAGGGACGTAAAGTGAGGATACCAGGAATGGGTAATCGGGTTATTGTTGATTGATGAAATTAATAAACTTATCTATTGTAGGTTGAAAACCATATGTGCTCACCAGGCTCCCAAGCCTGACCCACTCAGTTTCATGTATTACAGGTAGTGGAGCTCGAGCATAGATGTGATGTTTTGGATGAGGGATTACGGATATAGGCCTGTAGATATGAAATAATGTAGTAAGGCTTATATTGTACTGTTTATGCTTTTGATCTGTATCGAACATGACATCCCAATGTTTTTAATGAAATACATTTCTACGGAAATGCTTTGATAAATCTTTATCATATTTTATTTTGGGAACAAATTCTGCAACACTTTTATTTAAAATGTTACTCTGATTTTTAAACAAAGCATAAACAAAATCGGTCTTTTCTGGCCGTGAAAATGGGGATGTGACAGTTGGTATCAGAGCATTAGTTTAAGCGAACTAGGAATTTGTAGGATTTCCAGACTTAAACTTGAAATGCTAAGCGATGATTGTGAGATGTGAGCACTAGCTTATTTAGGAAGTATGCCTAATATGCCTTATGTGGTAAATGCTTTATGCCTTATATGTTGTTATTTGTTCGGATCTATGGTCTGTTGCCGACCGGATCTGGAAACCTTATGTGTTTAGGATTCTAAACGTACGACTACGATATTAGAACTAACATGTAAACGTTTCGGAGAAATAAGGATGATTTAAACGTCAATCCTAAATAAAGATCTAAATTCACCTTATTCGGCGTATAGATCAAAATGGCGAGAACCCGAAGTGGAGTCGGGAATGCAAACGTGTGACACCCAAATTTTTTGCAAAAATTTTAAACTTTTCAAACTCATCTTAAATTAAATCAAACAACTAAAAAAGTCATAACACAATCCATCAAACTTAACAATCATATAAAATAAGTGCGGAAGAAATAACAATAATAAGGTCCCAACAAAAATAACTAGTAGCGATGTCCGGTGCTCCATGTCAAGCCTTAGCCTCTTTAATCTTGACACCTGAAAAATTATAAGGGAAACCGTAAGCACAAAGCTTAGTGAATTCAAACACAGACATTGTACTAACATTCATATTTACTAACCCTAATCCATTTTCCAATTATAATTGTATAATAAGGACAAAGAACGAATCAATTCCTATAATACAAGAAGGACTTGTAGGTTTGAACCGCACCGGGAAGATCCCGTATCATTTGGCCCTAATCACCGCACCTCACGATGAGTATTACGTTGGTGATCTTACCTACCCACCGCACCGGTAAATCCGTATCCTTTGTTGGTGTCCCTATATCCATAATTAGTTACATACAGTGAACATGTACGAATTAAAACAATGGTTATATAGCATGCCTTTATAATAAATTCAAATAATCACACACGAGCTAACTAGCAAACACAAACATCAATACAACGGTGTGAGAGAACTCACCTTGAGTGAGTAGTAAGGATAGCTAACAATCAAATAATTCTACCAAGCTTGAGCAAACTTCAAAACCTCACCTAAGAAGGACTAAAGGTTAGAAAGGAGAAGTAATGAAGCTATGAGTTGAGAAAAGAGTAATCACAGCAAGGTCTCTACAACAGACCTGCAGTTCAAAACGGATTTACTCCAAAATCTAAAACAGAAACATAGCTTTAACTAAATTTTATAGGAAACTATTATTGTTCAGAATTCCATAACTATAAAGAACTCCTTCTAACTCCAAAGGATGAATTAAATATGAATTTTACAAAAAGGTGTATCACTTCTGTCTCCAACAGGACAGTCAAGTGATGTTGGCCAATTCTACCCAACTTGTGAGTAGAATTCGTCCAAACCAAAATTCAGAGAAGTAAAGGACATACAAATGAAAGTCTCAGAGTTTGAATTGAATGAAAATCATTTACCAAGCTCCGGATATAAAATTCACATTGTGGACAATCACAGCACTAGTAAAAGCTGGTGACTGCCCACTGATCTGGAGTGTGGATCCATTCTAACCAATTTATAATTGGAAATAACACCCCATCTGCTCTATATCTTAAATGCATAATATAAGAAACATATAGAAACTTGGAATCACTTTGGATCCTTTTCCAAGCCTTAGAAATGATGAAATCAAAATGACATATCAGAACAGACCCGAATCCGACCTAACAGCAAGGATGCCATTATTTCCCATAGATAAATTCCTTATCAGTGAGGTTATCCTCCTTAAGAAAGTTATCCAACTCAATTTGGGAACTTTTGGAACTGGTTTGGGGTCCGTTTGAGTTATAGAGCTCAAGATATGGTTTTTACAAAATGACTATAGATCTGATGATAAACAGAATTGTAGTCACCCGTGATTCCTTTTTGGCTTATCCATCCTTCTCCCTTTGAAACACATTTTAAGATGTGTTCATCATCCCAATTCAGTCCCCATGATCATGGTGGTACTAAAAAGGGTTAGGGATCATTAGGATTTCATTTAGCCACAAGAATGTAATAATAATCAACATGAAAATAAACATAAAGCACATAAAATCACCATTCTCCCTTTTAGGGTTTCCATGATCTTTTGCAACATGTAATCACCTAGATCCATCATCCACCATATATGGGGTGAAGATAGGATCTTGAGATGATGTATAACATACCATTATTTGCAAATAACAAAAGAGATACAAATCAAATAAGAAGGAGTAGAAGTGAAGATGAAATCATAAAACTAGAATAAGGTTATGAATCAACTTGTAAGAAATGATAAGGAGGTTCATACCAATATGAATCAAGGCTGGAAATGAACAAGAATTAAGCTCCAAACAACATCCCCTTGGCTGCTCTTGATCCCAAAGAGAGAGAGAAGGACGGTTGTGAGGGAGAGAGAGAGAGAGAGAGAGAGAGAGAGAGAGAGAGAGTAGGGTTTAGAGTGTTTTTCTTGTGTGTGTTCCAAATGACTCAATTAACACATTAAGTACTATTTACTAGATGGACTTTGTAAATAGGCCTATAGCCCATGGACTTCAATAAAAGGAGTTTACAAGATGATCAAAAGAGTCTAATAACATAAGAAATCAGACCTTGGTTAAATAAATTAACCCAAGGTTACAAGAATAATTAAATTAAAATAACTAAACGTACCGAGAAAAAACCGGGGCATTACAAAAAGGAAACAGAAATCCACCCCCAGTGATACAGCAAATACCTGTTGTAGTAGAAGTTGCACCCGAGCCAATCACCATGGCTGGAGTACAAGCCATGATTCGGGCTATGTTAGCGGAACAAAGGGAAGAAATGAGGCAGATGTTGAATAGGGACGAACCTACCATGCCCGTTGAGCAACCCGAGCTGAGTCCCGAGCAATCGAAGGAAGGGAACTATAGCCGCCATGTGAGTCAAGTTGGGACTCAAGGAGAACGAAGGAATGACCCAGAGAGGGGAAACGACAAGGATGGGCGGATGTGTAAGAATTTCTTGGGTGCCAAGCCACCAAGTCTCTCAGGAAGCCCAAAGCCTGTTGAGATTATGGATTGGATCTCCGAAATGCAGATGGTGTTCGTGAGCTGCAGCTGTAGCGAGAAACAGAAGATCGTCTTCACAGTAAGACAACTGAAAACTGGAGTCTTAAGCTGGTGGAAGCTATTGGCGGATACAATGTCGTGAGGAGAAGCGCTAAAGATGTCATGGGATGAGTTCTTGGAACAACTGAAGGCGCAATACTGTTCAGAAATAGATCTGATTGATCTGAACAATGAGTTCCAAAACCTAAAGAAGGGGAGAATGAGCGTTGACGACTACGCAACTTCATTCACGGAGAAGATGAAGTTGTTTCCATACCTAGTGCCAGCCGACTTTGGCCCGACAGTCAAGATGGCAACCACTCTGAAATCAGCTGTTCGAGCAGCTAAGAATGTGGAAACCCAGCAGAAGGAAAGGGGTCTGGAGAGGTCCGAGGTTGGTGAGAAAAGGAAATTTGACGGATCCTCGAGGTCCGGTAAGAAGAGTAAATTCTCGAAATCTGGTTCGAGAGGAGGAGGAGCCGAAGCAAAATGGTGCGACAAGTGCAAGAAGAAGCACCAGGGGAAATGTGACGGAGGAGTCACTTGTTTCAAATGTGGAAAGCCTAGGCACTATGCCAACGAGTGCACATTCACTAAGAAGTTATGTTATGAGTGCAACGAGGAAGGGCACATTTCGAGGGACTGCCCGAAGAAGAAGGAAGCAGGAAGACCCAACATTCCACCGAAGCCGAAGGCGAGAGCCTTCCAGATGATGCTCGAGGCTGCGAAGGAGGCGGCAGACGTCGCTGTTGGATTAATGTCTAAGTCCATAACTATATTTGGTATGTACTTGACCCGACCCGGCATGGTCCATTTGGGTTGCACTTCACCGACACAATTTATATGGATAGTCTTTTGAGAATAGTATATTTATGATTTATATTAATATATTATAAGTTCTAATATATTAATATATAATCATATTATTTAATTAGTATTGATCAAGAATTAATTTATAATTAATTAAGTGATCAAAAGGAAGTAATTAAATATGGACTCTTAGATATATATATATATATATATATATATATATATATATATATATATATATATATATATATATATATATGTGTGTGTATGTAGTGGGCCAAGTTCATTTAGGTTGGGCTAAGTCTTCATGGATAGTCCATGGAGCTTTAACCCATGGATCCTAGGAAATGAAAGGTCATGGGTATTAGGGTTTAACCCTAATCCTCCACACTATATAAAGGGTCTTATGGTTCATGAAATTATGCTAGTGGCTAGTGTGGATACACTAAAGAGGGCAATAACCGATTTCATAGTGTGAGCCAAGTATCCATATTCTCTAAAGGCTTTCCAAGGTGTTTTGGTGATTTGTGATTCCACTTGAGGCTTCCACACTATTGGTGCTAAGCTCTTAAAGCTTGAAGACATCAAGCTACATCAAAAGGTATGTCATCTAACTAGAACTTTGTAGTATAGGTGCTTCATAATATGCTAGTTAGGATGAAACCTTGGAATATTTAATATTTGCATGTATAATAGAGAAAACATAGATCCAAGGTTTATAGAGTTGCATGTACACCATAGGAGTGTTAGAATGCTGAAAACCTACAGTGGTATCAGAGCCATGGATTGTTTTCTGTTATATTGATGCAAATGTATTTTTTTTCAAGTTGAAGGAAAAAAAAAAGATAAAAAAACATGAAGTTTGTCAAATTTTATGATAATTACTTGATTTTATGAAAAACTAATTATTTATAAAATTTGAGTCACTTTACTACAAGAGTTGAATTAGGTCAATTTATTAAAAGATAGAATGATATGATTATTTTATTTTATTTGTTTTAAAAGTTTGATCTAAATGGTTTTAAGGAGTTACAAATTTTGTCATAAAATTTTGGAACTGAAAAGTTTTTTTGAAGTTATGATCTTAAGAGTTTTGAAACTTCCATAAGTTATGGATGTGAAATGTCTCATTTATTAACTCTTTAGGTTATGAATTCCAAGAGTCTTCAAAGGATAATTGTCAAAGTTTCAAGATTTGTATTAGTTTATATGATTATCTAATTTCTTGAAAATTGTTGATGTGAATTATCTTTACTTATGAGTTTAATCTAGATCATAGAAAAATTATTTGATTATTGTGTTAATTGGAATATTTGATCTTAATGGTTTTTATGAACTCCATAACTTGTTCTCAAGTTATGGAAAGTGAAGAGTTTTTCTTTTTAAAGTGTCATTAAGTCTCATAGGTTATGAAAATAGAAGAGTCGCTATTTTTAATGTCATCATTAAATGATTTAATGTCTTCCATAACTTGTCCTCAAGTTATGGAACTTGATTTTTTTTTTTTCATTAAACCTTAATTAAACTCATAAGTTATGAAATGAAAAGTTTTGAATAGTTTCAAAACTTGCCCTCAAGTTTTGGAATTTGTAAAGTTTTCACTTATGAATATTTTAATTCCAAGTTAAGCCCTTAGAATTTTAAAAGTTAAAATTCAACCCTTATACTTTATAATATTATAAGTTAATAATATTTATATATATGTATAAGAGTAAAGTCGTCTTACCATTAGTAGGCCTCATTCACGAAGTCGGTCTATAAGGGGGGTATAAGGTTACTGCCTATAAAATGGCAGTTTAATGGGTGTCCACTCTCACCCACCGCTTCCTTGACCGGTGGAGGGTCGTTAGCCGAACGGGTAGGACAAGGACTATAATTCTCCCTTCATTAAAAGTATTAATGATAAATACTAAGTAACTAAACTGTTATTAATACCCAATCTTAGTTACTTAGGAAAATGTGAATAAGGTGTTAATCCATGAAATTACACTTTGCACTTTGTTTAAGCTGTTAGTGGAGCGTGTGTGGTTAACCGGCACACTAACCTGGACTTAACAAGGTAGGCAAAGGGTAACTTAATGTTTATCATAGTATCGTTGGAGCGTGTGTGGTTAACCGGCACATCGATTGAGGGGTAAATATTAAGGGTACGAAGTATATTTGCATGGTTACTTCACACCTTGTTTTGTGATCCTCGGCATCCCAGTCACAAAACCTGAAGGGCACACTCGAGATTGAAACATGCCATTGAAAAGTTCAATGAATCTCAAAAGAATCTAGGAGTTTCAAAACCAATTAAAACCTAATAATACATTTCGTTTATCTTGGTGGAAATTGGTGAATCGTCATTCACCTACCTTCAAATATTTTATAGCTTGGATTACGGCATCCCTCTTCCAAGTTATAAAATAGTTTGTTGGGTCCTAGCCTTAATATATCATATTGGGTGTTATATTAAGGACTTAAATCAACTTTACGTGAATTTCTCCCATTGTTGATGTCTGGTTTAGACAACAATGAGTGTAGGTGCTTCATAGTATGCTAGTTAGGATGAAACCTTGGAATATTTAATATTTGCATGTATAATAGAGAAAACATAGATCCAAGGTTTATAGGGTTGCACGTACACCATAGGAGTGTTAGAATGCTGAAAACCTAACAGTCGCTTCAGGTACCTTTCTTGTAAATGGATTGCCTGCCAATATACTGTTTGATTCCGGAGCAAACTACTCCTTTGTGTCGCATAAGTTTGGTAGGAAACTAGCATTTCCCGTAGAAAACTTGATAATGCCCTGATTGTAGAAGTTGTCAGTGGCAAGTTCGTACCTATTAGTGATCGTATTAGGAACATCATCATTGACTTAAACAGAAACGAATTCCACGAGGAGCTATTACCCATAGAGTTAAACGGTTTCGACATCGTTTTGGGAATGGATTGACTTAGCGCCAACGATGCTGAGATTCTTTGCAGAAAGAAGATAGTAAGGGTGAACCCACCCGGAAAAGAGTCGTTTATGGTGTACGGGGACAAACACAGAGTAAATTCTGGAATCATTTCCCTGATGAAAGCCAGGAAATGTTTGTCTAAGGGATGTGCATCGTACTTGGCATTCGTAATCGATGCAAAGAAGGAGAAAAAGGAGGTGCAGAGTATACCAGTTGTGTGTGATTATCCGGAGGTCTTTCCCGAAGATCTTCCTAGATTACCGCCTGATAGACAAGTGGAGTTCAGAATAGACTTGTTACCAGGAACAACACTGATAGCAAAGGCATCGTACCGATTAGCACCGACGGAGATGAAGGAGCTCATGACGCAACTTCAGGAGTTGTTGTACAACGGTTTCATTCAACCTAGTTCATCGCTCTGGGGAGCTCCGGTGCTATTCATGAAGAAGAAAGACGGAAGCATGAGAATGTGTATAGACTACCGAGAGCTGAACAAGGCAACGGTGAAGAACAAGTATTCATTGCCAAGGATTGATGACCTATTCGATCAGCTGCAAGGTTCGAGCTATTTCTCAAAGATCGATCTCAAGTCAGGATATCATCAGCTAAAGGTAAGAGAGCAGGATATTGAGAAGACTGCATTCAGAACAAGATATGGACACTACGAGTTCTTGGTTATGTCCTTTGGACTAACCAATACTCCAGCAGCGTTCATGGATTTGATGAACATGGTTTGTAAACCATTCCTCGATAAATCCGTGATAGTGTTCATAGATGACATTCTCATCTACTCGAAAAGCCAGGAGGAGCATGGCCAGCATCTACGAGAAGTGTTGGAAGTCTTGAAGAAGGAGAAACTGTATGCAAAGTTCTCCAAGTGTGATTTTTGGATCCAAGAAGTCCAATTCTTGGGTCATGTGGTTAACCAGGAAGGGATAATGGTTGACCCAGCAAAAATCGAAGCGGTGACGAAGTGGGAACGACCAAAAAGTCCCACGGAGATTCGAAGCTTCCTAGGATTAGCCGGATATTACCGACGATTTATCCAAGGCTTTTCTTCGATAGCTGCTCCATTAACAGCTTTGACCCATAAAGGAGCTACTTATACATGGAGCGAGAAGCGCGAAGAAGCATTCGAAAAGCTAAAGAAGAAATTATGTGAAGCACTGATCCTTTCTCTACCCGATGGAGTTGAAGACTTCGCGGTATATAGCGATGTGTCGGGAGTCGGGTTGGGATGTGTTCTGACCCAAAGAGAAAAGGTGATAGCATATGCCTCTCGACAATTGAAAGAGCACGAAAAGAACTACCCCACTCATGATCTGGAGTTGGCAGCGGTAGTATTCGCCTTAAAGATATGGAGGCATTACCTCTATGGCACAAAGTGCAAGCTTTTCACTGATCATAAGAGTCTCCAGTATCTCTTTAATCAGAAGGAATTGAACATAAGACAAAGACGCTGGCTAGAGTTACTCAAGGAATACGATTGTGGATACTTTACCACCCAGGTAAAGCAAACGTTGTCGCTGATGCTCTCAGTCGAAAAGTCAACCTTGAAAGGAAAAGGCCAAGAGCGTTGAGAATTGAAGTCGTCTCGACGATTGTGGAAAGTATTAAGAAAGCTCAAGAAGAAGCTACAGAAAAGGATGACCGAAAAGAAGAACGTTTGGGAAAAACGTTGGTATTCGGTACAAACCGTCAAGGACTGAAGGTATTCCAAGATCGGATTTGGGTACCTAAGACAGGAGGAGTAAGAGAACTTCTGATGGAAGAAGCTCACAAGACCATGTACTCGATTCATCCCGGTAGCATAAAAATGTATAGGGACCTAAAACCCTACTACTGGTGGCCGAAGATGAAGCTCGATGTTGCAAAGTATGTGGTCGAGTGTGTAACTTGTGCAAGAGTCAAGGCACAACATCAGAAACCAAACGGGAGTTTGGAACCCTTACCTGTACCCATGGGTAAATGGGAAGACATCACCATGGATTTTGTAACTAAACTTCCCAGGACGAAGAACGGACACGACATGATTTGGGTGGTCGTGGATCGTTTCACTAAGAGTGCACACTTCATAGCAGCCAACGAAAGGTGGTCTATGGATAAGCTCGCAAATACTTACATGAAGGAGATAGTAAGACTTCACGGTGTTCCTCTAACGATTGTATCCGGTCGTGATAGTCGTTTCACGTCGAGGTTTTGGAGGAGTCTACAAGAGGAATTGGGTACGAAGTTGTGTTTGAGTACATCTTATCATCCGCAGACCGATGGTCAGAGTGAAAGAACGATTCAGATACTGGAAGATATGCTAAGAGCATGTACCCCCGAGTTCCAAGGTAATTAGGATGAGCACTTACCTCTAGTAGAATTTTCCTACAACAACAGTTTCCACTCGAGCATCAAGATGACACCCTATCAAGCTTTGTACGGACATAAGTGTCGTACGCCGTCTTGTTGGCTTGAGGCTGGAGAAAAGCAGTTTATGGGCTCCGAGATAATCCATGAGACTGCTGAGAAGTTGAAGCTGATCAGGGAAAGGATGTTAGCAGCTCAAGATCGTCAGAAGAGCTATGCTGACAAGAAAAGACGACTGATGACCTTCGAAGTTGGGGATTCAGTTTTGCTTAAAGTCTCACCGTGGAAGGGACTTATAAGATTCGGGAAACGAGGAAAGCTAAGTCCAAGGTTTATTGGACCATTCAAAGTTCTTCAGAAGATTGGGGACCAAGCCTACAAACTCGAATTACCCGAAGAACTAGATGGTATTTATAACACCTTCCATGTGTGTTATTTGAGGAAGTTAACGGGAAAAGTTCCCGACATAATCCCGATCTCAGAGTTAAGAATGGATGAGAATAAGAGGCTAATCGAAGAGCCCGAGGCAATCATTGACCGTAAGACTAAGAAGTTACGACGCAAGATGGTCGACTTAGTGCTAGTTCGATGGAAACATTCGAATGGGCCGAATCTCACTTGGGAAACCGAAAGTTACATGATGAGTCGCTACCCGCATCTGTTTGCTGATGCATGATTCCGGGACGGAATCATCCTAAGGGGGAGAGAATTGTAACGCCCGTGTTTCGGGGCTAAGCATTTTAGACGATGTAATAGTCTAGGTCAACTATTGTAACTCTTTTTGAAGTAATAAAAATGAAATATTTGAATACTATGTGAATTATGTGTATTTGTGTGCTTATAACTTATTTATAAATGTATAATAAATAAAGAACAACATAAGCGTCAAAATTAAAGTGTAATATAAGCCCAATGTCTTTACATAAAGTTGTAGTGGTCGAAACAAGGATTTCGGGGATATAAAGAACGCCGAAATCCGAGTTATAACGAAGAAGTTATGACCCGTCGAAGTTTCGCAACGGAACCGGCACGATACCGGGAAGCGTAAATAGTGAATTTACAATAGAGCGAGTTTTAGCCTTAGCTATCTAAATGAAAGTCGTAGAATACGTTAAACCGAGAGCGTCCATAAAAAGAACGTCCAAATCTGACTTCGTATGAGGAAGTTATGATTTTTCGAAGTTTTGACTTAGTAGTGTACAGCCCGAAGTTCGAATATTAGATCGAGCGGTTTTAGCCGACACAACCTAAACGAGAATCGAAGATCTTGTTAATAGTAGCATAACGATAAAAAGACAGACAAAAACGGACGTCGGATGAAGAAGTTATGAGATTTTAACGGACCAATCCTGTCCCGGCCTGTTAATAACTTAACTTTTAAAATAAAGTCAAAATTAGCCGACGGAGTCTAAACAAAAGTTGTAGAGTACGTTCCCACCTACGCGTGTATATAAAGAACGTCGAAAACGGAGCTCGTATGTGAAAGTTATAATTTTTAGAAGTTAAGTGTGCAATTTGCGAAACTGTGATGACGTGGCACGATCCTAGCCTTCCCTTGCTCCCCACGGCCTCGCTCCAGATGAAGACACGTCGCCTTCGCTCTACGCCCCGCGTCCGAGGCCGGGTACGCCCAGCGTACCTTGGTTCTTATCCATCCGAGTCCGAAGTGCGAGACAGCTGGATCCACCTGGCAGCCCTATCCGAAGCTACGCGCCGCGTAGCTGCTGAACGCCCAGCGTTCGTCCGAAGCCAGCAGCCTATAAATAGCTGCGAGATTTCTCGGATTTTTCACACCATTCTCCTTCTCTCTCTAAACTACTTTCTCTCTCTAAGGGTTTTAACCCCCTAAACCCTAGGAAACCTCCCTAGCACCCGAAGAAAGCCCCGAGGCGCCCGAAGTCCCGAGAAAAAGGGTCTTTTGGTTCGGAAACGCTGCTCCAAGCGAAGCCCGGTTTTCTTTAAAATCTGTTGTAAGTGAGCTACGCCTATGAAATTTTTAATATAGCTTTTAAATAATTATAGTAATGTTATTAGGTCCTTAAAATAATTATTTGGGCTATTATTATGAGTTATATAGAGTGTTGTTTAACGCTTATATAATAATAATAATAGCTAGACTATTAATTAGTCGCGGTTAACGTTAGACTAAACCCTAGTGGTATTGATAATAGGTTTTGTCGAGGGAAAATTATTTTGAGATAACGAAGCGCTATTCAAGTGCAGAGTCACCACCTTTCAGGTGACTGCATAGTCACTTTCATCTTACATATAGATATGAAGTATTTTAATATAAATCACGTGCTATGCGTGCATATTGTCTGAATACTTGCTGTCTATGCTAGGTGAAAGATTTTTATACATGTTTTAAATGATTTAAACTGTATATGTATTTTATATCTACAAAAATGTTGGGGTAAAACATGGGTAGATGTAATAGACGATGTGTGATAAAATGATGAGAGGCCTCGATGTTGTTGTTGTTGATTCTGTCATCTAGCGGAGTATGGATGACGACCACGGACTCTTCTAGACAGTCCAGTAGAACACTAGTAGGCTCGCAACCTGTAGGTGTTTGTGAACGATGTGTTCACTGGTGTACTCCATCCCCCTCATGGTTGCCTTTAGTACATTTATTGCTGAGGAACCCCCTTAGCAGTAGTATCCATCCCGATGATGATCCTTAGGCTAGGTCCCTTATGATAGGTGTTTAGGGACGTAAAGTGAGGATAATGGGAACGGGTAATCGGGTTATTGGTTATTGATGAAATTAATAAACTTATTTATTGTGGGTTGAAAACCCTATGTGCTCACCAGGCTCCCAAGTCTGACCCACTCAGTTTCATGTATTACAGGTAGTGGCGCTCGAGCATAGATGTGATGTTTTGGATGAGGGATTACGGATATAGGACTGTAGATATGAAATAATGTAGTAAGGCTTATATTGTACTGTTTATGCTTTTGATCTGTATCGAACATGACATCCCGATGTTTTTAATGAAATACATTTCTACGGAAATGCTTTGATAAATCTTTATCATATTTTATTTTGGGAACAAATTCCGCAACACTTTTATTTAAAATGTTACTCTGATTTTTAAACAAAGCATAAACAAAATCGGTCTTTTCTGGCCGTGAAAATGGGGATGTCACACAGCCCAACCTAAAGAATTATGGATCATTGGCCCACATTATAAGAATCAATGATTTACACAATCAATCCCCATATATTTAATTAGTCTCTTTTGATCACTAAATTAGTTCCAAATTAACCCTTGATCAATACTAATTAAATAATATGATTTCATATTAATATATTAGAACTTATAATATATCAATAAATCATAAATAACCTATTCTCAAATATCCATCCTGCAGATTGTTCTGGTGCCATGCAACCCAAATGGACCATGCTACTCTCGGTTCAAGTACATACCAAATATAGTTATGGAGTTAGACACCTTATCCAACATCACCACCATCCTGATCTGAAATACCATAACACAGAATGATCAAGATATCCAAAAAGGGGATCCTTCCACACCGGTTCTCCTTAGAGCTTCCAGATCTAACATTAGTTTGGGTACAGGTCATGTGCTTTCAGTACTACGGGCCCAATACTACCTTCCACACCTACCTGCCCCTTCCCCAAAGCTCCACCTGATAACTCTAATTCATCCCGGAACAAAACATAATTCCCAGACTACCGCATACTCAAATACTAGGCTATCCTAAGATTTGCTCAATCCCATCAAATCAGAATTCAAATCAACCATACAGGTTGCCTTATGCTTGCAAATTATACGCAGAACAGGATCAAATAGACTTTCGAATAACAGACTCTACACTAGGTCCACAACCAGACGAGGAATAGGAAATAAGGCCAAATCAATCATTCTAAGGCTATAAGATCCTAACCGTATACAATTTTTAAAGCATACACATAGCAAAATCCATCCGACTATAATAATCCAAATATTAGTATAACATGGATAATATATTGGGGAACTACTTACTTGAGCTCGGCCGATCACGCGCATTGCACTCTCCCCTTTTTCCATTTTAAGAAATTTTTAACTTTTTGATTTTTGAAAACAATTTTACCATTTCCTTTGTTTGAGTCCTGACACACCCGAGACTGTGCCTGAATCCCTCAAACCAAGGCTCTGATATGAACTTGTAATGATCCAAATTTCCAAATACATTTTTCATTTTTAAACAATCAAAACATTCCCATAAAATATGGAATCTCAATGACAATTTTTTTCTAAATCCATAACATCAACATTTTATTTCAAAATATCATAGTGTCCCCATATAAAATATCGGAGAGTGCATGTCGTACCATCAAACCTTGCCCTTGCCCTTAGGCTCTGAAGTACCTGAAACAATCAATAAAACTATAAGCTAATGCTTAGTGAGCTCCCCAGAGCATACCCTACATAATCACATAATCCATATTAGCTATATAAGCTACATAAACCACATAAGCCATGCATACTAACATATAAGGATGTCGTGGGCTCCCCCCAGGGTCTTATACCTACATGTCATGGGCTCCCCCCATGGTCTTTACTTTGGATGCCATGGGCTCCCCCACATGGTCTGATATCCGCCTGCCATGGGCTCCCCCTGGGGTCTTCCATGCAAATAAGACAAAGTCAACTAGCATACCATATATCACAGAAATAACTATCATACTGCATAACTCATATATAAACATATAGGGATGACGTGGACTCCCTCCAGGGTCTTACTCCTATGTGTCGTTGGCTCCCCCATATGGTCTTAACTACTTGTCATGGGCTCCCCCACATGGTCTTTACCTGGAAGGCCATGCGCTCCCCCACATGGTCTTGTATCCAACTGCCACGAGCCCCCCTGGGTCTTCACATATCTAGTCAATAAGTACTAGCACATTCTCATATACATGCATACCAGACATATCAGTAGTGACACCACAATGAATACTACAACTAACTAAATGGGCCGGCCTTGATGCCTTAGACCCATTGGTATGGTGAGGAGACTCACCTCTGTCTGCTGAATCCGAAAGCTGCTCTCCTAACAGTCTGTAACCACCCGTGCTGAACAATAATATCATTAACCCAAAGTTAGGGTTGAATATAATCCAATTAAAGAACCCAACCCCAAGTCCTTTCATAATGGCTCAAAAGTATTCCATTACTAATAGGCCCAAAGTCAATGTCCAAAATCATTAATGGGCCTCATGGCCCAATAAGGCCCAACCATAGCAACCATGGCCCAAGACAGATAAATTGGCCCATTAACTCAAACATGACCACGTCCAATGACTGATTAAGGCCCAAAACGGCTTACAAGCCCAAAATAAGTGCATGCCCATTTGAGTGCGTACGCCTTGCGTACCACTCCTTTATGCTTAGCATACTGAGTCCCTGAGCTGTATGCGCTGCATACGCTATACTACGCCCAGCGTACAAGCAACTTAAGCAACTTCTTCCATTAAGTTCTTAATATTTGATGTTCGAACGTCCAACTTTAGATCTGAGTCCATTAAGACGTCCTAAGGCATAAAGTTTGTAACTTTATTCCTTTGCATGTTCCATATGCTCCCAAAAACCCATTAAGACCTTTCCAAGAGTCTTAATCCTTGCATGAGGTAAAAACACCCATCAAGACACCATTTTTATGGCATGAATGAGTCAAGGGACCTTAGATCTACTCTTCCTAAGCTCTGGAGTTGATCCAACTCTCTAGAGATGATCCATGAACACAAAAAGGGACCATATAGAAAACCCTAGCTCTAGAAATGATAATGATGACCAAGGTGAAAGATTTTTACCTCCTCTAGCTTCCTAAGCTGCTGTAAATGCAAGATCTAGAAGCCCTTCCTCATTCAAGCTTGTTTCCTCCTTTTCCTTGAAGCAAACACACCAAAAGGATGGTGTTTAAACACTCACAAGCTCAAGAACACACACTCTAATGATTTTAGGGTTTTAGGGACGTTTGAGGGTGAAGGAGGCAAGTTAGGTTAAGGCTCAAATGAGGTAAGGATGCTTATATAGGTCTTAAGTCCGGAAATTAGGGTTTGGTTCTCTGTCATGTACGCCCTGCGTAAGCGAAACTCCGTCGCGATCCTTCCTCCATGGTACGCTAAGCGTACTCTTAGGTACGCCCAGTGTACTAAAAGGGACCATTTTTTCCAACTAAATCATTTCAAGGGTTCCAAGGGTAATACCTGATTTGGAGTGTTACACCTTTGCCCCTGTTGCAAGACTCGAGGCAGTACAAATTTTTCTTACTTATGCAGCTCACAAACATTTCAACGTTTATAAAATGGATGTAAAATGTGCATTCCTAAATGGAGTTCTGGAGGAAACGTTATATGTCGAACAACCACCTGGTTTCGTCAACGATAAGTCTCCTAATCACTGTTATATTTTAGATAAGGCAGTCTATGGGTTAAAACAAGCACCTCATGCCTCGTATGCAACTCTAACAAATTTTTTGAAAGTTGCTAAATTTAAACAAGGATCATTTGATCCCACTTTATTTCGAAAGAAAGTAGGGGATCACTTGATGCTCGTACAAATTTATGTCGATGACATTATTTTTGGTTCGACCGGTCCTTTGTTATCTAAGGAATTTGAGAAACTCATGAAAAGTCAATTCGAAATGAGTATGATAGGTAAAATTAATAACTTTCTGGGTTTGCATATTCGTCAAAGCAGGGAAGACATTTTTATTAATTAAGAAAAAATATACGTGCAATCTACTTCAAAGGTTTGGGATGACGAATAACACTAAAGTTAAAGTACTAATGGTTGTTGGCATACGCTTGAATCCTTCGTTGGATAATCCTGGTGCGGACTTAACGACATATAGAAGTATGATCGATTCGCTTTTGTATTTAACTGCAAGTCGACCTGATATTATCTTTTTTGTATGTAATTGTGCCAGGTACCAATCAAACCCAAAAGAACCCCATATCAATGCTGTTAATAATATATTTAGCTACCTCAAAGGAACAGTTTTGTTAGGATTATGGTATCCCTTGAAGACAGGATTCTCTATACAAGCATTCTTTGACGCGGATCTAGGTGGATGTCAACTTGATCGAAAGAGCACAACTAGCGGATGTCAATTATTGGATGGAAAGTTTGTGAGCTGGAAATCGAAAAAGAAAACTTGTGTTTCAATTTCGACTGCAGAAGCAGAGTATGTGGTTGATGTTGCATGCACATCACAAGTAATTTGGATTCAATTGTGATACTATCTAATTCATATGAAGAAAATTCCTTTGTATTGTGATTCACAAAGTGCCATTCACATCTGCTACAATCTATTTCAACATTCAAAAACCAAACACATTGCTCTTCAATATCACTTCATAAAGGAGCATGTAGAAGACAAGAACATTGAGGTCCATTTTGTCAAAACCATAGATCAACTTGCAGACATTTTCATAAAACATTTAGATGAAAAGTCATTCTTAGGGATTTTGAATGGATTGGGAATGATAGAAGCAAGTTATGTTCCATGTTCGTCTTGATTGAATTGTTGTCGATTCGTTGGTGTTTTTCTGAACCGTTCAGAGGTTACTGTTACCGTTCAGTGTTCGCATTTGAATTCACTCTGAATCATTCTGAACTCAATTCGCCTTCGGGGTAAAAGTTGTTCGATGTCCAACATGATTTGGGGTTCGGGTCAAGTCTGACCCGTTTCTCATCCATAATTACTTGGATTCTATGTTCAGTCCGACCTGGGAACCAGTGCTGGAACCGGAACCAGTGTTCTAATCTTGTCTGATAATTTTCAGTTTACGCTTTCAAGCTTTTTCAGTTTTTCGGTTCGGGTCAAGTCCGACCCGTTGCTCATCCATAGTTACTTGGATTCTATGTTCTTGCAGTTTTGTTATCAGTTGCTGTTCTTTGTAGTCACAACTGAAGCCAAAACTCTTCAAAGTCTATAATTCTTAGCTACTTTTTTATATGTTTTAAATTAACCTTTCTTAGTATGTTGTTTATGTTATTTCTGATCAGTTTATGGTAGCGAGGTTTATTTGAACATGCATAGACTATAAATTTGGAGTTGATTAGTTGAAAATACCAGGTTTGGATTCAATTCTCAAGTCAATAGGTTCACCAATGATCTCTCCATGGTAAGATGGGAGAGGGCTTTGGAATTTGGATCCACCTTGGACTACTTGGACCAAAAATATCTCATTGCAATCTAGAAAAACATTGTCTAAGAATAGGAAGCTTTTATCCACGAGGCTTCAATAGGTGAGCTATCACCTATAAGATCCAAACAGAATCAGCTTTAAAAAACATTGGAGTAGTAAAACTCAACTAAATAGCAATATACTTTGATGTCTTTGTGTATTATAGCATCTTATTTTAATTTCTTCTATAAAAACATTGTACTTCCAATTATGTTTGACTTATACAATGATTAGAAAATCATGAGAGACAGATACAAATTATAACCTTTGGTCATAAATGGGACTTTGGCTACTGATTGTAAAGGGATTCCACTAGAGACCTAAATACCCCTGACAAGCTTGTTATGAGCTGTAGGTAAATAATAGTCTTCCCGTTGCAATGTCTTGAAATTAATCCTTAACAAACAATAGAATGTTAGAAAATATTTGTTTATATGTTTTACGTGGTCAGCAAGCATTCCAAGACCCATGCCATCATTGAAATCCTTTACTCTACTTCCACCACTATTCTTGTAACATTCCGTTTATTAAATAAATAAATAGACAAATTAATGAATGAATAGTAGCCCTAAAATCAATAATAATGTAGCAAGGTGTTGGTCTCGAGGAGTTAATTGTTACAATTTTAGAAGTTGGAGGTTAAAAGTGTAAGTTCCGGAGTGGTTTGTAAATATTTATGAAGACAGGGACTGCTTGGTAAATTATTGGGACTTAATTTGAATATATTTTGGAGGCTAAGGGACTGAATGGTAATATATGGACTTCAGTTGAAAATAATTTGTAGAGGAAGGGCTGTTTGGTAAGTTATGGACCTAAAATGAAATAAATTTATGGAATCAGGGGCTAAAGGGTAAATGTTGGATTAAAGTTGAAAAGGGTCCTATGGGGAGGGACTAGAATTGTTTAATATGCAAAAGTTTGTATGGGGGCGGGACTTAAACTCGGTATCCTCTTTACCCTCCTGTTACATTGCCAAACCCTAAACCTAATGCACTTCTATAGCCGCTACAACCATGTGAGAGCTCCCTCAGCCGCTATTGCAACACCAAGAGTCGATCGCCACCTTTTGTCGCCCGCTACCCCGCTGTCGTGGTCACAAACCACCGGAAGAGCACCACAGTATCCAGCGTCGCGTTTCTCCAAGACGCCAATGAAGCTGTGAACCGCAAAGACCGAAGTATGCCACTACTCTCACTGACTGGTCAAACTGCAGTGGTCTTCCCTGTCTTCTTCTGCCGCTGCGCGATAGCTATAGTCGTCACTCCGGGCGGCTGTTGTGGCTAGCGTACTTCGCCGACTGCCTTGCGCCACCACGAGAATGGCTGAGATCGGGATGCACTTCAATGTTGAGCTCTCGATGAGTATATGTTCGTGTGGACGTGTGTTGCTTGGCAAGGACTCAAGAAAACTCGCCACCACCGTGAGGTGGTGGCTGTCATCGCAAATTGTCGCTGCTGCCCGCCATCTCGCGTCATCGCCGCCACCGTAGGCCACCAGGTGGGTGGCTATGTTACTATTCCGAGAAAAGAGTGTTTGTGTGTGTTTATTAAGTGAAGTAGTGGTTGGGTGTTTATTCGGTCGGAAAAGCCATCACCACCACCGTGAGGTGGTGGCTGCCACCTCCAACCACCGCTTGTCGCCACAAGGGTGGTTTGGTGTGTGTATGTGATATTTGTGGGTGTGTTCATTTGGTTAATTCGTTGTAATATTGTATTTTGATTGGAATGATTAAGAAAAACCCATCACCACCACCATGAGGTTGTGGCCGACGCCGTGAGCCGCCACTGACAACCACTACCCGATGAGGTAGTGGGTGGTGCCCAACTTAATTAATAACTAATTAATCAAAAACTTAACAAATGGATTATTTAGAACGTGATTGGGTTAGAAACCCTAATTAGGGTTTAGAAAACCCTAATTTTGGGTTTGTCGGTTTGGACTTATCGGGACCCGCGTTTTGGGCCATTGGAATTGAAGTAGGAATTACACCCGATCACACCGTATGACTTATCTAGTAGAGAGATGGACTTAATGGATTAAGTCCTTAATGGGTTAAGTAAGAAACACTTAACCTTAATCGTCATTTCATGTGAGAAATCCTAATTTTGGTTGGACCTGGAGTTGGGCCTTCCTGTTGGGTTTTAGTGATTGTGCTCTAGATGGGCCATCCAAGAACAAATATATGGACTAGAATATTTGAATTGGGCCTTAGGATTGGACAGGGTTGGGCCCAATTTGGAAAATTGGGCCATAGTTGGGCCTTGATAATTATGAGATATTGGATCCTTGGATGCCAAGAGTTAGACCAAGAATAAATAGTTGGGCCTTAAGGTAAGACCAAGTAAAGGTTTGGGCCCAATTTGGAAAATTAGGCCATATGTTGGGCTTTCGTTCATAGTTTGACTTTTGGGCCTTTGGATTGGGCCTTGAGCTTGAATCAAGCTAAGATGGGGGTAAAGTAGTCTTTTACCCCAAGCATGGACTCATGGTTATGTGTTAAAATCCCAATAATTAATTGAGTGTTATTTTGATATTTACAGTTCGGGAATCTGTCGTTCAGTAGCTAGAGTTTTATCCGCGGGACTTCAGCAATGCGAGGTGAGTCTTCTCCTGTAGGAACGGGTCAAAGGCACCAATGCCGGCGCGTTTATGTATGTTAGTATATGCCGGACTTAGGTCTGATTCCGGGGTTAGCTTGATGTAGATTATATGCATCCGTACTTCGGTCTGATGTCGGGGCAAGCCCGAGGAATGTTTGTATGCTTGATGTCTTCGTGATTTATTGCATGTGTTTGTGTATATGTTCCAGGATTCGGTACGATGTCAGGGCAAATCCGAGGAATGTTTAGCTTATATGTTATGTGTTATGTGTTCCGGACCTCGGTCCGATGCCGGGCAAGCCCGAGGAATGTTTATATGTTATGATATGTGTTTATGTTATATGTTTGTTGATATGATATATGTATACCGGACTTTGGTCCGATGTCGGGCGGGGCCCGATGCCGGGCGGGGCCCGATGTAGTGGGCTAGGCCCAAGTTATGTTTATGTTATATGCTTTGTTGATATGTTTATATGTATACCGGATTTCGGTCTGATGCCGGGCGGGGCCCGATGCGGGACTTGTCCGATGCCGGGCGGGGACCGATGTAGCTGGCAAGGCCTAGTTTATGTTATTATATGTATGGTATGTGGTAGTTTGGGAAGACTCACTAAGCTCCGTGCTTACAATTTTCAGTTTTGGTTTCAGGTACTTTCGGTAGCAAAGGGAAGAGCTCGGGATGATTGCAGTGCACACACCATTTGTTTAGCCTGTGATGTTTATACTCTGATATATTTTGACAGCTTTTATGATATTTTGAGATACACTATTTATGCTTTTTATATGATGATGATATTTATGGTTTTATTAATGATTTAAAAATGAAATTTTTTGCCTGTATTTTTGGGATGTTAGAAGTTGGTATAAGAGCCTTGGTTTGATGGATTAGGGTGCACTCTCGGGTGTGTCTGGACTCAAACTGAGGACTTGATATGAAAATTTTCAAAAGAAAATCATTTTTAAAATAGAAAAGGACTTGGAAAAGAGAAAAGGGTGTGGTGCATGCAATCAGCCGAGCTCAAGTAAGTACTCCCAAATTACCCATACAAGTTATGTTATGACATGATTATGATAACTTCATGCTAGACTAGGGCTAAGGATCTAGGAATGATGCCTTGTATGCCTGTTATATGTATATGAGAACTGCATGCTAGATTAGGACTAAGGATCTAGGGAGGATGCCTTATGTGCCTGTTATATGTTTATCAGCTTTATGAACTGCATGCTAGTACAGATTAGTCAGTGGTATGATGGCCTGATTAGAGTATGTTTAATTATGTTTACTCAATGCTCGAATGCTGCTTGCTTTGTGCTTTTAGAATTTCTAGTTACCTCTAACTAACTAGTAAAAAAATATGTTAAGTTACATATTGCGAGGACTAAATAATTTAAGAATGTTAGGTTTAGCTCTATTTAGCAGCTCTTGTCTGATTCCAACTGTTGTAGAGTAGGACCTCTCATTCAAAGAATTATCTAGTCTTAGTGATATGTAATGGTATTCGCGAGCTAGTTAGGGGAGATAGCAGGGACTTTTTATGCAGCTGATGGCAGAGAGTGAGTTGGTGATTACCCTAGGGCAAGCCTAGGATGAGAGTAGTTGAGAGCAGTAGCAGTAGAAGGGACTTGGTGGAGTCAAGGCAGTTCTTGAGGAAAGTACGGATAGATGTGGAAGGTAGTGTGGGTCCATACTACTGAAAGCAGAGGATCCGTACTCGAATCAAGGAAGGCTGATATGAACCCAAGAAACGTGTAGTGTGTGGGATCCCTCGAGTTATGATGAGTATTATGATGATTGTGACGGTATATTTCCGAGTATAGTGACGCTACATGGTAGACCAGATGGCAGTTCTGGTGCCGGCGAGGGATCAGGCTCAGACTCTGGAGCCGAAAAGATTGATGGTCAGATGAGGGAGTTCATTCCATCTAAGAGTATGCACATTATCACTTATCAGCCTCCTGTCATCTTCGGTATGATCAAGGAGGGCATTTTAGAGATTTGTGATGAGAGGCTGAGTGCGTTCTGCACTGAGATAGCAGCCATGATAGGGACACGTACGTTGATGTTTCGGGAAGTTTAGATCTTGTGAAGCTCCAGATTATCATGGGGCTAGGGACCCCATTGCTATTAGCAGATGGTTGGCAGATGTCGCCAACGCTTTTCGTACCAGCTGGTGCCAGAGAGGGACAAGGTTCGATTAACTTCCTGCCTCCTGAAGGAGAGGGCACATGATTGATGGGAAGAGGTTGGTAGTGAGTTGAGTGATGATGCGGTCGATGCTATGTCATGGGATGACTTTTTGACCAGATTTCGGGCAGAGTTTGCCCAGGAAAGTGAGGCACAACAGTTGGCGCAAGAGTTGTTGGATCTCCGCCAGACTACAGAGACTGTGGCAGAGATCACTGCCAAGTCTCGGGAGAGAGCTTAGTTGGTACCGCAGTATGCAACAGATGATGAAATGAAGAAGGTAAGGTATCATGACATACTGCAGAAGGATGTCAGGGAGATCGTGAGTATCTCGGGGTGCGAGACCCTGAATGATATGACTTCTAGAGCCCGAGAACGGGATATTGACTTGGAGCACATTGGGAAGAGGGAACCAGATCAGTTGCATATATTGAAGGGTCTCGGGAGGAGACCCACGATTTCGAATCAACTTTTGAGATGCCAGCAGGGCCAGATTCAGTACAACACTTGCGGGAAATTGCACGATAGAGTTTTTCGCTCCAAGAGCTTGGGTAAGGGTACGCTTGGGTTGTTTGTCTGATTGTGTTAGGTTTATATCTTCAAGTGATGTCATATGCCATCTGCATGCCGAGAATTATTAGTGGGTAGCGGAAGGTCATTTCCCTAATTGTGGATTCGGGAAGTGTTCATCTGGTTCCTAGAAGCTGTGTGACCTTTTGGATTGGCTAGTACTGGAGCACTAGTTGGTAAGAGCTGGTTGTCATCGGATCGATCGTTGGAAAGAGAGAAGGATTGGAAATTTTCCAATTTTCATGTATTGTGAAGACTTAGTCGAATCTAAGTGGGGGAGAATCATCTAGGGATCCAGAAGCAGGAGCAGTTTTGAAACTGGGATAAGTTTTGCATCCTTGTCAGAAAGGAAGACAGCCCAAGCGGCTATATGGATTGAGGATAGTGTGAGTTGGAAGTACGAAAAACTTGCCAATAACGAGATTGCGTTCTCGGAATGTTTGATAGCAGGCCTTAGGGAACCAGGTATGGGATTCCAGTCAGGACATGAGTTCAAGTTTGGGATGTTAGGTCGTGTGTATGATCGATGTTGGATGTGTTCGGATTAGTAATCAGTGATTGAGAGAACGTGGAAAGTGTTGTAAGTCTTCGGGTGTAGCCGTAGCATTCACAAGGTTAGCAGATAGTGCCAGAAGTGTTGCAAGTCTACGGGTGTAGCCGTAGCATTCATAAGGTTAGCAGATAGTGCTAGAAGTGTTGTAAGTCTGCGGGTGTAGCTGTAGCATTCACAAGGTTGGCAGATAGTGCTAAAGTGTTGTAAGTCTGCGGGTGTAGTCGTAGCATTCACTAGGTAAGTAGATAGCATAAGCGTATTGTTAGAACGCGGAAGGAACAATAGTACCCACCAGTTCGGGTGCAGCAGTGAGGGCGTGGCAAATCCACAGATTGGTTTACGGATTTCCCCAGATGAATTAGACATGTTTGAGCCAGTGATAAGACCGTAGGAACATCACTATAGTCATCGAAATCAAGGAAGCGATGGACCGTTTAAGGTCGTTTGTGATATAAGGCTACATTTTAGTCATGTAGCAATCACTTTTAGCCTTGGATTTGGATGATGTCAGGATTCAACGTATGGACCCGATCAGTTGGATCAGGAGGTCGTTAGAGCCATAGTGGAAAGATAACTAATGGAAATTATTGATAGACAATGATTTTGTTCGGAAGTTACGTGGGGCGACTGTGAGATTGCTCTTGGCTCAACAACCGGGCCAGACTTCAGCATTTCAGATAAGCTGGAACCAGGGAGGTTCCGATGGATTTTGGGAAGCAACCACGTGGCAGCATACTGTTTCAGGTAGTTCGGTGTTTCAGGCAGTTCAGTGCTTCAAACAGTTTCGGTGTCTCAAGCAGTAATGGTATTTTAGGATTTTATGTATGGTTAGAGTAACAATTTGTTGGGTAATGCTAAGTCACTCATAGCTGGATTCAGCAATAATGATTCTATATGGATGGTTTGTTAGGGAGTCGGACCATCTCGAGACCTCAAATTTCAGCTTGTGTAAGCGTGATTATGTTATAAGGGATTCATACATGTGCAGGTAGGAGAGCCCTGCAAGGGTTGGTACCAGTTACTTCGGGAAGACTGGGGTATACTCGGGATTGTCGCCATGTCGCTGGCGTATAAGGAATAGTAAGGAATGATTTCGAGGACGAAATCTAATTTAAGTGGGGGAGAATTGTAACATTCCGTTTATTAAATAAATAAATAGACAGATTAATGAATGAATAGTAGCCCTAAAATCAATAATAATGTAGCAATGTGTTGGTCTCGAGGAGTTAATTGTTACAATTTTAGAAGTTGGGGGTTAAAAATGGAAGTTCCAGAGTGGTTTGTAAATATTTATGATGGCAGGGACTGCTTGGTAAATTATTGGGACTTAATTTGAAGAGATTTTGGAGGCTAAGGGACTGAATGGTAATATATGGACTTCAGTTGAAAATATTTTGTAGAGGAAGGGTTGTTTGGTAAGTTTTGGACCTAAAATGAAATGAATTTATGTAATCAGGGACTACAGGGTAAATGTTGGATTAAAGTTGAAAAGGATCCTATGGGGAGGGACTAGAATTGTTTAATATGCAAAATTTTGTATGGGGGCGGGACTTAAACCCGGTATCCTCTTTACCCTCCTGTTACATTGCCAAACCCTAAACCAAAGGCACTTCTATAGCCGCCACCACCATGTGAGAGCTTCCTCAGCCGCCGTTGCATCACCAAGAGTCGATGGCCACCTTTTGACGCCCGCTACGCCACTGTCGAGGTCACAAACCACCGGAGGAGCATCGGAGTATCCAGCGTCGCGTTGCTCCAAGCCGCCAATGAAGCTGTGAACCGCAAAAACCGACGAATGTCGATGCTCCCACTGAACGATCGAACTGCAGTGGTCTTCCCCGTCTTCTTCTGCCGCTGCGCGGTCGCCATAGTCATCACTCCGGGCGGCTGTTGCGGCTGGCGTCCTTCACCGACTGCCTTGCACCACCACGAGAGTGGCTGAGATCGGGGTGCACTTCAGTCTTGAGCTCTCGACGAGTATATGTTCGTGTGGACGTGTGTTGCTTGGCAAGGACTCAAGAAAACTCGCCACCACTGTGAGGTGGTGACTGTCATCGCAAACTACCATTGCTGCCCGCCATCTCACGCCATCGCCGCCACTGTAGACCACCAGGTGGGTGGCTGTGTTACTATTCCGGGAAAAGAGTGTTTGTGTGTGTTTATTTAGTGAAGTAGTGTTTGGGTGTTTATTCGGCCGGAAAAGCCACCACCACCATCGTGAGGTGGTAGCTACCACCGCTTGCCGCCAGAAGGGTGGTTGGGTGTGTGTATATGTGATATTTGTATGTGTGTTCATTTGGTTAATTCGTTGTAATATTGTATTTTGATTGGAATAATTAAGAAAAACTTGTCACCACCACCGTGAGGTGGTGGCCGCCGCCGTGAGCCGCCATTGACCACCACTACCCGAGGTGGTAGTGTGTGGTGCCCAACTTAATTAATAATTAATTAATCAAAAACTTAACAAATGGATTAGTTAGAACGTGATTAGGTTAGAAACCCTAATTAGGTTTTAGAAAACCCTAATTTTTGGGTTTGTCGGTTTGGACTTATCGGGACCCATGTTTTGGGCCATTGGAATTGAAGTAGGAATTACACCCAATCACACCGTATGACTTATCTAGTAGCGAGATGGACTTAATGGATTAAGTCCTTAATGGGTTAAGTAAGAAACACTTAACCCTAATCGTCGTTTCATGTGAGAAACCCTAATATTGGTTGGTCCTAGAGTTGGGCCTTTTCTGTTGGGTTTTAGTGATTGGGCTCTGGATGGGCCATCCAAGAACAAATATATGGACTAGAATATTTGAATTGGGCTTTAGGATAAGGCCCATTGGATAGGCTTGGTCCCAATGTGGAAAATTAGGCCATAGATGGGCCATAGCTGGGCCTTGATGATTATGAGATATTGGACCATTGGATGCCAAGAGTTAGACCAAGAATAAATAGTTGGGCCTTAGGGTAAGACCATGTAAAGGTTTGGGCCTAATTTGGAAAATTAGGCCATATGTTGGGCTTTGGTTCATAGTTTGACTTTTGGGCCTTTGGATTGGGGCTTAAGCTTGAATCACGCTAAGATGGGGGTAAAGTAGTCTTTTACCCTAAGCATGGACTCATGGTTATGTGTTGAAAACCCAATTATTAATTGGGTGTTATTTTGATATTGACAGTTCGATAATCTGTCATTCAGCAGCTAGAGTTTTATCCGCGAGACTTCAGCAGTGCGAGGTGAGTCTTCTCCTGTAGGAACGGGTCTAAGGCACTAATGTTGGCCCGTTTATGTATGTTAGTATATGTCGGACTTAGGTCTGATGCCGGGGTTAGCCCAATGTTAGTTATATGCTTCTGGACTTTGGTCCGATGCCGGGGCAAGCCCGAGGAATGTTTGTATGCTTGATGTCTTCGTGATTATTTGCATGTGTTTGTGTATATGTTCCGGGCTTCGGTCCGATGTCGGGGCAAACTCGATGAATGTTTAGCTTATATGTTATGTGTTATGTGTTCCGGACCTTGGTCCGATGTCGGGGCAAGCACGAGAAATGTTTATATGTTATGATATGTGTTTATGTTATATGTTTGTTGATATGATATATGTATACCGGACTTCGGTCCGATGCCAGACGGGGCTCGATGTCGGGCGGGGCCCGATGCTGGATGCGTTCGATGTCGGGTGGGGCCCAATGTAGTGGGCTAGGCCCAAGTTATGTTTATGTTATGTGTTTATGTTATATGCTTTGTTGATATGTTTATATGTATACCGGATTTCGGTCCGATGACGGGCGGGGTCCGATGCCGGACTTGTCCGATGCCAGGCGGGGCGTGATGTAGCGGGCAAGGTCCAGTGTATGTTATTATGTGTATGGTATGTGGTAGTTTGGGGAGACTCACTAAGCTTCGTGCTTACAGTTTTCAGTTTTGGTTTCAGGTACTTTCGGTAGCAAAGGCAAGAGCGCGGGATGATTGTAGTGCACACACCATTTGTTTAGTCTGGGATGTTTATACTTTGATATATTTTGACAGCTGTTATGATATTTTGAGATACACTATTTATGATTTTTAGATGATGATGATATTTTTGGTTTTATTAATGATTTAAAAATGAAATTTTTGGCCTGTATTTTTGGGATGTTACAATTCTTGCTTACATCGCGAAACTCTTCCCTTTTCTTTAGGATTTATCTACCACATGTTTATAATTATCGATAAAAGAAGCATAAAAATCAGTATGAAATAAGAAGAATTGTCAAAGAAAATGACTTATCATCAAACCTCAAGGGAAAAGAGATGATAAAGGGGTCCTTCAACAAGTACAAGTATCCCAAAGAACGAATTAAAATAGAAATTCATGAAATTTACAAGTATATAAAAGCTTTTCACCAAATGCATGAAGCATATTTCATTAACTTTTTAAACATCTATTTAGTTCAGATTCATTTCGATCACATGTCTGTATAATTTCCCCATTCTCAACTAATTCCTCTACAATCGTGTGCATGTATACAGAGAAAACAAAATCCTAAACCTAACCAAGACTCCATCAGCATAGTTTGTCTATTTTGTTATCAGAGTAGACAACAAAAAAAAGACATGAGAGATAGCCTTGTAGTCATACCCGAGAGAGTAGGGCCCATTAAAAGTAAATGAATAGTTAATTCATTCACTAATAAAATAATCCTGGATGTCATGTGGTTGTATTATAACTCTCATTCCTTATTAAAGTATCTAATGTTTTAGTTGATTCATTCATTATTGATAATTGGACTTCCTAAATCTAAACATCTGAGAATCAAAACAATAAAATGTTGAAATTAGGGTAAATAGTTGCAACTGAGAACAATCTAATGGAATAACAGATTGGGATTGGTAACAAAGTGTCCTCATTTTTTAATCTTATTAGAGCCATGAAGTTATGACAGATAATGGTTTTCAAGATTAAATCACTTAATAGAAGACAATCGTGAATTCTTAGGTTAATTAAAAGGTTTTGCAAGTATATTATATCACATTATGTACATATAATACCTTTTCAATATGAAAATAATAACCAATCAACTCAAAATCTAAATCAATGCAAACATATTCATAAAAAAGAAACGAAATTTATCAATGATCTAAACAGAGCAAGTTCTTTAATAGAAGAATAACCTAAAAGTAGAATACGAGCCTGAGATGGAGACTCGGCTGATTGAGCAAGTTATTTAATGGAAGAATAACCTAAAAGTAGAATACGAGCCTGGGATTGAGACTCGGCTGATTGAGCATGGTCAATCTGGTACCCACCAGCAACACAGTTTTGTTTGCTTCTCGATCGCGACCAGGAAGATTTGGTACCCACCATTCCTCCCCCATTGAAACTATACAAGGAATAAGGGCCAAATATGACATTATTTAAGGCACACATAAATGCGTGTCCTTTGTCCTTCATATTTTGAAAATATGACATTATTTTTAGGATACACAAAAAATATGTATCGTAAATCAGTGTGCGTCATTGTTCGCATGTCATTAAAGGGTTGTTTTCTAGTAGTGATTGTAAATGGGATTATATGGGTGTGTCATCGGTTGTAAAAAATATTTTAAAATAAATAATTATTATTTGTATTAAAAAAAATAAAAAATATAGAAAATAAAACATGATTATATAACATTGTTTGAAAGATAAGGTACAAGATGGACGAACCATTCACGAATGGGCAACCTCTTTACATCACTTATCCTACTATGGCCAATTTCAGCTTAGATCTGGTCTTGTCCACTTACTCCCAACATATCGGGGAGTCGTAAACGAAGACTCCCATAAGTTTCTCAAGGAATTTCATATAGTGTTTCTCGGAATAAAGCCAATGTCACGAAATACCAAATCAAGTTTAAGGCATTCCCTCCGCACTGTAAGATTCAACAAAAGATTGGCTCTATGAATTTCCACCGAGGATGGTCAACACATGGAATGAGTTCACAAGAATATTTTTGGATAAATATTTTCTAGAGAAGAAATATGCGACCTTACATAGGGAAATTATTGGAATTAAAAAACAGAAAAGGGAGGCCCTACACTTTTTGGGGGAGAGATTCAAAAAGTTATGCTCCCTATGTCGAAAGTATGGAATCACCAAACACCAAATCTTTTTGGTGCTTTTGTGAAGGCATGGTACCATGGGAAAGAAGGTTACTTAATACCTAAGTGTACAGTTTATCACCGAAAAGACCCCAATCGAATTCTAGGTACTCATAAAGAACATAGTTGATGATTCTAAGCATGCCGCTCAAGAGGAAGAATGGTACACGAATGCACCATATAGAGTGAAAGAAGTTAATACCCCCCAAAATCGAAGCCCAAATTTCTAAATTAACAAAGGAAGTCATGATGCTTGTAAAAGATAAGGTTGTGAAACTGACACCACTCCCTTATGGTGTATGAATACAAGTTGGGCACCAAACCGATATGTGCTCTAGTTACAAGATGATTGTAACACCCAACTTTTTAAACTATTAAACATTATGGTTTTAAAACATTGTATGAATTAAAGTCTTATGTATTAAAACATGCTCCCACAAAAATAAAACGTTTGGTATTTGTTTTAAAAGACAACAAGATGGGTGTTACCGCTAGTAGCTAACAAAATCATAGTCAAGTAGTAAATCTATACATGACATAAAACTATGTCCATCTTTTATCCTTTAATAGCTCATTGCTAAAAGTCATAGTCTTCTAACCCATCATAACTGAACCTAAGATACAATACGGTAAAACAAATCATACATAAGATAAAATTGTCTCATAGGTTATATGGGTTTAAAAACAAACATTATCATACATTTAATAAAAATCATTACTTTAATAAATAATTAGAATATTGACTATGTAATGCCTAACATCACACAATGCATACTTACGAGCCATCATGCATCTTATTATCATTTTTTTTAGCTTACGATTAGATACCGAATAATGTTAGCATAATTTGGTAAAACGTGGAGGCTAAGAAAGGCTCATATGGTTTTGGCATACCATATATAAGGAATGCAAGACCAAGGGAGACTTCAAGAGAACCCTATATTATCCAATTCTTCTCATACCCTCTCTCTCTCACTTCAACAAAAAAGAGGCACCCCTAGAGGGTTTTTGGCAATTTCTTGTTCACCAAGGAATAATATGTACTTGCTACTTGAAGCCAATAGGTGAGATCCATCAGAGGGGTTCTACTTTGGATCCTATATATTCTTCTCCCCATCGACTTGGAGGTAATCATGTTAACCCTCTTTTGGTTCATAAAGTATGTTGATACTAATTGATAAACACAAGCTCTAATGGTTCAATCATGATGCTTATCTGTTTATGATTCCGTTCCTGTGTTGATTATGTAATTTTTCTAGCACGCATCATGATCCAACAACTCCAAAAATCTACACAATACATACTTTGTCTATTTTTTTACTACAAGAAATTTACTACATACAAAGATTTTGATGAATATCTCTTAGCGATATCAGCCTAATCATTTATGTCAAGCAATCAAACACTCATATTTGAGAGATTCCATGAAAATGGATATTAGTGATCTTGAAAACAATAAAACCTAGACACTAATGACATTGACTTCTGGAAAGAAATCCATAGAGTCTAAATGGGTCTACAAGATCAAATACAAACCATCATATGAAGTAGAGCGATATAAGGCGAGATTATTGGTGAAAGTCTACACATATGTCGAAGGAATATACTTTCATGAAGCTTTTTTTACCGATTTGCAAGTTAATAACTATGTGAACGATGTTGGTAGTTGTTGGGAAAAAGCATTGGTTCATTCATCAAATGGATGTAAACAATTCCTTCTTGCATGAAGATCTGGTTGAGTAGGTATATATGAGATTCATCAAGGACTCATTAAAGATGGGGATACGGGGGTCTGTTGGCTTAGAAGATCATTGTATAGTTGTGTCAAGCCTCTTGAAATTGGTACAATAAATTTAATAACGCCCTTTTAGAGATTGGTTTTTGACATTCCAAGGCTGATCATTCACTTTTTATCTAAAAAATGGACAACACTTATGTTGTTGTACTAATATATGTTGACGATGTAATCCTCCTTGGCAACAATCACATCGTCTAGTATAAACGTCTCATTGAAAGACTATTTTATGTACAAGTTGACCGACCTGACATGACACTATATGTTAACACACTCGGTTATTTTGCTTCCTCACCTGAACAACAACACATAGATGTCGTCATTCTACGATACCCCAAGATGTTCTCATGACAAGCCATTTTCTTGCCTGCTATTGGGAACTTAACTTTAACAACCAACTGTGATTCATACTATCTTGAATGACATGTCACTCGACGATGTTGGATCTTAAATAAGCTTGATGCTCTTGAGTCCGGTCTAACATTACTCTATTATGATAATCAGGCAGCATGCCATAGAGCAAATAACCCAATTTTCCACAAGCGAACTTAGCACGTTGACTGCCCCTTTGTTCATGAACGAGTAGTCATGTGACATCAAGCCTTGCTACATCAACACCAACGTTAATGTGGCTAGCATATTCACCAAGCCACTAGGAAGTTATGTTTTTATTTTCTACCTAGCAAATTGGACGGCATGATCTCCACGTTCAAACTTGAGAGGGAGTGAAGGAAATGATAACCACATACACATGCACACAAAGATAAACACATACACATGCACACGACTAAAATTTTCTTGTGCTACAAGGACTTATCTTAATTCATATTTAAGTTATCAGTATCTTTACCCTTTATCTTTTGGCATGCGTAGTTTTGGCGTTTAATGAGAAACAATTGATTTCAAAACAGTTTCATTTAACTTTAGCATATTGAATTTCACACTATGTAACAATGTAACATCCACTTATCGTTTGTTATAAATTTGATTCTCAATTTTTCTTATTTGATAGGTCGCTAAATTTATAATCCATGATAAATTAAAGTCACTTGTTATAACATACAATACAAACATTAAAGTGTAACGAAAGTAACATGTATGATGTAACGTTAAGCTTTGTAAAGTATTTAAAATTAACAAAATTAAAATTATTAACAGTTAAATTTCTTTTGTATAATATAAATGATTTTTAAGGTGATGAATTTTGTCTCGTATATGTATTTGATCATCGAATTTTTTTATGGGATCAACCAAGAAACTTGTTTAATGTGTTCGGAAACATATCTCAATATTTCTTTTATTGTAGGTCTTTGCAGATTTTTCATTATACGTGACTTGTGAAAGACTTGATAGAATAATGTAAGGTGGGTTGTATATATTTAGTCATAAAACTATTTTTTGTATACACTTATCATTAAAGTTTTCCAACCGGTCAAATTTGTAACTTTTTAAACTTTTACAAATTATTTATAATTTTTTACATCTTTGAAACTTTTTTTTAAATATATACATCTATTTTTTCATAACCGTAGTGAACAACCAAATCTCATCTATTTTAATAAATTTTTAAAACTTTTTAAATAATTTTTTTGCATTTTCTTTTAGTATTTGGATATAAAAGTCCATTAGCAATTCAAATTTCAAGAAATGGAGAATAAAATTTACAATGCAAAATCTGAAATTGAACCGGCCAGTGGCTGTTACAACTTGGATGGAAACAATGACATTAGTTCACAAAACAAAATGTGGAATATCTTCTAGATGTAAAACTATTTTTAAAGAATAGTAATTTGTAATAGAAAAAGTGTTAGGTTTCTGACTAGCGAAAGTTATAATTGTAATATCTTAGTCTTTATTGTTTAATTCCGATTGTATGAATGGTTTCGGAGTTTTGTACACCTTAGGTTTCGTAGTAAATGTTGTGTAATTATTTTACAGTCTGTCACTATCTAGATGTCGTAACTTTATTAGTTATTCTTTAACCGATTCACTTTTTGTCAACTTATAAATAAAGATGTAAATTAGAATGTAGAGTAAGCCTTTTACGAGATATTACACTTAATAGTTGTAATCAAGTTTTTAATCTAAATTAAATCAAAAAATTATTTACTCTTTCATTTTATTATTTCTTACATTCAAACACAATTTCAATCATATCAAACTAGTCTATCATCTTATAAAAAGTTAATAATATAAACAAATAAAAATTTTAATAGTAAATCATATAAAAAATTATATTAATAATTAAATATATGTAACAAACACCATACATTATACTATCAAATGATTCATAAACAATACATGATGTCAAAGCAACAAGAATTATAATTATCGATTATATTGATATTTTTTACATACTAAAAAATTTAATATAAAACATGTACAAAACATTTGAACTTTTAAGTATCTAATTATATAGAGAGAATAAAATTGATTATCCTTAAAAATCATCATATTATATAAATTTAAAATCTTGACTAAGTGAATAAGTAATCAATGCATAGACAAAAGCTCACGTGGATGGTACAAGTAATCAATGCATGCATGTTCAGTTCCTCGTGGTTTCTATATTTGGATGATCCTGAACATCAGTCTCCACTCGTGAGACCATTCGTTTTCATAGGTTCTTTGACCACTTTGTTTATTACTTTAAATGCAGAAAGTACAGTTTAGGCCCCTGTAGTTTCAGTAGATTTCAACTTGGTCCACACTGAGTGTTAATGATGCAGGCGAAGAGTTTTTTGGTTGCTGTATTTGGTTAAAATGGTAAATTAGTTAAATCAATTATTATATAAGAAAAGGACAAAACAAATAGCCCTAATCATTAAGCTTTTTTCATATTTGTTTTAATCTAATGAACAAGAAGATAAATAGAAATATATATATATATATATATATATATATATATATATAATATTTGTTTCTTTTAAAAAAAATTCTTCATATAATCATCAATTACCTGAAATTACTAAAACTCTTTAGTTTAAAAAAAAAGGATGTATAGCGAAATCTTGTTCATCTAAAAAAAATAAGTATTTCAAAATTTGATATATATATATATATATATATATATATATATATATATATATATATATATATATATATATATATATATATATATATATATATATACACAGACACACTTTTAGGTTCTATTAAAAACAAAAAACTCTGATAATAATAAAAATGCATAAAAAAATACTTAGAGATCATAAAATTTTGTTTTGAATTTTTTTTTGAAAAAATCGCACCTTTTAACACAAAATCGCTGAAAAAATATTTTGAAATTTTTTTTATAAAAATAAATAAATAAATAAATTGATTTTTTATTTTTTTTTCAACGAAATTTTCAAAAAAGCTGCGATTTTTTGATGTGTAAAGTTAAAAAAAAGTTTTATGATGTCTAGGTATTTTTTTTATGTATTTTAATGATTTTTAGGGTTTTTTTATTTTCCATATAATCATTCCCTATATATATATATATATATATATATATATATATATATATATATATATATATATATATATATATCATTATTCATAATTTTACGAAAATCATGAATTTAAATAAATATTTTCTTTTACTAATATGAGATTAGTCCATTTGATAAAAGTTTTGCCTCTTAGATCGGACAAAGTAGGGTTCAGCATCCCTCGGTGAACACCGGGCCAACTCCTCGGCAACCTTGGCTCGACAACCCATATCGGTGGATTTCTACCGATGAGAGAGAAAGCTTTTGCATTTATTTTATTATTATTTTTACCATTTAATCAATTTTTCATATTCAAAAAATACCAAATTTTCAATAAAATATTCATTTTTTAAAATATAACTATTTTTTTTTTCAAAATTTCAAATTTTAAATCCTAAATCCTCAACTATAAATATTATTATCCTTATTCATTCTTTACCCTTTAACTTTATAAAAAATTTCATTTTTATTTATTCTCTTTCATGTTTTAAAATAATCTGTTTAAATTAATTATTTTTAATATAATTTAATTTACAAAAAAATAGAATGGCAAGCGTGACAACCCACGTCTTGTAAATAAATAAAAAAATTATAACAACATGGCAAATCCTATATTGGAGGTCAAATTTTAATTCGAACGTTGACAATTTTTATTTACTTTGTGATATTAATTTTAAAGCACTAACCAAAAAAAAAAATCTTTTGAATTTTATTTATTGAATAGATCTTCAAAAATCATTCATAATTAAAAAAAAAAACTCTATATTGTCAAAACAAAATTTTAGGTTTAAGGAGATCTAAAAACAAAATGTCTTATATACAATGGTCCAAATAAATAGTGCCAAGAGCAATCACACAATGCCACATATGAAATAAGTGGTCAGAGAAACGATTTTTGGAAAAATATTAAACGTTGTTTGATAAGTCCCTTAGTAGTTCGATTAAAGTAATGACATATCTAAAAGGGAGAGATATAGAAGTTTCGAAGGAAGATACCTGATGGAGAAGCTGAAGAGTCCCGATGCTGAGGGATGGATCGAAGGCCGACGAAGAAGGTCTATCACAAACAAAGTCGTAACGACTCTCTATGTTTCAAACATCTCGGATGGGGTTAACTACAAGGATTTATGGGAGATTTTCATGGAGTTTGGCAAAGTAGCTGATGTGTATATTGCAAGGAAGAAGGACGTTAGTGGCTCAAACTTTGCATTCGTAAGGTTCAGAGGGATAAAGAACATTAAGGAGTTGGAAATGAAAATTGGCAAAGTGAAATGTCATAAGTGTATTCTCAAGGTGAACGATGCAAAATTTCTTAGAAGTGTGACATCAACTGCAAAAACGGGGGCCCTGTAGTTTTAAGCATGGCATGTATAATGTATCCAAAACAATTACTGGTATGGATACTACTGGTAAACATGCATCATTTGCAGAGGTTGTAAAAAATGGCAGTGGTAAGGCAACGAATCAATGTCACAACCAAAATATTCGTATGAAAGAAATAAGGAACATGGGTGAGACGTTTGTAAAGAAAGCTTTGGTGGGAGAAGTTCACAGTTTAGAGCATCTACGTAATCTTCCTTCTATTCTTGAAGCAGATGGTATATCAGGAGTTAGAATCTATTACCTAGGGGGACTAATTGCAATGCTAAATTTTGGATCATCAGAGATAACAAAAGTATTCATGGCGGATACTGATGTGAGGGGTAAGTGGTTTAAATGGCTTAATGCAGATGGTATCGACAAAGTTAGATTTGAAAGATTGGCTTGGATCAAGATTGTTGGCCTTCCCTTGCACCTATGGAGCAAATAAAACTTTAATACCGTTGGAAACCATTTTGTGAAAACTTTGGAGACACCACATCACATCTGAGAAAGCACTGACAGATTCGATTTTAAGATTTGTATCCTCACAGCCTCGAGAAGAAAAATCAATGAAGAAGTTGTTATGGAAGCAGGTGGGAGATCTCACAATGTGAGAGTAATTGTAATTCAGGAAGAATGACACACCTTCATGTTGGAATCAAATGAGAGCGAATCAGATTCATATTCAGATTCTATTGAATTGGAAGATGATAAAGAAAACGATGAAATCTCAGATAACGGGCAACAGGAGAACATGGAGAACGGTAAGATGAAAGAAGGCGAGATCACACCGGCAAGGCATGGATGGACTAAAGAAAGGGTCGATGTCGTTGCTCAGGCTGTAAAGGAGGTATTTGGGATGAATTCGTTGGTGATCACCGGCAGAGCAGTCATCATGAGCTCGGAAGACGGGACGACTGCCATCAATCGCATTGATGAATTTACGGGGAATACTAACAAGGCGTTGAATGGAGTGCATGGAAATATTAAAGGTACTGAATCTTCCGAGAATGAGGCTCAAGGGATATATTTCATCCCATTATTTTGTTGGCTTGATGTGTCTAGTAATCCAAATGGAGTAGATTGTAGTCCATTGGAAAATATCCCAATTAGCACAGGTTCAGACGCCTCCTTCCGTCAAATTGACAGTAATAAGCCTACGGAATATGAGATTGAGGATTCTCTTTCTAAAAGAAGGAAAATAGATAGAAGATCTTCGAGATTCTCAACATACCCAGTTCCTTCTCAAGACAGAAGATTATCAAAGAAGAGAATTAATAACCAAGTGGAGTCATCTATCGATTTAAACAGATTGTTCCAGCAAGATGGAGATAAGAAAGACGACAGGAAGGAAGTCTCATGCTCCATGTCCTCCTCTACTCCAGAAACGATAAAGACAGTTGGGATTGGGAATCAATTAGGTTTTCAAATTGAGGAGGGGAATGACATATTGGCTGAAATCTTCGAAGGTGCTGGTGAAAAGAAATAAGACAATAAATTTCCTATCATTGAACATAAGGGGAATTTGTGTGGAATATAAAGTAGAATGGCTTAGACGGTTGAATTTGCAACATAATATTGGCTTCATTGGAATCCAGTAAATGTGGATCAGTAATCATGATTACATTGATATCGAAGGATACTGGGGTGGATCAGGATGCGTGTGACAACCTGTTATTTTCTAGCCTTTGAAGTCAACAAAAGTCAACCCAAGGTCAACAAAAGTCAATTTTTGTTGTTTTGTTAAATTATTGAAGATAAATTAATGAAATTTGACAAGAATAAATCTTTAATAAAAGGTGTGCGAAAATTAAAGGAAAAAGGAGCTAAAACCGAGAAGTCTCGCATATATCTTTTAAGTCTCGGACCGAAAACCCTCACATGAAGTCTTTTTCCTTCGGACCGCAAACGGTTCTCGGCTGCAAACGCCTCGAACTGCAAACGCGTGTTCAACCAGCAGAAAACCACTTCGGTGGATTTCCTTTCCTAACCGCAAACCCCTTCGGTCAACTCTTATCTTCGGTCAAACCATATCATCTCGGGTAGTGTTCTCAGCCGAAAACATGTGAGCCGACTTAGAGTTCTCGGCCGAAAACCCATGACTATATATATATATATATATATATATATATATATATATATATATATATATATATAAGACCCGAAAACAAGCTCATTCTTACATCTTTATATCGAAATTATCTCAAATCTTCTCAAGAACTTCAACCGAAAACCCCTCTCTCCTCTCAAGAACATGCGAAAATCCCTTGTATCTTCTTAGAATCTTGCAAGGTATCATCTTTTGTTCTTGATATCATTCATAAACACTTTCCAATCTCCTTATATTGGGCTGAAATCACCAAAATACACTAGTTTTCACCAAGAACACCAAGAACACCTACAAACTATTCTAAGGTTCATTGTGAGTTTTCTTACAATAATTAAGTGTTGTTTAACACTTTAACTTAGTATTTAAATTATTCTTATTTTGATTTAAATATGATATTATATATTAAAATTGTTAGGATACGATTTTTTATACGGGTTTTAACTCGGGGAAAACTACATAACCAAGATACAACAACTCGAGAACTCGCACATAAGGTGAGTTCATACCCCCATATTTTTCCAAGCTTTTTCAATGTTTTTAGGGGGGGTGGGGGGGATACAAGTAAAACACACGAAATTTTGTGTTTTAAAATATAATTTACTTATTATGTTTTTCTTACCAATAATATGTATTTAAACGTGAAACTTGTTAAAATATGGAAATAAAGTTATAAACTATAATAGGTATAGTTTATGGAACAAAGAGATCTTTTTACAAAATTACTTGTTATTTATAAAAAGGTTTTCGCATTATTACATGTAAATTCGTTGAAGCTATTTGTGAGACACGTCTTCGCGTACATACATAAGTACCAACGGAAGTCTAGCCTTATGAACCAGAGTCTCCTGGACGGAGAGCGTGAGTTTGTGTATAGATCTACACGGGACTGACAATCCCACGCCCTGACTATTAACTACAGTCGTCCTGGGTGACAAACGTCATTTTTGATATTGACGACCAATTCACGTCGTATCAGGATATCCATCATATTAGTATGGTTATAAGAACTCACAAGGAGAAAACAACGATATATTTACTTAGTAATATACTTTTTCTTAAACAGTTTCAAGGGATATTAACTATGTGATTACTCAGTATATACAATAGGGTTATATAAAATTGAAGTCCGATAGACAGTGGAATGTGTAACTTCCGCCTCGTTTCCTGTTTCTTGTTTGGTTTTGGGCTTAGGGCAGATTCACCCATTCAACTCTCTATTTGATATCGGTTATATACAACTCTTAGGTACTAAGTGATCATAGGAGGGTAGTATCGTCACATCGAGTTTTCAGGGCAAACACATCTTCAGCTAGTTGTTCTTATAAATAAAACTAGGTATCATTAAACTAAGTATGGTAATTATAGTTGTGCTTTTCGGTCTTGGAACGATTAAGACTACAAATCAGTTTTATAGAAAATATAGGATTTCTATGATAAACATCGTTATTTTTAAAGGTAAATACTTTTCGATTTAACTTTCTGAAAACAATAACATTTATTACTTAAAACAATGTTTTACAATAGAGTAAGTGGAACTAGGAACATATTTACAAAAGGTTCAGCACTTATTTACAAACTAGTATAACATAAAGGACCTTTAATGGTTAATTCTATAATTCCTTAGTTTATACATCAGAGTTATATATAAATAATATTCGATAGTCAGTGGAATGTGTGATTTCCGCCTTACTTCCTGTTCCTTGTTTGGTTGTGGGCTTAGGGCAGATTCACACATTCAACTGTCCGTTCGATATTAGGTTATATATAGCTAGTATAAACTAAGTAATTGTAGAAGGAACTATTGTGGTTACCATTCTACTAAAGAAAATATAGGATTTTCTGAAGGAAACACATTCATCATATCAAAAAGAATCATTAATGTTAATTCTGTGATTACTTGGTGAATACGATATAATTATATATAATGAAGATCTGATGGATAGTGGAATGTGTCTTCCACCTCATTTCCTGTTCCTTGTTTGGTTGTGGGCTTAGGGCAGATTCACACATTCAATTGTCTATTCGATCTGTATTATATACAATTTGTATTCACTAAATGATCAGAGAAGGAACGGGTGCGGTCCTATTACTCATTAAGAAAATATAGGATTTTCTGGAGGAACAGGCGAACTTTTCCAAAGAACAAAGAGTATACTTTTTATAACAAAAATACTTATTAACTCACCAACTTTAATGTTGACACTGTTTCAAACCACTTGTATTCTCAGGAACGTTAGTAGACAGGTACCCTTTCAAGTGTTGCGAAGACGGAGAATTACGTCTTATCTTTTGTTATAATGTAAATCATGAAATGTTTTGAACAGAATGTAAACTTTATATTATTAATACGATGGTTGTTGTTACTTTGATTACTATGAAGCATGTGTTGTGATACTTAACATGACGTCCTCCGCCCCCGAACGTTTCCTCCGTTCCGGTTTTAGGGGTGTAACAGATTGGTATCAGAGCATTGTTTATAGTGAACTAAGTATATCAACCTATAAAAGATATACAACTATAAATACAATGGGACTAAAACACTCTGACCAAGAGTTATACTTTAAAATATAACTGTATTTTATAAAAGATACATGCAAATGTATATACTAGAACAAGTATCACAAGAAGAACAAAACAAAAGTATTTGGATGTTGGACACTACAGTCAAACCTAGACAGTTATGTAATCATATCTGGGATAAATATAGCCTGATCAACTATATTTATCTGAGATACGACCAACATGTGTTTGGGAGTGATAGAGGTGTTGCAACAAGTCTAAAACTTACCAACCCTATATACAAAGAAATGTTAGAACAAAACATAAAGTTTAAAATACTATAGGAGTATTTTAAGTACTATAACTAACTTATGTGAAAACTAAAAGACCTTTACTGGTAAGGCTGTAATGACCGAGTGTATACATTAAAGTTATATATAATTGAGATTTTATAGAATTAGAATTGGTGATTTTCACTCTACTTCCTGTTCCTTGTTTGGTTGTGGTCTTAGAGTAGGATCACTTATTCGAAGGTCTATATGATCTTGGTTATATATAATCTGTATACACTATGTGATTATAGAAATACCCGGTAAGGATCATCCTCGTAAAAATTTATTTTTAATAGAAATGTTCTATTAATCTCGTAGATTCTTTAGACATTCCCATTCTCGCACAACCGACACACCTAGACATCGCAAACAACCAATAGAGGAGTTGAGGCAGAACCAAAAGAGGGTTCACAAGGAAGATTCTAAGAAAGAATCAGACGAAGATAAAGGCACTAGATACATCGTTAAAAAACCTTACCCTATCAGAAACAAACTAGAGAGCTCCTTATACGTCATACTAATAACTACGAAACTAATATAACCTAGTGAGTCAGTGATTACACTACTCACACTATGTGTTAGGTTTATCACGTCTTTCATCACAACTAATAACTTCAAATCATGTCACAAAATTTCAGTGAGCGTAGTCACTATTGAAAATTCATAAGTTTATTTTTCACATAAAATTCTATTATGAAATAATTACAAAACACTTTCGGAGCATGATACACTCAAACTACAATAACCTAGTTCGTATGAAATTTGATTTATAACCACTACCGATATCATACCAACCTTTCATCTTTAAACTTTATGACAGAAAGATGCCGCCTCGTAGATATATCAGGTGTAATAACAACAAGACAACAAATCCACCACCGCCACCTCCACAATATGACCCCGCTATGTTCCAGGCTGCGGTGACTACCGCCGTAACAGCCTCCATGTCTCATATCCACACAAGTGGTACCAATGGGATGGGAAGTGGTGCTAACCCATCTACCCACGGAAAATAGCCACGGAAACCCTAGGGAGTGTACATATAAAGACTTCATGAATTGTAAACCCAAATCCTTTAGTGGAAATGGAGGAGTCATTGCTCTAATGCAATGGTTCAAGAAAACAGAATCAGTTTTCGAAATTTGCACGTTCCCAGAAGGGAGCAAAGTCAAGTTTACTGCCTGCACTTTCTCCGATAGGGCCTTGACATGGTGGAATGGCCATGTCAAGTCACTGACCCTTGCAGTAGCTAACTCAATGGGCTGGGAAAGCCTAAAAACAATGGTGCTAGAGGAGTACTACCCGAGGGGCGAAGTGAAAAAACTGTAGCAAGAACTGTGGGAGCTTACCATGACAGGTTCAGACATAGTAGCCTACACTAATAGATTTAGTGATCTAGCAGTACTATGACCCGAGATGGTTACCCCGGAGAGCAAGAAGATAGAGAGATACATCTGGGGACTATCTCCTCATATTTAAGGAAACGTGATAGCTGCAAAATTTCTCACGTTCGACAGTGCCAAGCGTTTGTCACAGACACTCGTGGACTATGAGGTTCGCCAAGGAATAATGACCCCCGTTCCTGAGCCAACAAAAGAGGGAGACAATAAGAGAAAGTCTGAGAGCTAGAAGAAAAGATAGTCAACACAAGAGGCCTCGAAGAGACAATAGATAGTTGTTGTTCATGCTGCCACGACCCCTGCCACTCCAGCACCCGCTAGTCGATATGCTGGAAACCTTCCGAAATGTAACAAATGTAACTTTCATCATACCGGAGTTTGTTGGAAGATGCATTGCAAGAACTGCAACAGGACTGGGCACACTAACCGTTTCTATAGGGTACCGGTGCAACCAATCTCCCAGGTCCCCAACATTGAAGTAAGTCAGGCCTGTTATAGGTGTGGCGAAACTGGACACTTCAAGAGGGATTGTCCAATAACAAGGAACTCCGGCGAAGATGGAAGAATACTGATGATTACCGCAGGAGAGTCTATCCCGGGACCCTTATGAACAGCGGTACGTTTTCCCAATAAAAATATTTAAAACTTAAAACTTTTTATAAATAATTATAAATTACACTCTCGTCAGAATAAGACACATCATTCATATAAAAACTAAGGATCCTTACAGGTAAGATATGATGGCTTAGTGTATACATTAGGGTCATTTATAATTAAGATTTGAAGGCATTGAGTGAGTAATTCCGCCTTATTTCTTGTTCCTTGTCTGGTTGTGGATTTAGGGCAGAGTTACTCAGTCGACTGTCTTTCCAATCTTAATTATACATGACTTGTATACACCAAGCGATTATAGAAGGACCTAGTAGGGATTATTTTATGAAAGTTAATTATTTTCAATTATCAGAACACTCATACTGCTAATACTCGCTAAATACAGTACAAAAATTCACAGTAGTAATAATGATGATAAAACAGAGAACATTAAAGACATAAACATAGAAAGTACTACCGCTCTAACAAACACTTCTTCCAAATCGACTTAGAATTTGTTACGATAAGAAGTTCCGATGTCGTCTTTGAAAATGGATTGGCTTGGTACTCACCGACTAACGAAAGTATCGTTGCTCATAACGACAAACCAGATACGAACCTCGGAATCGTCTCCCGTTTCGAACTTCCAAAGTACTCATTGGAGGGGTACTATATCCTTCCCTAACCCTCCCGAGGTATCCCTAGTAGATCTCCTGAGAAAACCACTCGTACAGCAAGTCAAGTTCAAAGAATAGAGACTAAGTACCCATGCGGCTAACCTATCACTACTGAGTGTATACACGAGAGTGGTATATAATTAAGATTCTACAGACTTAGGATGTATGATTCCACCCTATCTCCTGTTCCTTGTCTGGTTGTGTACTTGGGGCAGAGCCACCCATTCGACCGTCTTTTCAATCTTAATTATATACGACTTGTATACATAAGGTGATGGTAGGTGAACCAAGTATGAGTATTACCATGAACTTCAGGACAAAGCTGCCTAGGACTACGAGTGAGCATTCTACCATTCGGACAAGGATAAGCAAATAAACCGAACCTACACACTCCCTACCAATCTAAACAACAGATGCAATAATGAAAACCCGTCGGAGTTTCAGGCGAGGATCAGAATTCACTTGTAGACCAAGAGATCACATGGAACAAAAGTACCCGTATCTTTTCCCTAGTTCAAAGAATAACCGCATTAGAACGAATTTCGAGACAAAATTCCCTCTAACGGGGGGATAATGTGACAACCCATTATTTCTAGCCTTTGAAGTCAACAAAAGTCAACCCAAGGTCACCAAAAGTCAATTTTTGTTGATTTGTTAAATTATTGAAGATAAATTAATGAAATTTGACAAGAATAAATCTTTAATAAAAAGTGTGCAAAAATTAAAGGAAAAAGGAGCTAAAACCGAGAAGTCTCGCATATATCTTTTAAATCTCGGACAGAAAACCCCCGCATCAAGTCTTCTTCCTTCGGACCACAAACTATTCTCGGCTGCAAATGCCTCTGACTGCAAACGCGTGTTCATCCAACAGAAAACCACTTCGGTGGGTTTCCTTTCCTGAACGCAAACCCCTTTCGGTCAACTCTTATCTTCGGTCAAACCATATCATCTTGGGTAGTGTTCTCGACCGAAAACATGTGAGCCGACTTAGAGTACTCGGCCAAAAACCCATGACTATATATATATAAGACCCGAAACAAGCTCATTCTTACATCTTTATATCGAAATTATCTCAAATCCTCTCAAGTACTTCAACCGAAAATCCCTCTCTCCTCTCAAGAACATGCGAAAATGTCGCATCCCCAAACCAGAATGGCGGAAACATTCGGGGGCGGAGGACTTTAGGTAAGTATCACAACACATGCAATATAGTAATCAAAGTACAAACAACCATTGCATTAATAAGTATAAGTTTTACATAAGTGTTTAAACATTACATATTCAAACACTAAAGTAGGTACAGTAGAAGACAAGAGTTGCGGTACGGTACTAGGTCGTCTTCTCAAAAGCTTCAGAAGTGTACCTCTCTACTGGATTCCTGAGAATACAAGTTATTTGGAAAGAGTAGATCAGCATTTAAGCTGGTGAGTTCATAAGTATTTTAGTTCTGTTAAGTATACCCTAATTTCTTTGAATAAGTTCACTGGTTTCTCCAGGAAATCCTATATTTCCTGAGGTGCTAGATTGATAACCTCAATAGTTTCCCTCTGTAATTACTTAGTTTATACTGATTATACATAACACAATATCGAATGGACAGTCAATTGGGTGCTTCTGCCCTAAGCCCACAACCAAACAAGGAACAGGAAGTAAGGCGGAAGTCACACATTTCACTGTCAATCGGATATTACTTATGTATAACTATGATGTAATAACTAAGGAATTATAGAATTAACCACTAAAGGTCTTTTATGTTATACTAGTTTACAGAGATTGAATGACTAAGTTCCATTTGATAAGTGGTTTAATCCCATAAACCGTTCTCTTTGTATTACTGTTTTGTATTTGTATTCCTTTCTGAAAACTTGTATTTGAGAGTGTGTCTGGCTCCACCAGGTGTTAATGAAAACTGTATTAAACCATTGTATTTTGTATTCTATAAACTGGTACTTTGAAGGTGTACTTTCGTTTATTTGTTTATACACTTAACGTATTGTTAATATCTTTTTAATGAGTAGTTATTATAACCATACTATGACGGATGGCCTGAAACAAACGCTTTGTGGGCCTTTAAACTGGTGATAACAATTGTCACTCATCGGCGTGTATGCCGGACTGTAGCTAGCAGCCTGAGTGCGGGGTTGTCAATCCCGATATAGATCTACACACACTTGTTTCGATCCCCGACTGGAGATTCTGGTTATAATGTCAGGACTTTCCTATGTTGTCTAAAATGAATTAAACAACCTGAATATAGAGTCTCATAAAAAGCATATTAAACGTTACATGTATATTAGTTTTGAAAACCCAATCGTTCTGAAATAATGATTGACAGTATATTCTTAGTTTTCCAAACTTGTATTTGATAAGTGTAAACCCTTGATTTGTTTTGAATCAAAACCCTGGTTTCTTGTAAAACAGTGTATTCTAGTATACTTGAATTATGAATTATTACCTCGTGTTTCCTAACTTGGGTACTCTGTATAGTACCTTTGCTAATGCAAAATCGGCAGAATGTATTATTACCTCGTGTTTGCTAACTCGAGTACTCTGTATAGTACCTTTGCTAATGCAAACTCGGCAGGATGTATTATTACCTCGTGTTTGCTAACTCGGGCACTCTGTATAGTACATTTGCTAATGCAAACCCGGCATTACCACGTGTTTGCTAACCCTGGTACTCTGTATAGTACCTTTGTTAATGCAAACTAGGTATGATGTATCTTTACTTCTTTAATATGTTGTTCGTTTATTAAAGGTATTATACATATCTTCGTATAGTTGAATGAAATTTGGTAATTTCCTTGGGAAGTATACAGTCGTGAATCATACTTGTATATTTAGTTTGGAATCATAAATTATACCTATTATAATTTATATGTTCTATCTGATTAGCATGAATTCTTATGGAATATCACCTTTGCTCAGCCTGATACAAAGGTAATGATACTAAAAGGAGTAACCTTTTAGACTCATATATGTATAATATATATATAATTAAGAAGGAAACGACCTTCGGACAAATAACACAACCTTAATTCCACATCCAAACAAGGAAAAGGATATAAGATAATTCATTAGTCCTAAGCCCTTCAAGTCTTATTTATCTATTTATACATATATAAACATGATTTTGGCATTTATAATTTGAAATAGTTTATAAAACATTTTTCAAAGAATTTAACATGGCTTTACGTTATTTTGGAAGTATTTAGTAATTCTTAAAAGCATTACGGAAACTTTCTGTGTGATTATTATCACGGACAGTTATTAACACAATTTATTATTGTGTTAAACTTGTATTCCCCCCCCCCCTAAAAAGCATTTAAAAACCATTGAAAATGTAAATTATAGGGGTATGAACTCACTTTGATAAGCGGTGATTTGGGCAACGTTTCGTTTCCCGTAAAGAGTTTATTTAACGAGAAACCGGCTCAAACCGGGCAGAGTTTCGACAGGAGCGATGATGACTTTTCGAGAATTCCGGGGTTCCGGGGTTTGCTTCGGGCTTTAGACACGATACCGGGGCCTTGGGGGGGGTTGTTTGTGAGGTTATGGAAGTGAAAGAAGTGAAAAAGGACCAAAAATGGGGTGAAAAAGTGTAAAAATCTGGAGGGTCTCGCGGGCTATTTATAGTCCGAAGCCTCGGATCCGAAGCAAGGGGAACGAGACACGTGTCTCGGACAGGTGGCAAGCTGGAGCTTCGGTTCGGATAGGTGGCCTCGGTTCGGATGGTCGGCTCGCAGCTGGCTGCTTCGGATAGGACCAGGCTTCGGTCCAATCAGAGGAGGGAACGAGGGTCCGAGATCATCCGAGGAGCATGCGAGGGTGAGGTCCGGTGTGTCTCATGCGAGGCTGTCGGAGTAGGATTGGACCGCGGAGTTGGTCGAATCAGGAGGTGCCACGCATGGCTTCGGTCCACTCAGCAGCTGCCATGTGCGAGGGTGACGTGGCATGCGAAATTGTCCGATTTTTCCTATTTTTCTTTATTTTTGTGCCAAAACTTGCGAAAATCATAACTTTCGTATACGAGCTCCGCTTTTGGCGTTCTTTATATGCAAGCGTAGCTAAAATCATACTCTACGACTGTCATTTAGACTTCTTCGGCTGATTTTGAATTTATTTTTAATATTATTATTTTAAACAGACCGGGACGGGAATCCGTTAAAAATTCATAACTTCTTCATCCGACGTCCGTTTTCATCTGTCTTTTTACCATTGTGCTACTTTTGATGAGACCTTCGATTCTCGTTTAAGTTGCGTCGGCTAAATATCGATCGATTTATATTTCGAATTTTTAGCTGTCTAGTGTTAAACCGAAACTTCGAAAAATCATAACTTCCTTATACGAAATCAGATTTTGACGTTCTTTTCATGAACGTTCTCGGTTTAACATATTCTACAAGTTTCATTTAGATTGTTAAGGCTAAAAATCCTTTTATCTAAAATTCGCTTTTTACGCTAAACAGTGTTTTGCCGGTTTTACCGCGGATTTTCGATTGGTCATAACTTCTTCGTTATAACTCGGATTTCAGTGTTCTTTATGTTTTTGGAAACCTTGTTACAAACTCTACCACTTGGTTCATCCCAATTACGATTATTGATCAATTTATTTTTGATCAAAATTTGACTGGTGTCACATTATCCCCCCGTTAGAGGGAATTTCGTCTCGAAATTAAGTCTAAAGTGATACTCATGGACTAGGTCTAATCTTTCTTATCCCAAGTGAATTCAGGTCCCTGGTTTGTAATCCAACAAACCTTCACCAACGGGATGAGACTTAGCGTGGTTCTTTAGATTTCCCTATCCATGGTTTTTATTGGTTCTTCTACAGAGTGTATACTTTTATTTAACTTGATTTCATCGAGTGAAATAACAAGTGTTTTATCGGATAGACACCTCTTTAGATTAGATATGTGAAAGATGGGATGAATGTTATTAAGTTTTTCTGGTAGTCTAAGTTTAAAAGTACAAGACCGATTCTGGTAATAACCTCCAATGGTCTTATGTACTTTGTGTTTTGTATTTCACGCTTTCTCAAGCGCATCTTGTCCTTCCTGAGTGAGACCTTCATATGAAAAGGTCATCAATCCTGGAATTCCAAGGGTTTTCTTTTATCGAAGCCGTAGCTTCTCTGGTTAACTCTAGAAGCTTTATGGCGCTTCCTGATTCGTATTTTGTTTTTGGTAGTTTCTCGGATGAATTCCAGATCAGCGAGGGTGCTGTGTGGAAATTGGATCTCTAGCTAGTTGCGTATTACCTACTTTAGTCCAGTGTAGATAGGATCTGCACTTGTTACCACAGAAGGTTCTGAATGGAGCAACTTGAATGCTAGTGTGATAAAGGACTCGACTAATTGGTAAATGGGTATCCCATTCTTTACCATAGTCGATCCCATAGAATCATGACTACTCTGGTTCCTAGAGATTTTTGAGTGACTGCCTGAACTGGGAGATGATTCTATTATCTCAGTAGAGATAATAGACATTGGCATACCATACACCCACACGTTCTAGTTATCTTCTCTACTTGCCATATTTTCAGGTTTCAAGGCTTCCTGTTGAGCCTCCTTACTCCGTGTGGAGAGATTTGAATGGGTTATCATAGTCCATGATTGGCACTATGACTTGGGTACTACTTCCGACTTAGGGTGTTAGCTACTATATTGGCTTTGTCGAGATGATAACGAATTTCAAATTCGTAGTCATTTAGTAGCTCGATCCACTGTCGTGGTCTCATGTTGAATTCTACCTGGTAGAATACATGATGTTGGCTTTTGCTCCGAAGTTCATGATCAGACTCATACTTGGCTTATCCATCATCACCTCGTGTATACAAGTCGTATATAATTTAGATTTCACAAAACGTTCGGATGGGTGACTCTGCCCCAGGTCCACAACCAAACAAGGAACAGGAGATAGGGCAGAATCACACATCCTTAATCTTGTTAAGTCTAACTTATATACCACTCTCGTGTATACACTTAGCAGCGATAGATTAACTTAATGAGTTCTTAGTCTCTATTTTTGAACTTGACCTGCGGTTCAATGATTTTCCTATGAGATCTATTAAGGTACTTCGGTAGTTACTGACGTCTAAGACTACTTCGGTGCTTTTCATTTGAAGTTTCCTGTCTACCGAGTAGGCTAGAATGGCGTGGTACTCTTCGCATGGGTACTTCTGAAGTTTTGAAACGAGAGACAACCTAAGGGTTTTGTGTTATGGATTGAAAGAATTTCATCTTACGGCTGATTAGGAAAAAAAATTCTCTTATACAGCATAAGAATTTTCATATGGTAAGGACCAGGCCAAACCATGTCGAATGAGGATGTCAGAATTTTCTCAACGAAATAGATATTAAGTCGTTCTGGGATGAATGATTACTAGGGTGATATCCTATGTACCTAAGTTTTCTGCGCTTCTGGTTTTATTCTTTTATTATCACTACAAACCCCTTTTTGATTCGAAATTGGCGGGTACTACCAATATGAGGGTTCTGATAATTTGAAATTATGAACCATCATGAAACGATCCTTACTAGGTCTCTCTATAATCGCTTGGTGTATACAAGTCATGTATAATTAAGATTGGTAAGACTTTTGACTGAGCAACCCTGCCCTAAATCCACAACCAAACAAGGAACAGGAAATGAGGCGGGATTACTCACTCTAAGTCTACAAATCTTAATTATAAATGACCCTTATGTATACACTAAGTCATCATAGCTTACCTGTTAGGGTTCAAATTTTTATATAAGTGTTATGATTTAATTTGAACGGAAGAGTAATCATAATTATAGATAATTATCGGGGTTTGGAAGCGTACCAAAATATAGCAGGGTTCTTTGATGCTTTCCCATGTATTGGGATCAAAATCCTCCTGCTCCTCCGTCGTTCTTCTCTATTGGACAGTCCCTCTTGTAATGTCCTATTTCACCACAAAGGTGACATATGGGAATGGTTCCAACATCGGTAGTTGAAGTGATGAACTCAACCGGAGTTCTACAGATGCGGGCGGTATGCCCCTTCATGTTGCATCTATTGCAATGCAGCTCTCGGCAACTCCATGATGATGGTAGTTGCACTTGCTGCAGTGTGGAAGGTTTCCTAAGTACGGCTTGGTTGGTGCTAGAATAACATGGCTGATGGGGGTATCGACTGCCCCAGTTCGTTGCCCTCTGCTAGGTTCTTGAGTTGAACAACTCCTTTCCTTGTTCTCGAACTTTCGTTTAAGGATATTAGGCTTAAGGTTCGAGGTGTTCTTACAGGTAGGTGCTTGTGGCTGTATTTGGCCATCACCACTATTGGGGTTACCGATAGCATTACTACTAACATTTGTATTGTTAGCATTCAGGTGTGCCATGACAGCTGCTACAGCTGCTGTGACCGCAGCTTGAAACGTAGCCGCATCTATCTGAAGGATTGGTGTTTTGCTGGTGGGTTGGTTACACTTCTTTGGAGGCATGATTCTGTTACATGATAAGAAAATGAGTTCGTGAGCGACTATCTTGTCTCTAGATGTATTCTAACCATTTGTATCTATGTATTAATCTTTCGTTTTGTTATATTCTTCTTAATGATTCGACCTGCATCCCTATGATGCAGTCCTGGTAAGGAACATAATTAAGTTTCTAGAATGGTTAGGAACCGAGTATCATCCGAACTAAGTTACTTTCGTTTGGTGGATATCGTTTCCCAATTTTCGAAAATATTCGAAAATAATTCATAACAGTGTCTACATAACATAGACTTATGAATTTGAGAAGTAATCACTATCAATAAAGATTTCGTGATCTGATTTATTGTTATTAGCCGTGATAGGAAAAGAGGATAAGGTCCAAACCTAATGTGAGTAATGAAATCACTAACTCACTAGGTTGAACCGATTTACTAGTTACTACTTAGATGAAAAGGTGCTCGAACACTTCACATGAATCATGCGTGGTTTTCCTTTTTTCTATTCTGGGTGGTAATGATTTGTTCTCTCCTGGTATCTATAGGGTTTCATTCTCCTCTGTAGGTATATTGAATTCCCGGGCTGTCTTACTTCCGATTCTGACATTGATCCCCATTACTTCGTAATGAAGATTTTGAATCTCGGAAGTTCATGCGAATATCTCATTGGTGTCCTTAATAGGGTAAGGGCACTAAATGATTTCTATAGTTCGTTTACTTCTCCTATGTATCTTCTTGGGATTCTCTTAATGAAATTCTGTTGGATCCTCCTTGACTCTTCTATTGATTGCTGGAGTAACTATGTTTATCTAACGGGTTTATATGAGAACGGGAATGTCTAAAGAATCTATGAGAAAATCTTTACGAAGGTGATTCTTTCTGGTCCTTCTATAATCACATGGTGTGTACCGATTATATATAATCCAGATCAAATAGACCTTTGAATAAGTAATCCTACTCTAAAACCACATCCAAACAAGGAAAAGGAAGTAGAGTGAAAATCACATATTCTAAGTCTATAAAATCTCGGCTATATATAACCTTAACGTATCCACTTAGTAATTATAGACCTATCAGAAAAGATCTTTTTAACATTTTCCCAAAGGTATGTAACATACCTCCATGTTATTTTAGTTATGAGTTTGATTCTTGGACTTCTAGATACAAGAACTTAACAAGTTTTCAGTTTCCATGTTATAGCATCCTAAAATACTCCCATAGTATTTTAGTCTTTGGTTCTAGAATTCTTCTGGTGCTTAGGTAAGTTTTAGACCAGTTGCAACACTACAATCACTCCCCTAAACACATGTTGGTCATATCTCGGATGAATATAGTTGATCAGGCTATATTGATCCCAGATATGATTACGTCACTGTCTAGGTTTAACTGCAATGTCCAACATCTAAATACTTTAGTTTTGTTCTTCTTGTGATACTCATTCTGGTATATATACTCTGCATGTACTTATACTTTTATAAAATATTGATATATTTTTAAAGTATAACTCTTGGTCAGAGTGTTTTTATCCCAATGGGTTTATAGTTGTATATCTTTTATGACTGATATACTGAGTTCACTATAAACACTGCTCTGATACCAATCTGTCGCACCCCCAAACCAGAATGGCGGAAACATTCGAGGGCGGAGGACTTTAGGTAAGTATCACAACACATGCAATATAGTAATCAAAGTACAAACAACCATTGCATTAATAAGTATAAGTTTTACATAAGTGTTTAAACATTACATATTCAAACACTAAAGTAGGTACAATAGAAGACAAGAGTCGCGGTACGGTACTAGGTAGTCTTCTCAAAAGCTTCAGGAGTGTACCTGTCTACTGGATTCCTGAGAATACAAGTTATTTGGAAAGAGTATATCAGCATTTAAGCTGGTGAGTTCATAAGTATTTTAGTTCTGTTAAGTATACCCTAAGTTCTTTGAATAAGTTCACTGGTTTCTCCAGGAAATCCTATATTTCCTAAGGTGCTAGATTGATAACCTCAATAGTTTCCCTCTGTAATTACTTAGTTTATGCTGATTATACATAACACAATATCGAATGGACAGTCAATTGGGTGCATCTGCCCTAAGCCCACAACCAAACAAGGAACAGGAAGTAAGGCGGAAGTCACACATTTCACTGTCAATCGGATATTACTTATGTATAACTATGATGTAATAACTAAGGAATTATAGAATTAACCACTAAAGGTCTTTTATATTATACTAGTTTACAGAGATTGAATGACTAATTTCCATTTGATAAGTGATTTAATCCCATAAACCGTTCTCTTTGTATTACTGTTTTGTATTTGTATTCCTTTCTGAAAACTTGTATTTGAGAGTGTGCCTGGCTCCACCAGGTGTTAATGAAAACTGTATTAAACCATTGTATTTTGTATTCTATAAAATGGTACTTTGAAGGTGTACTTTCGTTTATTTGTTTATGCACTTAATGTATTGTTAATATCTTTTTAATGAGTAGTTATTATAACCATACTATGACGGATGGCCTGAAACAAACGCTTTGTGGGCGTTTAAGCTGGTGATAACAATTGTCACTCATCGGCATGTATGCCGGACTGTAGCTAGCAGCCTGATTGCGGGGTTGTCAATCCCGATATAGATCTACACACACTTGTTTCGATCCCCGGATGGAGATTCTGGTTATAATGTCAGGACTTTCCTATGTTGTCTAAAATGAATTAAACAACCTGAATATAGAGTCTCATAAAAAGCATATTAAACGTTACATGTATATTAGTTTTGAAAACCCAATCATTCTGAAATAATGATTGACAGTATATTCTTAGTTTTCCAAACATGTATTTGATAAGTGTAAACCCTTGATTTGTTTTGAATCAAAACCCTGGTTTCTTGTAAAACATTGTATTCTAGTATACTTGAATTATGAATTATTACCTCGTGTTTGCTAACTCGGGTACTCTGTATAGTACCTTTGCTAATGCAAAATCGGCAGAATGTATTATTACCTCGTGTTTGCTAACTCGGGTACTCTTTATAGTACCTTTGCTAATGCAAACTCGGCAGGATGTATTATTACCTCGTGTTTGCTAACTCGGGCACTCTGTATAGTACCTTTGCTAATGCAAACCCGGCATTACCACGTGTTTGCTAACCCTGGTACTCTGTATAGTACCTTTGTTAATGCAAACTAGGTATGATGTATCTTTACTTCTTTAATAAGTTGTTCGTATATTAAAGGTATTATACATATCTTGGTATAGTTGAATGAATTTTGGTAATTTCCTTGGGAAGTATACAGTCGTGAATCATACTTGTATATTTAGTTTGGAATCATAAATTATACCTATTATAATTTGTATGTTCTATCTGATTAGCATGAATTCTTATGCAATATCACCTTTGCTCAGCCTGATACAAAGGTAATGATACTAAAAGGAGTAACCTTTTAGACTCATATATGTATAATATATATATATATATATATATATATATATATATATATATATATATATATATATATATATATATATATATATATATATATATATATATATATATATAATTAAGAAGGAAACGACCTTCGGACAAATAACACAACCTTAATTCCACATCCAAACAAGGAAAAGGATATAAGATAATTCATTAGTCCTAAGCCCTTCAAGTCTTATTTATATATTTATACATATATAAACATGATTTTGGCATTTCTAATTTGAAATAGTTTATAAAACATTTTTCAAAGAATTTAACATGGCTTTACGTTATTTTGGAAGTATTTGGTAATTCTTAAAAGCATTACGGAAACTTTCTGTGTGATTATTATCACAGACAGTTATTAACACAATTTATTATTGTGTTAAACTTGTATTCCCCCCCCCTAAAAAGCATTTAAAAACCATTGAAAAGGTAAATTATAGGGGTATGAACTCACTTTGATAAGCGGTGATTCGGACAGCGTTTCGTTTCCCGTAAAGAGTTTATTTAACGAGAAACCGGCTCAAACCGGGCAGAGTTTCGACAGGAGAGAGGATGACTTGTCGAGAATTCCGGGGTTCCGGGGCTTGCTTCGGGCTTTAGACACGATACCGGGGCCTTGGGGGGGGGGGGGGGGGGGGTTGTTTGTGAGTTATGGAAGTGAAAGGAGTGAAAAAGGACCAAAAATGGAGTGAAAAAGTGTAAAAATCCGGAGGGTCTCGCGGGCTATTTATAGTCCGAAGCCTCGGATCCGAAGCAAGGGGAACGAGACACGTGTCTCGGATAGGTGGCAAGCTGGAGCTTCGGTTCAGACAGGTGGCCTCGATTCGGATGGTCGGCTCGCAGCTGGCAGCTTCGGATAGGACCAGGCTTCGGTCCAATCAGAGGAGGGCACGAGGGTCCGAGATCATCTGAGCAGCATGCGAGGGTGAGGTCCGGTGTGTCTCATGCGAGGCTGTCGGAGTAGGATTGGACCGCGGAGTTGGTCGAATCAGGAGGTGCCACGCATGGCTTCGCTCTACTCAGCAGCTGCCACGTGCGAGGGTGACGTGGCATGCGAAATTGCCCGGTTTTTTTCCTATTTTTCTTTATTTTTGTGCCAAAACTTGCGAAAATCATAACTTTCGCATACGAGCTCCGTTTTTGGCGTTCTTTATATGCACGCGTAGGTAAAATCATACTCTACGACTTTCGTTTAGACTTCGTCGGCTGATTTTGACTTTATTTTGAATATTATTATTTTAAACAGACCGGGACGGGAATCCGTTAAAAATTCATAACTTCTTCATCCGACGTCCGTTTTCGTCTGTCTTTTTACCGTTGTGCTACTTTTGACGAGACCTTCGATTCTCGTTTAAGCTGCGTCGGCTAAATATCGATCGATTTATATTGCGAATTTTTAGTTGTCTACTGCTAAACCGAAACTTCGAAAAATCATAACTTCCTCATACGAAGTCAGATTTTGACGTTCTTTTCATGAACGTTCTCGTTTTAACATATTCTACAAGTTTCATTTAGATTGTTAAGGCTAAAAATCGTTTTATCGAAAATTCGCTTTTTACGCTGAACAGTGTTTTGCCGGTTTTACCGCGGATTTTCGATTGGTCATAACTTCTTCGTTATAACTCGGATTTCAGTGTTCTTTATGTTTTTGGAAACCTTGTTACAAACTCTACCACTTGGCTCATCCTAATTACGATTATTGATCAATTTATTTTTGACCAAAATTTGACTGGTGTCATAGAAAATCCCTTGTATCTTCTTAGAATCTTGCAAGTATCATCTTTTGTTCTTGATATCATTCATAAACACTTTCCAATCTCCTTATATTGGGCCGAAATCACCAAAATACACTAGTTTTCACCAAGAACACCTACAACCTATTGTAAGGTTCATTGTTAGTTTTCTTACAATAATCAAGTGTTGTTTAACACTTTAACTTAGTATTTAAATTATTTTTATTTTGATTTAATTATGATACTATATATATTAAAATTGTTAGGATACGATTCTTTATACGGGTTTTAACTCGGGGAAAACTACGTAACCAAGATACAACAACTCGAGAACTCGCACATAAGGTGAGTTCATACCCCCATATTTTCCAAGATTTTTCAATGTTTTGGGGGGGGGGGGGGAGTACAAGTAAAACACAAGAAATTTTGCGTTTTAAAATATAAGTTACTTATTATGTTTTTCTTACTATTAATATGTATTTAAACGTGAAACTTGTTAAAATATGGAAATAAGCTTATAAACTATAATATGTATAGTTTATGGAACAAAGGGATTTTTTTACAAAATTACTTGTTATTTATAAAAATGTTTTCACATTATTACTTGTAAAGTCGTTGAAGCTATTTGTGAGACACGTCTTCGCGTATTTACATAAGTACCAACAGAAGTCTAGCCTTATGAACCAGAGTCTCCTGGAGGGAGAGCGTGAGTTTGTATATAGATCTATACGGGACTGAAAATCCCACGCCCTGACTATTAGCTACAATCGTTCTGGGTGACAAACGTCATTTTTGATATTGACGACCGATTCACGTCGTATCAGGATATCCATCATATTAGTATGGTTATAAGAACTCACAAGGAGAAAACAACAATATATTTACGTAGTCATATACTTTTTCTTAAACAGTTTCAAGGGATATTAATTATGTGATTACTCAGTATATACAATAGGGTTATATAAAATTGAAGTCCGATAGACAGTGAAATGTGTAACTTCCGCCTCGTTTCCTGTTTCTTGTTTGGTTTTGGGCTTAGGGCAGATTCACCCATTCAACTCTCTATTTGATATCGGTTATATACAACTCTTAGGTACTAAGTGATCATAGGAGGGTAGTATCGTCACATCGAGTTTTCAGCGTAAACACATCTTCAGCTAGTTGTTCTTATAAATAAAACTAGGTATCATTAAACTAAGTATGGTAATTATAGTTGTGCTTTTCGGTCTTGGAACGATTAAGACTACAAATCAGTTTTATAGAAAATATAGGATTTCTATGATAAACATCGTTATTTTTAAAGGTAAATACTTTTTGATTTAACTTTCTAAAAACAATAACATTTATTACTTAAAACAATGTTTTACAATAGAGTAAGTGGAACTAGGAACATATTTACAAAAGGTTCATCACTTATTTACAAACTAGTATAACATAAAGGACCTTTAATGGTTAATTCTATAATTCCTTAGTTTATACATCAGAGTTATATATAAATAATATTCGATAGTCAGTGGAATGTGTGATTTCCGCCTTACTTCCTGTTCCTTGTTTGGTTGTGGGCTTAGGGCAGATTCATACATTCAACTGTCCGTTCGATATTAGGTTATATAGCTAGTATAAACTAAGTAATTGTAGAAGGAACTATTGTGGTTACCATTCTACTAAAGAAAATATAGGATTTTCTGAAGGAAACACATTCATCATATCAAAAAGAATCATTAATGTTAATTCTTTGATTACTTGGTGAATACGATATAATTATATATAATGAAGATCTGATGGATAGTGGAATGTGTCTTCCACCTCATTTCCTGTTCCTTGTTTGGTTGTGGGCTTAGGGCAGATTCACACATTCAACTGTCTATTCGATCTATATTATATATAATTTGTATTCACTAAATGATCATAGAAGGAACGGGTACGGTCATATTACTCATTAAGAAAATATAGGATTTCTGGAGGAAGAGGCGAACTTTTCCAAAGAACAAAGAGTATACTTTTTATAACAAAAATACTTATGAACTCACCAACTTTAATGTTGACACTTTTTCAAACCACTTGTATTTTCAGGAACGTTAGTAGACAGGTACCCTCTCAAGTGTTGTGAAGACGGAGCATTACGTCTTATCTTTTGTTATAATGTAAATCATGAAATGTTTTGAACATAATGTAAACTTTATATTATTAATACGATGGTTGTTGTTACTTTGATTACTATGAAGCATGTGTTGTGATACTTAACATGACGTCCTCTGCCCCCGAACGGTTCCGTCGTTCTAGTTTGGGGGTGTGACAATGCGACTATGAGGTCATACCCTCATCAGGAAAATCAAGCGGTTCATTATGTGTATGGTGCCAATATCGGTTCTCAAAAACGTCCGTCATCAAGTCTAGATTTTTTATAGCAATGGGAGGTATATAGAAATGGATCGTAAGTGATGTCATAATTATTAACATGTATGCTCCATAAGAAATATAAGAAAAAGAAAAGCTATGGTAGGAACTTATAAATTTTAAAAGATCTAGGCAAGGTATTTGGATATTCTTTGGGGATTTTAATGTTTTCAGGAGTCCAAGTAAAAGGATGAACTCTCATTTCTGTCATAGAAGTGCAGCCCATTTCAATCAGTTCTACCATGATGCTGGTCTTGTAGAATTTAATATGAGAGGTAAAAGGTTCACGTATATGAGAGATGATGGTATGAAACTGAGTAAACATGATAGATTTCTAGTATGTTCCGGTTTTTGGTTGCTCCGATCTCTCTCCTTGATTACTGTCCTTCCTCGAGACTACTCATACCATTCACCAATCATCCTGGTGAATAATATCGGAGATTTTGGCGCTTCCCCCTTTAGATTCTTCAACTCATGGCTGCTTATTGATAGATTTGATGATATTTTTAAGATGGCATGGTCTGATTTCTTTGGTTTTAGGCTTCCAGATATGTATTTGGCTGCCAAATTGATGTTTTTAAAATCTGCATTAAAAACCTATAGAATTGTAGTTAAAAGTAGAGAAAATTTGGAGATGGATGACCTGAAAAACGAGACAAATAGGCTGGAGTTAGAGGTTGGGTCTTGTATTTTACCCGATCATGAAAGGACAACCTTAAGGAATAACATGCAAAGAATGTTGGAAATTAAAAAACATCATGAGAATGGATCTTAAGCAGAAAACCAAGGGTAACATTGATGATTGATGGGGATGAAAACACTAGGTTTTTCCATGCGCTGTTGAAATATAAAAACAGGAAAAATCATATTCACGGTATGCAAATCGATGGGAATTGGATACCAGATTCAGATCTGCTCAAGGATGCAATGTTCAATTTTTCCGACTCTAAGTTTCATGAATATTGACCTATTCACCCTATGTTCATAAACGATTCATTCTTGAAACTCTCAAATGATGACAACAAGATGCTTGCAAGTAGTTTCAGCTATCAAGAAATAAAATTTGCAGTCTTCGAATGTGGCAGCGAGAAAGTATCGGGATCGGATAGTTTCACCTTCGAATTGCTGAAATCAAAATGGGAGTCAATGAAGGAGGATTTCATGATATTTGTGAAGTATTTTGAAGCAATACACATGATATATAAGGGATGGAATTCATCCTTTAACACTTTAGTGCCAAAAATCAAAGATCCAATCAACCTCAGAGAATACAAGCCGACCAGTCTTATCGGATGCATGTATAAAGTTATATCTAACGTGCTTGCAACCAGGATGAAAAGGGTAAGTGGGAAAGTGGTGGATGAAGTTCAAACGACATATTTAGAGAATTGAAATACTCTTGACGGACCACTCATCATAAATGAAGTGTGCTCTTGGGCAAAAGAAGTAAAAAAGAAGGTGCTCATTTTTAAAGTAGATTTCGAAAAGGTATTTGATTTAATTAATTGGGGAGTTTATAGACTCTATTATGGAACAAATGAACTTCAGATATAGATAGAAACTGTGGATTTGGGGGTGTTTGTCTTCAGCCATGGCTTCAGTTCTGATAAATGGTGCTCTTATGCATGATTTCCCGATAGAAAATAGGGTTCGTCAAGGAGATCCATTCTCTCCTTTCCTATTTATCTTCGCAACGGAGGGCCTGAACATTGCTATGAAAATAGCCTGTAACAAGTCCATTTTCCATGGAGTAGAGATCCCTGATTTTGGCCCGCTCATCTCTCATTTGTTTTACACAGATGATGCTATTTTCATAGGCAAGTGGTCGTACTCCAATATCAAGAACATAACTCAGATTTTGTAATGTTCTGATTGGTTCGGGGCTTAAAGTAAATTTCCAAAAATCTTAGGGTTATCGGTATAGGAGTTGATGAGATTGAGATTAACAGAAGAGAAGCCTCCATAGGACGTGTGGTAGAGTCTCTTCCGTTTTCATACCTCGGAGTTCCGGTTGGAGAAAATATGTCCTGTAAGAAATATTGAAAGCCAATGATTGACAAATTTCTCTCAAAGTTATCAAGTTGGAAAGCAAGATATCTCTCTTTCAGAGGTAGAGTGACATTATTGAATTCATTCATTGGAAGCCTCACTACTTACTATTTTTCTCTATTTTTAGCCCCAATGTGTATCTTAGATGAACTGGAGAAAATTAGGAGAGGTTTCTTATGGGGAGGCATAGATGGAGATAAAAAGAAAGATACAGTGGATATCGTGAGATAAGGTGACTGTTTCTAAAGATGATGGTGGTTTGGGGCTATGTTCTCTAAAGGCCTAAAATATTGGTCTAATCATGAAATGGGTATGGCAGTTTCGAACAGAAAAGGAAGCATTATGGTGTAAAGTTATATTGGGGTGGCACAACCTGGTGAGAAAATCGGGAGCATTTCTGGCAAAAAAAACTTTATCGAGTGTGTGGAAAAATATATCCAAGGTCTTTGATCATACATGAAGACTTAGAATTTAATACGATGAATTATTCCAGATCCATACCAGATCTGGAAATAGTTCGTTGTTGTGGAAAGATAAATGTAATAACTCCATCCCACTACAGAACCGGTTCTCGACATTATACTCCCTAGAACCACAGAAAACATGATTTGTTCATGAAAGGAAAGTAGGGGGCAGCTTACGTTGGGCTTGGAGATCAGCGATTACCTCCATTGAAGCTATGAATGAGTTACAAGAACTTGATTTCATGTTAAATAATTATAATTTCTTGCAGGAAAATAATATTTTCAGGTGTGCACTCAATTGTGATGGCGGTTTCATGGTAGAAGCAATCAAGAAAATCATAGACTTGAAGTTGACAGCTACAGGTGAAGTGAAATTCAATTGGTAGAAGATCGTGCCCTTGAAAGTCTCATGTTTCGTATGGAGAGTTGTGGTGGGCAAGTGTAACATCCAGTTGCGGGATGTTTCTTTATTTCAGGATTGTGGACTGTAATTCGATCATGTGAAGGACTTGGACTTCAAGGAAATACATTTTAGACCCTACCGATGTTGATAATGCTGGTTAAGTGATCTAAGCCCTTGATTTTTGTTTTGGGGCCAACAGTGAAATGGGAAAAGTGGTGCTTCAGACTTCTTGCATGTATTTATGATTTTACTTCGGTATGTTTTAAGATAAAAGTAATTAAATAGGGTTGTTGGGATCGTCAATACCTTTCCGTGTAACACCTGTTCCAGGTATTATTTAATTTATCTAATTTATAGGGTTTTGTGCATGGACTCGGCGAGTTAGGGTGCTCCAACTCGTCGAGTAGAGACTGTTATGAGGACGCGGGATTTGGGTGCTACTCGACGAGTAGGCGCTGTAAAAAGAAACCCTAATTTTTAGAGTTTGCACCCTATTTAAAGAACATAATCCACCTCTTGTGTCCTCCGTTACCACCCTATTAGCCAGAGAAAACCCTAGTTGGACCTTGCACCATCTTGAGTGAGAGAAAGAGCTTTTGTGGGCAATTTTGGTGTATTTGTGAAGGAATTTAGAGCTTGAAGAAGAAGGAACAAGGAGAGAAGCAGTAGATCCGACATCTACTCTGTATTGGCCATCATCTTGAGGTATAAAGTCGTTACCTTGATCTCTAGTTGCTTAGGTCCCTTTCTTGGAAGTAAATGGCCGTTGTTGGTGCAAAATGGAGTCAAACTCTAATCTGGACTTATCACAAGGATATGGTTCCAGATCTGGACCTCTCTAGGTCTCCAATGACATAAAGTTGCTCACTTTATGTAGCTTAGCCCTTTTCCATGCACTAAAACCTTGTAGGAAGCTTAGTTTTGATGTTATAGAATGGGAGGGCCTTGCATACACGTAAAGTTTGCAACTTTACGTGGTATCTGCACTAGGGGAGGTTGGATCTGAAGTTTGGGACCTTAGATCCCACTGAAAAGGGTTGGACATGAAAGGAACCGAAGGAACTCGTTGAGTCCCTTAGCTGACTCAATGATTCGGGGTAGGGTTTGCCCGTTTATGAGTTTTTGAAAGAATGCAGTGAAGGATTAGGGTTTTGGTCTGATCAGACTTTAGTTTTCTGGACATTTGATGAGATCGACGAGTCTCTAGGGTGACTCGGTGAGTTGATGCGGGATTCAATGGAATGGACTCGGGAGGAACTCGACGAGTTACAAAGGTAACTCGGCGAGTTGACAAGTCATACAGCTAACTCGACGAGTTGCTGGATGCACTCGACGAGTTGAGGTCAACATGGACTGTTGACCTTGACTTTGACCTGGGTTGACTTTGAGGGTATTTATGGTATTCCGGGATCAAGACAAGTTAATCACATGTTGGTTATAGGCAGTTGAGGAGGAGCAGTGCATGGAATATATTTGATCTTAGCTTGACAATTCAACACACGAGAGGTGAGTCTTCTCACCATACCAATGGGTCTAAAGCACCAAGGTTGGCCCATTTTATGATATGTCGATTGTTGATTGATTATGCGCTATGTTAGTGTGACATTTGCATGGAAGATCCCAGGGGTTCCCGTGGCAGTAGTCTGAGACCACGTGGGGGTTCCGTGGCATTTGGTATAAGACCTTGGAGGGTTTCCATGGCATCCTAGTATATTTGTATGTGTAGTTTGCATTATGTGTTGCTTGGTAGTGAAGACCATGTGGGAGTTCCCATGGCAGGAAGACCATGTGGGGGTTCCTATGGCAGGCAGTTAAAACCACGTGGGGGTTCTAGTGGCACTAGGTGTAAGACCCTGGAGGGTTTGCATGGCTTCCTTATATGTTGTATGCATGGCTTATGTGACATATGTAGCTTTTATAGCTAATTTGATATGTGTTATGTGGATTGTGTGTGGGGTATGCTCTGGGGGACTCACTAAGCATTAGCTTACAATTTGTGGATTTGTTTCAGGTACATCTGAGCCCAAGGGCAAGGGCAAGGCTTGATGGCGCAACATGCACTCTCTCTTAGGCATTTTTATGGGACACTCTGATGTTTGGAAATAATATTGTTATGAATATGAAATTAAAAAAAATTGTATTGAGATTTCATGGTTTATGAAAAAGTGTTTTTACTTATTAAAAATGAAAAAAAATTCTTTTGAAAATTGGGTCGTTACAAGTTGGTATTAGAGCCTTGGTTTGAGGGATTCAGACACACTCTCGGGTGTGTCAGGACTTAAACTAAGGAAATGATAAAATTGTTTTCAAAAATAAAATAAAAGTTAAAAATTTTAAAGTATGGAAAAGAGGAGAGTGCAACGCGTGTGATCGGCCGAGCCAAGTAAGTAGTTCCCCAATGTTTTAGTCATGTTATACTGATATTTGAGTTATGATAATCGTATGGATCTTGTTATGTTTATGATTTTAACATTGTATACGGTTCGGAGCTTATAGCCTTAGAATGATTGATTTGGCCTTATTTCCTGTTCCTCGTGTGGTTGTGGTCCTAGGGTAGAATCTCTTATTCGAAAGTCTATTTGATCATTTTTTGCGTATAATTTGCATGCATAAAGGCAACCTGTTATGATTGGTCTGACTGATGTGAGTAGAGTAAATCTTAGGACAGCCTAGGATTTGAGATATGCGGTAGTCTGTGGGATATGATTTATTTTGGGATGAATTGGAGTTATCAGGTAGAGCCTTGGGAAAGGTACATGTAGGTGTGGAAGGTAGTATTCGTACTACTGAAAGCACATGACCTGTACCCGAACCAAGGTTAGATCTGACAGCTCTCTAAGGAGGACCGGTGGGAAGATCCCCTATATAGATATCTTGATCGTTATGATTTATTACATTTCAGTTTAGCATGGTGGTGAAACGATTTGGAGCAGAGGGATCAGGATCAGGATTAGGATCTGGATCTGGATCGGGCAGTAGTATTGAGCCCATTGATGAGAGGCTGCGTGAGCTCATTGCAACTGAGGTGACGAAGGGCATCCTTGACGCTACCCCAATGATCTTTGGGACGATCAAGGAGGGGATGATGGAGATTATGGAGGAGAGGCTCAGGTCATTTAGAGCAGAGATTGCTGCGGGCCAGGTCGGCGCCCGAACTCCCTCGTTCCGGTAGTTCAAGGCGTGCGGAGCGCCAGAGTTTTTTGGGGTCAGGGACCCCATTGTGAGCCGACGCTGGGTGGCGGATATCGAGAACGCCCAGCGTACGAGTTCCTGCCCGGGTGCGGCAGAGGTGGGTTTTGCTTCATGTATGCTGTGAGACAGAGCCCGAGACTGGTGGGGCGAGGTGACTAGTCAGGAGGGAGCAGCCGGTGTGGCTGAGATGACATGGGCTGAGTTTGTTCGGCGATTTGATTTGGAGTTTGCACCAGCTATTGAGGTGCATCGATTGGTGAGGGAGTTCCAGGAGCTCCAGCAGACCACCGAGACTATGGCGGAGATCACCGCCAAGTTTCGGGAGCGGGCATTGTTGATCCCACAGTATGCCACCAATAAGGATATGCGGAGGACGAGGTATCATTCCATGTTGATGGATGATATCCGGGAGTTTGTGAGCTTCACAGGGTGCAAAAACCTGAATGAGATGGTGGAGAAGGCCTGTGAGCGGGAAATAGAGTTGGACTTCCGCGCCAAGCGGAAACCTGAGCAGGCACATACAGCAGTAGGTCGGGCTAAAAAGCCTAAGACCTCAGATTCATCCAGTAGGGGGCAGTAGGGCCGTGGCCGGTGTGCCAAGTGTGGGAGATCTCATGGGGGAGCTTGCTGGGGAACGGGACCGGTATGTTATACGTGTGGTCAGCCGGGCCACGTGAGCAGGGATTGCCCCAAGAAGGGCTTGATATGTTTCCACTACAACCAGACTGGCCATAAAAAGGCCGATTGTCCGAGGTTGCAGGGAGGGGGAGGAGCAGTGGCGGCGCTTGCGCCCGCCACAAAGAGGATTATTTATGGCCGCCCTGCTAAGGCGGATGCTCCAGCGGTGAAGAGCCGCAGATTTCAGTTGACTACCGAGGACGCTCGGGCAGCGCCAAACGTTGTGGCTTGTACGTGTTTATTCTTCTGTGCTCTATATTACTTGCATTGCTTATGTGTACATTGTGCTTATGTATAGGGACCTTTTTCGTCAATGGTATGTCGGCTCATGTTTTGTTCGATTCGGGAGTTACCCGATCGTTTGTATCTCTTGTGCTTAGCAAGAAGTTTCGGGATACGCCAGGGACTTTGGATTCACCGCTCGAGGTGGAGATTGCGGATGACCGCACTATGAGTGCTGCGAGGGTGTATGAGGACTGTCTCCTGAATATGCTTGGGGAGAGGTTTCGTGTGGATCTGGTCCCGATACCGTTGCGGGGGCTGAAGGTGATTATCAGAATGGACTGGTTGGGGGCCAATGGGGCCATGATCGATTGCGAGCGCCAGTTGGTGAGGGTTCGAACCCCAAGTGGGGGAGAACTGGTTATTTATGGTGAGAGGGCCTTGCAGGGGCCAACCCTTTGTTCAGCTGGGAGGGCTAGGAGATTTCTGCAGCAGGGATGTACGAGATTTCTGGCTTATATCTCGGATACGAGGGTTGAGCTTACGACGGATGTGGGCAGTGTGCCGGTTGTACTAGAGTTTTGAGATGTTTTTCCCGAGGAGTTACCAGGAGTGCCTCCAGAGAGGCAAGTGGAGTTTCGCATTGATTTAGTGTCGGGTGCCGCACCGATAGCAACGGCACCGTACCGGCTAGCACCGCCCGAGATGCAGGAGCTCTCTACGCTACTTCAGGAGCTACTAGACCGAGGGTTTATCCAACCGAGTAGTTCCCCATGGGGAGCTATGATCCTGTTTGTGAAAAAGAATGATGGGTCACACATGATGTGTATTGATTATCGAGAGTTGAACAAATTAACGGTGAAGAACCGTTATCCGTTACCGAGGATCGATGATTTGTTCGATCAGTTGCAGGGTGCGTCTTGGTTTTCCAAGATTTATCTTCAGTCGGGATACCATCAGATGAGGATTCGGGATGAGGATATACCGAAGATAGCTTTCAAGACTCGGTATGGGAACTATGAGTTCGTGGTGGTGCCATTCGGACTGACCAATGCCCCAGCAACGTTCATGGATCTCATGAACAGAGTGTGTAGACCGATGCTGGATCGGTTGGTGATCGTTTTTATTGATGATATCCTGGTCTATTCTATGACCAAGGAGCTGATGGTTTTGAGCAAAACAACATTCATATGGTGTTCATGCAAACCCTAATGCTTGGATCTAGTTTTTCTAATTGTACATGCATAAATTTCCAAGACTTGCAAAAACCCTAATATAGCATATCATAAAAAATCGAAATCATATATAATAAACTAGTTAGAAAGTTACCTTGATTGTTGCTTGAAGAACTTGAGCCTTTGAGAACCTTAGCACCTCAAATGTTGTGCCTATAATAGATCACAAACACCAAATCAAGTTGGAGAATAATAGGAAGAGAGGGGGAAGGGTAAAAATCGGCTCTTGAACTCTTCTTAGGGTGGTGGTAGCCGAAAATTGCATGCCTAGGGGTTCCTTTTATAGGTGAGGAGTTAGGGTTTCACTCAAACACTTATCCAGTTGCTTAGGCTCTAAGCAACCCATAAGATCCTTCTGAAATCCTACCGTGGACGAATTCTTAAGGCCATATCCATAACAATTCATCCACCCTATCATTAGGGTTTCCTCAGCCTACTTTGCAACTATCCAATAATTACAATATCAGTCCCCTACATTTAATTAATATCTTTTGATCACAAAATTAATTTCTTAATTAATTCTTGACCAACATTAATTAACCAATATGATTTCTCTTTTAATATATTATTCATATAATATATTAATAAACCATAATAACCTCTTTCTCTATAATTCACAGTCAAGTTGCTCTGGTGAAGGCAACCCAAAAGGACCATACTACAACCGAGTCAAGTACATACCATATATAGTTATGGGCTTAGACACCTAATCCAACAGTCTCCACTTGGATAAGTCTAATAACTATAGATGCAAGTACGACTTCAAAATCCGATTAGCAATCGTAGCTCTCAAAAGCCGTTGTTGAACTCTGACACGTCCTTTAGATAAGGGATCGTATAGTCCTCCGTTCTCAAGATATCGTGTGGACAATCACATGGAACATAGTCATACTTATTGTCTAGCAGTTTGTTTCTCGATCTCTGATTCATCTGACATAGAACTTAATTGAACACATCAACTTAGTCCTGACTGAGCCCGATACATAAGTCAAACCAAATCATCGAGGGGCCCAAGATATCGCTTTTACCCTCGTAGGATAAAAGGAACAGATAAACTTTGACTTATATGCATTTACTATTTACTCATCAAATCATACACAACAATTCGTTTTATAACATCAAGTTACTCATGCGTTTATGCATTATCAATGCACAACCAACTTGCAAACAATAAACCATATATCTAGGTTTAAAGACTATATGATATTATCATCTCTCAATCACCCGTGATTAATTCCATGAAGTGATTCATGTGAGTGCGGGTTTAATCCAATACTCAAATCTTATTTCAAGAGCACTCATGAACGTTGCAGCAAACTTTTTCTTTGTCTAAACGCTTAGACAATCTACAAACCAATTCATGACAGTCTTCTTTCATACCTACTTCCAATGTATGAACGACTGTGGATAGTTTAAATAATCTTATTATTTAGGAAGTCAAAACATGAAAAGTGAAACAATAGTAAATAATTAACATAAGACAGTGACATTACTCATAAATAAAACACCTTTATTTAATCATCAAATGTTAATTACAATTTATCTATTACAAGTTTCTAAAGCTATCTAATCACTAAAACTAATATCGTCCTTCAGCCCAATGCTCCTAGCGTGCTGCAGGTGCTTAACCCTACTCAGTCCCTTTGTAAGGGGATCTGCTGGGTTATCTTCTGACAATACCCTCTTTACTACGAGGAGTCCCCCTTCTACCCGATGTCTAATAAAATGATATTTCTTGTCGATATGCCTGGATCTGCCATGATACCTTGGTTCCTTGGTTAAGGCAACCGCACCTTCGTTGTCGCAGAAAATCTCCATAGGCTCCTTTATGGTTGGCACAACTCCAAGGTCTCCGATGAAGTTCTTCAACCATATTACCTCCTTTGACGCTTCACTCACTTCTATGTACTCTGATTCGCACGTTGAATCAGCTATGGTCTCTTGCTTGAAACTCTTCCAAGTCACTGCTCCTCCATTTAGGGTAAAGACCCAGCCCGACTGCGAGCGGAAATTATCCCGGCCAGTCTGAAAACTAGCGTCACTATACCCTCGCACTCTCAATTCATCGCTCCCACCGAGGATAAGAAACCATTCCTTAGTCCTCCGAAGGTATTTAAGAATATTATTTACGGCGATCCAATGTGCTCTACCAGGGTTCCCTTGATATCTGCTGACCATGCTCAAAGCGAATGCCACATCAGGGCGGGTACAAGTCATAGCATACATGATCGAGCCAACTGCCGAAGTGTAAGGTACTCGGCCATTTCTGCTATCTCGGCTTCGGTACTCGGACTCTGAGTCTTACTCAGCTTGGTATTGCTTTGGATTGGTAACTCCCCTTTCTTGGAATTTTCCATGCTAAAACGTTTCAGCACTCTATCCAAGTAAGTACTTTGACTAAGTCCTATTAATCTTTTACTCTTGTTTCTCACTATCCTTATCCCTAGAATGTAAGCAGCTTCTCTGAGGTCCTTCATAGTGAAGCACTTCCCAAGCCAGGACTTAACTTACTGCAGGGTTGGGACGTCGTTTCCTATGAGTAGTATGTCATCCACATACAAAATGAGAAAGCTAACTATACTCCCACTGGCTTTGACATGTACACATGACTCATCCTCGCTTCTCGAGAAACTAAACTCTTTGACCTTCTCATCAAAATAAAGATTCCATCTGCGAGATGCTTGTTTCAATCCATAGATGGATTTCTCAAGCTTACACACTCTATTAGGGTGTTTTGCATCGACAAAACCCTCTGGCTGACTCATGTAAACATCTTTAGCCAACTTCCCATTAAGGAAAGCGGTTTGGACATCCATCTGTCATATTTCATTATCATAAAACGCAGTTATGGCTAGCATGACCCTTATAGATTTAATATTCGCTACTGGTGAGAAGGTCTCATCATAGTCAACTCCAGGAGTTTAAGTAGAGCCCTTCGCAACCAATCGCGCCTTATACGTATGTACTTTCCCATCCATGTCGGTCTTCTTCTTGAAGATCCATTTACACCCGAGCGTCTTACGACCTGTCACATTTTCAACCAAGTTCCAAACTTGATTGTCATACATGGACTGAATCTCGCTGTCCATAGCCTCTTTCCACTTCGCAGACTTCGGGCCTGCCATGGCTTCCTTGTAGCTGTTAGGTTCATCCAAATTCATCAGTGTGCTATCACTGATAAACGTATTACCTTCATTAGTAATATGGAAACCATAAAACTCAGGTGGAACACTAACTCTACTGGAACATTTTAGAGGTAGGGACTCGTCAATCGGTTCAATAGGAGTTTCCTCCTCAGGTTGAGCACCAGTGTTAGAGGTTCCTTCATCGGTTGATTCCTGAAGCTCTTCAAGATCAATTTGCCTCCCACTGTCCTCTTGGCATATGAGTTCTCGCTCTCGGAAAACCCCTCTCCTTGCAACGAAGACAACATTGTCACTTGGTCTATAGAAGAGATATCCAAAGGACTTCTACGAATAGCCGATGAAAATACACCGTTCACTACGAGGTTCGAGCTTGTCGTGAGTCTCTCGTCTTACGAAAGCCTCACAGCCCTAAACCTTGATATGATCCAACGAGGGAGCTTTCCCTGTCCACATCTCGTGAGGTGTTTTGGCAACCTTCTTAGTAGGTACTAGATTCAGGATATGGGCGGAAGTCTCTAAGGAATACCCCCAGAATGAGATAGTTAACGAAGCACGACTCATCATGGAACGAACCATATCCAATAAGGTTCGATTGCGCCTCTCAGCGACACCATTCAACTGCGGTGTCCTAGGTGGTGTCAATTACGAAACTATTCTGCATTCCTTGAGGTAATCGTGGAATTCAAGACTAAGGTACTCACCACCTCGATCGGATCAGAGCATCTTAATTTTCCTGCCCAGCTGATTCTCCACTTCTTGCTTAAACTCTTTGAACTTTTCAAAGGTTTCTGACTTGTGCTTGATTAAGTAGATATACCCATATCTGCTATAATCATCGGTAAAAGTTACATAGAAGCGACTTGCATCCCTTGTGGTAGATCTAAAGGGTCCAAATACATCCGTATGTATGAGATCCAATAAACCCTCATCCCTTACACAAGAACCAGTGAAGGGTGACTTGGTCATCTTTCCAAGTAAACAAGACTCGCACGTGTCATCCGATTTGAGGTCGAATGACTCCAACACTCCATCCTTTTGGATTTGGGCTATGCGTTTCTTGTTGACATGTCGAAGACGATAATGCCACAAGCATGCTTTGTCCAAACTATTGGAAGAATCAATATGCAACACATTATTTCCTAAGTTATCAACAATATTCACAGTTTCATATACTCCATTACAAATCAATGCTTCAAAATAGATAGTATCATTCAAGAAAGCATTAATAGAACCAATTTCATTATTAAACGAAAATCTAAAACCTTATCTGTACAAACCATGAAAAGAAATAATGTTTCTCGCCATTTCTGACGAGTAGAAACAATCATTTAAATCTAAACCTAACCCACTACTAAGCATTAAAGAGTAAACTCCAATCTTGGTGACAGGTGACGCTTTCCTATTCCCCATGATCAGGTCCATCTTCCCATGATCCACATCCCTACTTCTTCTTAGACCCTCCAAATCAGAACAAATGTGAAAACCACATCCTGTATAAAGGACCCAGGAAATAGCATGTGATGAGTTATTATATTGTATAGTATAAATACCTGCGAAGGATGGCTTTATCTTTCCATCCTTGATGTCCTGCAGATACTTCAGGCAACTTCGTTTCCAATGCCCTTTGTGGTGGCAGTAGAAGCACTCTGCCTCTTTTGGGGTGGAAGAGGGAGCAGTAGAGCCAGCTTTGATTCCACTAGAAGAGGATCCATCATGGGGTTTACCCTTGTGACTCTTAGAAGGATCCTTCCTCTTCTTTCCTTTTCCTTGCCTAATAGCCAAAATAGGGGCAGCAGCAGTAGGAGCAGATGCAATAGATTTGCCTTTAAGACTACTCTCAACAGTCCTTAGCAGGCCTTGAAGCTTGCTTAGAGTGACCTCCTCCTTGTTCATATGATAGTTCACACGAAACTGGTCGTAACAAGGAGGCAACGAGTGAAGAATGATATTTATGGCCAACTCCTCATCGAAGTTCACATTCAACTTTAGCAGACGGTCCACAAACCTTTGCATTTTCTGCAAGTGGGTCGTGACAGACTCTCAATCCTTCCTTTTAGTAGTGATCATCGAGGCGATGATCTCGTACCTCTCCTGCCTGGCACTTTGATGGTAACGTTCCATCAAATCTTGGTGCATCTCGTAGGGATAGTAGTCCTCGTAGGACTTTTGGAGTCCGGCGGTTATTGTTGCGAGCATGACGCAATGAACCTTCATTGCATCTCTTTCATGAGTTTCGAACGCAACAATTTCCTCGGGAGTAGCAGTGTTTGGGTTGACCTCTTTTATCTCTTTGTCGAGAACATACTCCTTGTCCTCGTAGCGGGTGACCATGCGGATGTTACGGATCCAATCATTGAAATTGGTCCCATCATATATCACCCTCCCACACAAGTTCATGAGTGAGAATGAGCCAGAAGCGTTGTTTTGAGTAGACATCTGAAATAGAAAAGGAACAAAGTTTGATTAGATAATAATCCCCAATTAACCACCCAAAATGAGAAATTAGGGCTAGGATCCAACAACATTATTTACAATTTAGAAGAGGGATGTCGTAATCCAAACTATAAATAATTTGAAGGTAAGTGAATGATGATTCACTAATTTCCACCATGAAAAACGAAAAAGAAATTAAGTTCTAAATGTATTGAAACTCCTACATCTTTTGAGATTCATTGAACTTTTCAATGGCATGTTTAAATCTCGATATGTCATTCAAGTTTGTGACTGGGATACCGAGGATCGCAAACAAGGTGTGAATAACCATGCAAATGTACTTGGTACTCTCGATGTCATTTACCACCTAATCAATGTGTTGGTTAGCCACACACGCTCCATTGATCTATGATAAACATCAAGCTACCCTTTTCAACCTTTGCTAGTCCCAAATTAGTGTGCTGGTTAACCACATGGGCTCCACTAACGACTTGGCAAGGTGCAAAGTGTAGTTTCATGGAATAGCATCATTTCACATTTTTCCTAAAGTAACTAAGAATGGGAATTTTATAAAAAATTTAGTTACTTAATATATTCATTATACTTTTAATGATGAATTAGTTCCCCTATCCTACCCGTTCGAAAAACGACCCTCCACCAATCAAGGAAGCGGTGGGTGAGAGTGGATACCTATTAAACTGCCATTTTATAGACCGCAACCTTATACCCCCTTATAGATCGGCTTCGTGAATGAGGCCTACTAACGGTAAGACTAGCTTAATCTTATACATATATATTTATTAATCTTATAATATTATAATAGTATAATGTTGAATTTTAAACTTGTAAAATTCTAGGGTTTAGAATTTAAATATTTCAAAATTAAACTTTTAATAAAAAATTTAAATTCCAAAACTTGAGGGCAAGTTTTTTTGAAACTTTTCGAAACATCTTTTAGACCAAATTTGAAAATAATTAATTAATCATATTAATATTTATCACATAATTTGACATAATCTTTTCCATACAAGATAATTCAAATCAATTTACAAATAATCAATCTTTATCTTATAAAACAAGTAATTATCTTAAATTGAGAATTATCCATTAATTTGATTTGCATATCAATTACCATAATAAAAAAATGATTTTTAATTTGAAAAATCTATTTATAGTAATCATCCAAAGCAAATCAAGGCAGAAAATTCGGAATCCAGCAAACAGTTGTGCTCACGTCATGACCATCTCTGGTCACGTCGTGAGTCTGGTCTAAAACAGAAAAAATGAATTTTATAGCTATAAACAATAAACTTTGCATCAAATACATTAGAATAAACAACCTAGGCTCTGATACCACTGATGGTTTTGAGCAAAACAATATTCCTATGGTGTTCATGCAAACCCTAATGCTTGGATCTTGTTTTTCTAATTGCACATGCATAATTGTACAAGACTTGCAAAAACCCTAATCTAGCATATCATAAAAAATCGAAATCATATATAATAAACTAGTTAGAAAGTTACCTTGATTGTTGCTTGAAGAACTTGAGCCTTTGAGAACCTTAGCAACTCAAATGTTGTGCCTATAATAGATCACAAACACCAAATCAAGTTGAAGAATAATAGGAAGAGAGGGGGAAGGCTAAAAATCGGCTCTTGAACTCTTCTTAGGGTGGTGGTAGCCGAAAATTGCATGCCTAGGGGTTACTTTTATAGGTGAGGAGTTAGGGTTTCACTCAAACACTTATCCAGTTGCTTAGGCTCTAAGCAGTCCATAAGATCCTTCTAGAATCCTACCTTGGACGAATTCTTAAGGCCTTATCCATATGAATTCGTCCACCCTATCATTAGGGTTTCCTCAGCCTACTTTGCAACTATCCAATAATTACAATATCGGTCCCCTAGGTTTAATTAATATCTTTTGATCACAAAATTAATTTCTTAATTAATTCTTAACCAACATTTATTAACCAATATGATTTCTCTTTTAATATATTATTCATATAATATATTAATAAACCATAATAACCTCTTTCTCTATAATTTATCCACTCAAGTTGTTCTGGTGAAGGCAACCGAAAAGGACCATGCTACAACCAGGTTAAGTACATACCATATATAATTATGGGCTTAGAAACCTAATCCAACAGGAGAAGCATGAGCAGCATCTGAGAAAGGTATTGGAGACCCTGAGGGTGGAGAGGCTGTATGCCAAGTTCTTCAAGTGTGATTTCTAGCTGCGAGAGGTACAATTTTTGGGGCACATCATCAACCATTAGGGCATTTCGGTTGATCCAGCCAAGGTTGAGGCAGTGATGCGGTGGGAAGTGCCGAAGAATGCTTCCGAGATCCGTAGCTTCTTGGTTCTAGCGGGCTATTATCGGAGATTCATCCAGGATTTCTCCAAGATTGTTGTCCCTTTGTACCACTTGACCGAGAAGAATGTGACATTTCGGTGGGGCACGGATCAGAAGTTGTCTTTTGAGACCCTGAGACAGAGGTTATGCGAGGCTCCGATTCTAGTACTACCTGAGGGGTTAGATGATTAGGTGGTGTACTGTGATGCTTCGATCTCAGGGTTAGGCACAGTACTGATGCAGAGGGGGCATGTGATAGCTTACGCCTCGAGGTAGTTGAAGCATCATGAGGCGAATTACCCCACTCACGACATCGAATTGGGGGCACTGGCGTTTGCTCTCAAGATTTGGAGGCACTATCTGTAATGGGTACGGTGCACTATTTATACTGATCACAAGATTTTGAAGTATTTGATGGATCAGCAGAACCTCAACATACGACATAGGAGGTGGTTGGATGTGCTGAAAGATTATGACTGTGAGATCTTGTACCATCCAGGGAAGGCCAACATGGTGGCCGATGCTTTGAGCCGCAAGGCGGCATTTTCCCCGATTGAGAACTTTTGTTTGAGGATGAAGGTGATCTCTCCATTGTTGGATATGATCAAGGAGGCTCAGGTTGAGAGGGTGAAGAAGGAGAATTGGAAGATAAAGCGGATTCGGAGACAGTATCCTTTGTTTGTTAAGGATAGACGAGGTTTTCTGACAAAGTGTGGTCGAGTGTGGGTACCGGTGACTGGAGGAGTGAGACAGAAGATATTGGAGGAGGCACACATGTCCAAGTTCTCTATACATTCGGGGGCTACGAAAATGTATAGAGATTTGAGACTGAGTTACTGGTGGCCCTGCATGAAGCGGGTGATTGCCTGGTTTGTGGAGCAATGCTTGACCAGCAGGAAGATCAAGGTCGAGCATCAGCGACCTCATGGCAAGGTTCAGCCGCTACCCATTCCTATATGGAAGTGGGTAGAAATCACTATGGACTTCATCACGAAGTCACCGAGGACGGCGAGGGGTGTGAACGCCATATGGGTGATTGTAGACCGTTTTACAAAGAGTGCCCACTTTATTCCGATCTCTGAGAGTATATCCGCTGGATAGTTGGCGGATATTTATGTGCGAGAGGTGGTGGCTAGAAACGGGGTGCCAGTGTTGGTAGTCTTTGACAGGGATGTTCGGTTTACATCTAGGTTCTAGAAGAAGTTCCACGAGGAACTAGCCAGTCAGTTGCATTTTAGCATGACGTACCACCCCTAGACAGATGGCCAGAGTGAGAGGACTATCCAGACACTTGAGGATATGCTGCGGGCATGTGTGTTGGATTTTGGAGGGAGTTGGGATACGTACCATCCACTGCTAGAGTTTTCATACAATAACAGTTACCATGCCAGTATCGACCGAACCTCGTTTGACATGTTGTACGGTCGGAGGTGTAGGACCCCGATTTGTTGGGGTGAGGCTGGACACCTTGTCATGGGGAGCACTGATGTAGTGCTCAAGACTACCGCGCTGATTCAGCAGGTACGCGACCGGCTGCAGGTCGGGCAAAGCCATCAGAAAAGTTATGCTGACCGGTGGCGATCAGATCTTGAGTTCGAGGTTGGGGACTGTGTGTTACTAAAGGTGTCACCATGGAAGGGAATCATCAGGTTTCGGAAGAGGGGCAAGCTAGGACCCTGATATATAGGACCGTTTAGGATGACGGCCCGGGTGGGCAAGGTGGCCTATCGCTTGGATTTTTTGGATGAGCTTAGCCATATTCACAACACCTTCCATTTGTCCCAGCTTCGGAAGTGTGTCACCGACGAGGCCGCAGTCGTTTCTGTGGATGACATTCAGGTGGATGAGAGCCTGAACTACATTTAGAGGCCTGTTACGATATTATATATGAAGACCAAGGTTCTTCAGAAGAAGGAAGTGAAGCTGGTGAAGGTGCAATGGCAACACCGTAGGGGCCCCGAGTGGACTTGGGAGCCGGAGGATGAGATGCGAGACCACTACCCGAATTTTTTTGGGCCAGCAGACTTCAAGGACGAAGTCTAGTTCAAGTGCGGGAGACTTGTTACACCTGTTCCAGGTATTATTTAATTTATCTAATTTTTTAGGGTTTTGTGCATGGACTCGGCGAATTGGGGTGCTCCAACTCGTCGAGTAGAGACTGTTATGAGGATGCGGGATTTGGGTGCTACTCGACGAGTAGGCGATGTACAAAGAAACCCTAATTTTTAAGGTTTTCACCCTATTTAAAGAACATAATCCACGTCTTGTGGTGTTCCTTACCACACTATTAGCCAGAGAAAACCCTAGTTGGACCTTGTACCTTCTTGAGTGAGAGAAAGAGCTTTTGTGGGCAATTTTTGTGTATTTGTGAAGGACTTTGGAGCTTGAAGAAGAAGGAACAAGGAGAGAAGCAGTAGATCTGACATTTACTCTGTATTGGTCATCATCTTGAGGTATAAAGTCGTTACCTTGATCTCTAGTTACTTAGGTCCCTTTCTTGGAAGTAAATGGCCATTCTTGGTGCAAAATGGAGTCAAACTCGGATCTGGATTCGTCACAACGATATGGTTCCAGATCTGGACCTCTCTAGGTCTCCAATGACATAAAGTTGCTCACTTTATGTAGCTTAGCCCCTTTCCATGCACTAAAACCTTGTAGGAAGCTTAGTTTTGATGTAATAGCCTTGGAGGGCCTTGCATGCACGTAAAGTTTGCAACTTTACGTGGTATCTGCACTAGGGGAGGTTGGATCTGAAGTTTGGGACCTTAGATCCCATTGAAAAGGTCTGAACATGAAAGGACCTGTAGGAACTCGTCGTGTCCCTTAGCTAACTCGATGAGGCGGGTTAGGGTTTGCCTGTTTCTGAGTTTCTGAATGAGTGCAGTGAAGGATTAGGCTTTCGGTCTGATCGGACTTTAGTTTTCTGGACATTTGATGAGCTCGACGATTATCTAGGGTGACTCGGTGAGTTGATTTGGGATTCAGTGGAATGGACTTGGGAGGAACTCGATGAGTTACAAAGGTAACTCGGCGAGTTGACAAGTCATACAGCTAACTTGACGAGTTGTTGGATGCACTCGACGAGTTGAGGTCAACATGGACTGTTGGCCTTGACTTTGACCAGGGTGGACCTGGGTTGACTTTGAGGGTATTTATGGTATTCCGGAATCGTGACAAGTTAATCACATGTTGGTTATAGGCAGTTGAGGAGGAGCAGTGCGTGGAATATATCTGATCTTAGCTTGACAGTTCAGCACACGAGAGGTGAGTCTTCTCACCATACCAATGGGTCTAAGGCACCAAGGTTGACCCATTTTATGATATGTGGATTGTTGATTGATTATACGTTATGTTAGTGTGTCATTTGAATGGAAGACCACGGGGGGTTCCCATAGCAGTAGTCTGACCACGTTGGGGTTCCCGTGTCATTTGGTATAAGACCCTGGAGGGTTTCCATGGCATCCTAGTATATTTGTATGTGTAGTTTGCATTATGTGTTTCTTGGAAGTGAAGACCATGTGGGGGTTCCCATGGCAGGAAGACCATGTGGGGGTTCCCATGGCAGGAAATTAAGACCATGTGGGGGTTCCAGTGGCACTAGGTGTAAGACCCTGGAGGGTTTCCATGGCTTCCTTATATGTTGTATGCATGGCTTATGTGATATATGTAGCTTTTATAGCTAATTTTATATGTGTTATGTGGATTGTGTGTGAGGTATGCTCTGGGGGACTCACTAAGCATTAGCTGACAGTTTGTGGATTTGTTTCGGGTACATCTGAGCACAAGGGCAAGGGCAAGGCTTGATGGCACGACGTGCACTCTCTCTCAGGCATTTTTATGGGACACTCTGATGTTTGAAATAATATTGTTATGAATATGAAATTGAAAACAATTGAATTGAGATTTCATGGTTTATGGAAAAGTGCTTTGACTAACTAAAAGTGAAAAAAAAATCTTTTGAAAATTGGGTCGTTACATTCCGTGCATATAAAGATCGCCGAAAACAGAGTTGAAACGAAGAAGTTATAATTGTTTGAAGTTAAAGTGGAATTGGGTGAAAATCTGTCGTCATGAGGTGACAGGAATGTTGTCATGACGTGAGAGCCATCACGAGGTGACAAGCAGGCTCTCACAAGGTGAAAACTGTACAACCCAAGCCCATAAATTTTTTAGGGGTTTCAAGGTAGTTGAAGGTAAGGATTCATGTTTTAGGGTATTTTCTTAGCCTCCATCATATCTAGAATCCCTTGGGAGAAACCTTAGCCTCAATCTTCAAGATTTGATCTCCTCCCATATCCTCTCTCCTCTTTTGGATGCTTTTTATGATATTTTGATGAAGCTTGAAGATCGAGAAGGTTCTTTTGGTTGCAAGGAATGATTTTTTAAATTTGGATCCATCAAATGCACTACATTTCTTTATTATTGTGGGTATAAAGTTCCAATCTTGCTCTTTCGTTCTTTAGATCTCTTCATTTGAGGTTTTTTGCACTTTTGGTCCATTTTATGAGTGATGTTGGAGTTTAGTGGACTCCAACATCTTTTGATCAGTTTAGAATGCTTCTTGGACCTTATGGACTAGGAAAGTTATGATATTATGCCTTCCCTTTTAGCTATGCAAGTTATCTTGTTCCTTAAGTCATTTTGGTGTATTAGAGTTTAGATCTTGAAAGTTTGAGACATTATTATGGATAAAGATGGAAAATTTATCCATTTAATCATCATGTTGATTTGGATCTGAAGGTTGGAGTTTTGGACTTAATGGATTAAGTTGAGAAATATGCATTATTGGTCCCTTTAAGACTTAGAATCTAGATCTTGGTGGTTTGGACCATCCTAAAGGATAAAGTGGGGTTATGAAGCTATTAGGAATCATATCTGATATTTTTAACTTTGGTCCTTATGGATTAAGCTCTTATTGAAGAAAAGCTTTTCTGACCGGAAACCATAGCGTGGCCATGGAAGGCCTACGACATGGTCGAAAGGCTTATCGCGTCTGTATTGTCTCGATGTAACCACGCCTTAGGAAAGGAATTGCTACGATGTGGGGTCATCTGAGTTGACTTTTACCGTTGAATTTTTGACCAGTTTGACTTTTGGTCAAACTTGGGTAGAATTGAGTATTTGACCAAGGATTGGTCTCGATTTGACTTTAGGAAGCTTGGGATGGCTGTTCTATTGCCGAGGTAGCAGTTGAGTTTCAATTAAGTAGTTCAGGTCAGTCTTCTCACTATGCTCGTGGGTCGAAGGCACTAATGTCGGCCCGCAGGATTGTGGTAGTTGTCTTTGTGATTCTTGCATGTTATACTGGGCTGGGCCCATTTGTATGTTGGACTGGGCCTATTATTTATGTTGGGTTGGGCTATTTGTATGTTGGGAGGGGCCCATTATTTATGTTGGGTTGGGCCCATTTGTATGTTGGGACGGGCCCATTATTTATGTTGGGTTGGGCCCATTATTTATGTTGGACTGGGCTCATTTCTATTTTGGGCTGGGCGCATTATTTATGTTGGCTTGGGTCCATTTGTATGTTGGGTTGGGCCCATTGAATTTGTATGTGGTATCTTGGGGAACTCACTAAGCTTTATGCTTACGGTTTGTGGTTTAAATATTTTCAGGTTTTTCTTATATGAAAATAGGAGCACGGCTCGATTGCATCGCATCTATTGGAGACTTCCGCACATAATAACTTTTGACGATACTTTGATAAATGTTTTGAATCGAATGGTTTTATCTAGATCTTTGAAGTTGTAATTTTAATAAATACTTTTAATTTTAAATGGAAAATTTTGTTTGTAATTTAGGATGTTACAAGTTGGTATTAGAGCCTTGGTTTGAGGGATTCGGGTACACTCTCGGTTGTGTCTGAACTCAAACTGAGAAATGGATAATCTTTTTGAAAGAAAATAATTTTTCTAAAAATATTTTTACAAAGAAAGGGATGCGATGCGTGCAATCAGTCGAGCTAAGTAAGTAATTCCCAAAATACCATACATGAGTATTATGAGTTTATGTGAATTTCATGCTAGGATAGGGCTAAGGATACATTCAGGAAATGCATGATGGAATTGTCTGATTTGTGATGCCTTGTGGCGTAGGAGGAACTGGATCTTATGTATTACCTAGAATCTATATTGGCGAAGTTAGTTGCTAAAAGTATGTTTAAAAATTATATACGATTAGGATCATATCCCTAGAATGATTGATTTAGCCTTATTTCATATTCCTTGTCTACTTGCGGACTTAGCGTAGAATCATTTATTCAACAATCTATTTGATCTCGTATTGTATATAATTTGCATGTGTAAGGCAACTGATGGTGTTGGTAGAGGTTCCTTGTATTGCGGAAGTAAGTAAGATGAGGACTATTAGGAGAGAATAGGGAGTGCTATAATGGGATATGTATGTTATTTATCATTCGGCTTATGAGAGTTGCCAAAGTAAAGTGACTTAGAGGATTCAGAATATTTCTTCAGGAAAGTACGAATAGGTGTGGAATGTAGTATTGGGCCCGTACAACTGGAAGCATAGGATTTGTACTCGAATCAAGGAAAATGATGGGGATTCTAAGGAGATGGTTGAGGGTAGATGGAATGGTTTCCACCATGATTCATTGTGGTGTATTCCCATCTTTATCGACCTTTCGGTTTTGGTTATTCAAAAAGAGAATGAGTCTGGTAATTGTCCCGGTCTTAGAGGTCGTGGCAGTTCGGGTCTGATTGGTGCATACATATATGAGTTAGTCTATTCTAAGGGCCTGTGGGCCTTGCTCAAGGTAGTGTCAGTTGGGCATGGGACATAAGAAAGAAGCGATTGTGATGATCTGCTCGTGGATTGCAACCGGAGGCTGAGTGATTAGTAGATGGATTGGGATATCACTCTTTACAACAGGAGTTTTGTTCTTCTAGATTTTCGTGTTTGGAGGAGAGAGAGAGAGAGAGAGAGAGAGAGAGAGAGAGAGAGAGAACATGTGATTTTCAGAATGGAGATGTAGACCCAACATGGGGCTAGATGGTTGCGGTTTTTGGCGACAAGTATGGCAGTGTAGGCATGCACAAGAGGATTCTTGTGGTATGGTTTCCGTGAGATGAGATCTAGGGTTTTCTTTCTTTGAATTTAGTTAGGTCAGGTGCTAGTTGATTGCTTTTGGTGATCAGGGGAAGTGAATCGGGAACGAAAATTGTTGTTGTCTCTAATGTATCATGACTATGAGAATCATGCCTCTTGTATTTGTGAATGATTGTTATGATGAAATGATGGTTGGGGATTTATAGGCAAGGTGTGTGGTAGTCCATTTGTTTCTAGATAGAGAATTGGAGCTATGAATGGACTATCATAATTATTGCTTGTGCATCTACATGGGATTCTTAATGTTAGGGTGGTTATGCTTAGGAAGTTTCCTGGCTCTCCATTTGATTTTCAGAATCTCTTTAAGTTTGGTTGGTCTTTATCTGGAATATCATCTTACGTTGTGTTATAAATTCCAAGAGTCAGGGATGGTATGCATCTGGTTGAGCCGCTTTGAGATTTATTTTTGTTTGCAACGTCAGTTGGCGATAGTTAAAACCCTAAGTGGGGGAGAACTGGGTATTCTGTTGGAGGATCATTGATCTGTTTGAGTTATTGTTTCAGAATAATGGGTCACAGGAATCATTGATATGTTTGAGTTATGGTTTCAGAATAATGGGTCACATGAATCTGTGATTCACGGCAGGAAGTTGTTGGACAAGGGGCTTCTTGTAACCAGTGATTCCTTTCGGGAACACCGATGAATAGGTCAAGAGATGTTTGGTCGCTCAGGTTGAGTATCGGTTGTTGCGGGATTTGTCAGCTCGTTGTGTAGATTGCTATCTATAGTCTAGGATGGGAAGTTTTTGACCGGTTAATAATCTTTAGAGTTTGTTATGTTTAGTTCCACATAGGCTTTGTTCAGTAGTGTATTGGATCATTGGATTAGTTGTCAATTCATTCTCGATCGTTAGCCATTTCGCTCATCGTCAATAACAGAGGTTCTTCAAAGGTTTGAGTTGTATCTGTTGAAGTTCAATAGATGCGTTAACCTTTCGTCAAATTATGTACGTTGTATAGTTTTGCTTCTAGGTACGTTTACCCTCAATTGTTGGTTATGGAATTATTATTCATAGTAGGATCAAGTTTGGTAGATGTCCTTGGTTATTGGAAGTTCGAATGTTGGGGCAGCGTTGTTCAGTTCTCCAGGTGTGACTTTAGATCTATGTAGAATCAAATTTTCGCATGTCATATCAGCATGGTTGGTATTTGGATTGATCTGACCACAGTTTTAACAACATTTCTGGATAACTCTGGAAGTTTTATCGAGCTAGTTACAGATTGGTGGGATCTGTTCAACCACAATCAAGGTATGGGATCTTGTTTTGGTAATTCATAAGGATGATTCTATTAACGGTTGAGGTTCTTCATTTTGTTAAATCTTCTGGTACGTCATCCTTTGGATAAGGTTGTGAGGAAGAAGGAACGTAGTAGATCTAGGGTTGGTTATGGGTTCTCTTGAGGGTGTGTATTGTGGTAACTTCATTAGATATTGTCATGAGGGTGTATGTGGGCTGAATAAGATAGCAAGAGAAAAATTGGTTCGAATTTATAGGTATGGTTCTTATTTAGTTTATAGCCTTTGAATTAGAACAAGATTACAACTATCTATCTCATTCTCTGGTCGTGTGCGACCATGTTTTCGTCTGATTTTGCATTGGCAGGAACTTGTATTGTGAAAGTAATTATGCGTTATAGAAGGGTATGACTCGTGTTGTGTTTCGTTAGTGTTGAGAGGGATGTTGAGTGGGTTCCTACAAGTCGGTGGATTGATGGTTGAGTACCTTTAGGCCCCTATGGTGTTGGTCATGAGTCTTCAGGCCAGTGATGGAATGACGACAAGATCGTTGTAGCACCGTGAGCTTATTATTCTAATTGTTAGAGGGTATCACGATGTATCGTGAACCAGTGGTTGTAGGACTCATATGGGTGCGACCGGGTAGTCATTTTTTTGAGACTCTTAGGTCTCATGTCGTTAGTATTATTGGCATGGTTGGGTGTTAGTGCATTTTTGGGTGTCGGTAGACTCAGTGACCAGCTGGTTTAGATCATGTGGAAAGTAAAAGTTTCTGGAGAGTATTAGTGGTGCATCGAAAGTCTCTTGCTAAATGTTTGCATTTGTGGGTCTCTCCTTGCTTGTGGGATATTATTACGAGTTGGTTACCAGAAATAGGGATTAGATCTTAAACTTTAGGCCATGAAGTTTGTTGATAGTGTCTCGAGTGACTTGTCAGTAAGTCAAGGGTATTTTTCAGGATCTTGGGCATAATTTTCCGAATTCGGGCTTGGTTGAAATCCACGATCGAGATGTTTTGGGTATTCATTCAGCAGATTTTGGTGGTGTCCTTGTACGGGAGTAGGTGTAGGTATGTCAAATGGATGATCATCAATCTTTGGTATAGTTTATGAAGTTTAGAATGATGGGTTCCTAGTTTTGGGGAGTTTATTGATGGACTTAGTTTGTAGTTCAAGATTTTGAGAAGTTTCCCACCTTGAGTGGTTGTCGCAGTGATTTGGGTCTTGCAGTTAGGGAGAAAGAGGTAGTTATTGCAGTTGAGTGTTTCAAGTGCTAGGCTGTTTGTTAGCATAAGTAGGGTTCCAAGTGGTCTCATGAGTTTTCTTTACGGATGCTTTAATTTAATAAAGTGGTTGTAGGGAGCATATGTATTGTTTGGTGCTGTTTTTAGATATCCTAACCGAGATGGATTTCAAGGATGGAATCCAGTTTAAGTTGGGGAGAGTTGTTACATCCAGTTTCAGGATGTTTCTTTATTTCGGGATTGTGGATTGTAATTCGATAATGTGAAGGACTTGGGCTTCAAGGAAATATATTTTAGACCCTACCGATGTTGATAATGTTGGTTAAGTGACATAAACCCTTGATTTGTGTTTTGGATCCAATTGTGAAATGGGAAAAGTGATTCTTTAGACTTCTTGCATGAATTTATGATTTAACTTCGGTATGTTTTAAGACAAAAGTAATTGGATAGGGTTGTGGGTATCGTCAATACCTTTCTGTGCATATAAAGATCGCTGGAAATGGAGTTGAAACGCAGAAGTTATGACTGTTTGAAGTTGAAGTGAAATTGGGTGAAAACCTTTTGTCACCAGGAGACAGGAATTTTGTCACGACGTGAGCGCCATCACGAGGTGACAAGCAGGCTTTCACGAGGTGAAAACTGTGCAACCCAAGCCCACAAGTTTTTTAGGGTTTTCAAGGTAGTTAAAGGTAAGGATTAATGTTTTAGGGTATTTTCTTAGCCTCCATCATATCTAGAACCCCTTGGGAGAAACCCTAGCCTCCATCTGCAAGATTTGAGCTCCTACCCTCCCCTCACTCCTCTTTTGGACGCTTTTTATGATATTTTGATGAAGCTTAAAGATCAAGAAGGTTCTATTTGTTGCAAGGAATGATGTTTCAAGTTTTGATCCATCAAAGGCATTACATTTCTAGACTATTGTGGGTATAAAGTTCCAATCTTGCTCTTTAGTTGTAACACTTGAATTTGGTATGTTCCCTTTCAACCCTTCTATTTCTAATAAATTACCTTTTGGCCCTTATAGTTAGTATGCGGGGAATACCATAGGGTACACTTAACATACTAGTTGAGAGGTTGGATCGCGCCTTCGGACCACGTACGTGGGGCATATGCTTGTGTATGCACGACGTACATGTGATTTAATGAAGCCCTAATTTTAGGGTGTAGCACCCAATATAATCCATGTGATAGCCTCTTTTGGACATGTTTACTCAACCTCCTTACCCTTGAAAACCCTAATTCGTCCATTTGCTTTGTGTGGTGTTCTTGAGCCTTGGTTTTGATCTTTGGTGGGTTTTGTGCTCTTTGAAGTGATAGAAGAGGAAGTTGGAAGACTCATTCCTTGGAAGGGAGCTTAGAGATCCAGATTTAGCTCCATCTTTTGGTGACTTTTGAGGTATAAAGTCCATACCTTGTCTACTCTTTGCTTTGATATACTCTTTAGCTTGTTATGTTGCTTTTTGGTCCCTTTTGGTTGGTCTTGTTGAGTTAAGGCCATTTTAGAAGCTAAACCATGTAGATCTAGATATTTTGAGGGTTCCTTAAGAATAAAATGCAAACTTTATGGTATGGGTGGTCTCCTGCATGCATTAAGTCACTTGTTTAGCTCCTTTGAGCTCTAAGAGCCTCATTAAGCCATGCATGCACGTAAATTTGGCAACTTTACGTGATAAACCACCTTAAGGAAGTCAGATCTAAGTGTTGGAGTGAAGTCTTAACCATTTAAGAGATGATTGAGAAAGTTGGCCAAACAGGGGGAGTACGTTGGGCGTACAAGATGGTACATCGCGCGCACAAGCTCTAAAGCGAGTATACTTAGCGTACAAGCTGAGTACGCCCCACGTACTCAGCAGTGGGCTTTTCGGTATTGGGTCTGTTTTGGACCTTAGGAGTCTAGGGCTTTATTTTTGGCCATCAAAAATTGTTTTGGGCTAAGAATATTTTTGGACCTTGGTTTAAGTCCCATGAAGGGGTTTGGGTCCAATTTGGAAAATTGGGCCATAGTTGGGCCTTGGGTGATTATTTTAGAATTTGGACCTTTGAACAATTGGGCTTGAGCCTTGTTCCAAATATAGGGAAGGGTAAAAAGGTGTTTTTACCCTAATTTGGACTCTTACGGTGAGTCAGGATCCAATTATTAATTGGATGATGTTTTGTGATTATAGTTTATGTTTCAGGTACTTCTGGTTCCAAAGGGAAGAGCCCGCCCGGGATGATTGTAGAGCACAAACCACACGATTCCGCATTCTGTGATTTACTCCTATGATTGATGATGTATTGGTACAATTTGTTACTATTTTATTAATCTAAAAATGAATACAATTTTGGGTCTTATTTTTGGGACGTTACAAGTTGGTATCAAAGCCTTGGTTTGAGGGATTTGGACATACTCTCGGGTGTGTCTGAAATCAAACTGAGGATTTGGTAAAGTTTTTCAAAAAGAAATATATATTTTTAAGAAAAGAGCTTTCTAAGACAAGAAAGGGTGTGGTGCATGAAATCGACCGAGCTCAAGTAAGTTTTCCCAAAATACCCTTACATGTTATCTGATACGATTTGATCTATGAATCTGTGAATCACATGCTAGTTAGGGCTAAGGATCTGCTTAATATTTGCATGATTGAATGCTAGGAGAAATGCCTTTGTATGCCTATTGTATGAGCTTGTAGACTTGCATGCTAGTACTGACCAGTCAGTGATAGGATGACCTGATTAGGTGATGCTTGGTTCTGATTACTTGATGCTCGAATGCTACTTGCTTTGTGCTTTTAGGAGTTCTCACTAGCCTTAACTAACTAGTAAGTGAATATGTTAAGTTACATATTACTGAGACTAAATAATTTTAGAAGGTTAGGTTTTAACTCTATTGCACAGTTCTTGTTTGAGTCCAACGGTTGTAGTGTGAGACCTCTCATTCGACGAATTATCCAGTTTTGGTGATATGTAGTTGTATTCGTGAGCTAGTTAAAGGAAGTTAGCGGGAGTTCCTTCTGCAGCTGATGGCGGAGAATGGTATGCAGTTTGCCCTAGGAAAACCTAGGATGAGATCTAGTGCTGAGAGCCTTATCTTGATGAGGGTTGATTGTATGGATATAAAGTAACTTGGCTGATTCAAGGAAATCCTTGTGGAAAGTACGGATAGATGTGGAAGGTAGTATGAGCCCGTACTACTGGAATCAGAGTATCCGACTCGAGTCAAGGAGATCTGCGATGAAACCGGGAGCTTGTAGAGTTTGAGATCCTTCGATTTATTCTGATGATTTATATGGTCTATTTTCAGTATGGTGACTCTGAGGGGCATACCTGTTGGCAGTTCTGGTGATGGAGAGGCCTCAGGCTCAGGTTCCGGAGATGGGCAGTTGGATGAACAGACTAGGGAGTTCATACCGTCTGAGATTACACGTTGCATTCTAGAGCAGACTCATGTGATCTTTGGCATGGTCAAGGAGGGTATTTTGGAGATTCAAGATGAGCGTATGAGCTCTTTTGTTTATGAGATTGTGGCCTTGGTTGGGGCGCGTTCATTGACCTTCAGGGAGTTCCGGGCATGTGGAGCTCCGGACTATCACGGGGCGAAGGAACCGATAGCAAGCAAGAGGTGGTTAGCGGATGTTGCTAACGCCTTCGCACCAGCAGTTGCCCTGAGGGGGCAAAGGTCATACTTGCTTCCTGTCTTCTAAAGGACAACGCATGAGACTAGTGGGAAGAGGTGGGGACCGCATTTGGTGACCTGGATGTTGATACGACGCCATGGGATGATTTCGTGACGAAGTTCAGGGTTGAGTTTACACCAATGATCAAGGTGTAGTAGTTGGCGCGAGAGTTTCAGGATCTCCGTCAGACTACTGAGACGGTGGCTGAGATCACCATGATGTTTCGGGAGACAACACTTTTGGTTCCGCAGTATGTGGCAGATGAGGAGATGAAGAAGGCTAGGTATCATAAGATGTTGAGGAGCGATATTTGGCAGTTTGTGAGCCGATCCAGATGCAAGACGCCGGAGGATGTGATAGCGAGGGCTAGGGAGAGGGAGATTGATCGGGAAATAGAGAAGAAGAGGAAGCCAGATTATGTGCCGAGTGTTGTGGGTTCAGGCAAGAGGACCAAGGTATCTGATTCCAGGACGGGAGGCCAGCAGGGTCGGAGCCGTTGTGGCAAGTGCGGCAAGATGCACGAGGGAGCATGCAAGATGGGTGGTTCGGGCTGCTTAAAGTGCGGTCGGACAGGTCATATTAGCAGGGATTGCACTGCTACTACCACCACCACGCAGGTATCATATCTGATTTGCTTTCATTGCAATCAGATGGGCCACAAGAAGGCCGATAGTCCGAGTTTGGCTACAGCACGACCCGTGTCAGCACCCAGTCCTGCAACTCTACGGATTACTGATGGCCGCCAAGGCCGGGCGGATGCACCTGTGGTGAAGAACAGGGCTTTTCAGCTGACAACCGAGGAGGCTCGCGCAGCTCCCGACGTGGTGACAGGTATGTATCTTCTCCTAATCTCTTTATTTATATTGAATTTCTTGCTTATATTTTTGTGTTTTTTTAGGATCGTTCATTGTGAAAGATATTTCTGCATTGGTATTGTTTGATTCGGGGCTACTCGATCCTTTGTATCGCTTGCGCTTAGCAAGAGGTTTGCTGGAGCTCCGAGGGAGATGGATTGTCCTCTCGATGTCTAGATTACAAATGATAGATCTGTTCTGGTTGTAAGGGTTCATCGTGGTTGTACTCTTCAGTTATTCAGCGAGCAGTATCGAGTTGATTTGGTTCCCATTCCTTTGCGTGGGAATAATGTTATTTTGGGTATGGATTGGTTGAGCCCTGTGGGGCGGTGATCGATTGTGAGCAGCAGATAGTTCGGGTTCGAACCCAACGTGGGGGAGAGTTAGTGGTTTCTGGAGAGAGAACTCAGCGTGGGCCGATTTTGTGTTCAGCATCGAGGGCCAAACGTTATATTTAGTAGGGTTGTTCTGGATTTGTCGTGTATGTTATGGATACCCGAGATAAGGGTAAGGCGACCGTTGATAATGTGCCTATTGTGTGGGATTACCCGGAGGTGTTTCGGAGGATTTGCCTTGGGTGCCTTCGGAGAGGTAGGTTGAGTTCAGGATTGATCTAGTTCCTGGTGCGGCTCCGATAGCCAAAGCATCGTATGGGTTGGCTCTTCCCGAGATGTAGGAGTTGTAAACACATCTGCAAGAGCTGTTAGATAAGGGATTCATTCGACCAAGCAGATCGCCGTGGGGAGCATCGATCTTGTTTGTGAAGAAGAAAGATGGGTCTCATCGTATGTGCATCGACTACCGGGTGCTGAATAAGGTAACAGTGAAGAACCGTTATCCACTCCCGAGGATTGATGATATTTTTGACCAGCTTCAGGATTTATCTTGGTTCTCGAAGATTTATTTGCGATGGGGTTATCATCAGATGAGGGTTAGAGATGAGGATGTACAGAAGACAGCCTTCCGGACTCATTATGGTCATTACGAGTTAGTGGTGATACCTTTTGGGCACACCAATGATCCAGCCGCGTTCATAGATCAAATTAACCGTGTGTGCAAACCGATGCTGGACCGGTATCTGATTGTGTTTATCGATGATATCTTGGTCTATTCCAAGACTCAGGAGCGGCACGAGGAGCACTTGAGGGAAGTGTTGGAGACGTTGAGGATGGAGAGACTTTTCGCAAAGTTCTCCAAGTGTGAGTTCTGGTTGCACGAGGTGCAGTTTATGAGGCACCTTGTCAACCAGAAAGGTATTCTGGTCAATCCGGCCAAGGTCGAGGCCGTGATGTAGTGGGAGGTTCCGAGGTCTCCATCTGAGATTCAGAGTTTCCTTGGGTTAGCAGGTTACTATCGGAGATTCATCCAGGATTTCTACAAGATAGCTGTTCCATTGACTCGATTGATGAAGAAGTCGGTTATATTTCGCTGCGGGCCTGAGCAGCAGACAACCTTTCAGAATTTGAGACAACGGTTGTGCGAGGCACCGATTCTGACCCTGCCAGAGGGTGTCGAGGATTTTGTGGTCTTTTGTGATGCGTTGATCATGGGTTTAAGGGTAGTGTTGATGCAGAGGTGTCGCGTGATCGTCTACTCTTCAAGGCAGCTGAAGCCCGATGAGGCGAATTATCCGACACATGACTTGGAGTTGGGGGTTGTGGTTTTCGCCCTCAAGATATGGCGGCATTACCTCTATCGGGTCCGTTGTACCATTTACATGGATAATAAGAGCCTGAGGTATCTGATGGATCAGCTGAATTTGAATATGAGGCAGTGTCGGTCGGTGGATGTGGTGAAGGATTATGATTGTGAGATCCTTTATCACCCACAGAAGACCAATGTGATGGTTGATGCTCTCAGCCACAAGGCGGTCGCGGCTCCGATCAGAGACATATGTTTGAGGATGACCGTGATTACTCCGCTTTTGGAGCGGATTCGTGAGGATCAGGTCGAGGATATGAAGGAAGAGCACCAGAAGAGTGAGCGTATTGTGGGTTTGGTGGATTCCTTCGCTTATGATAGCCGTGGGTTGGTGACTCTGCATCGGTGGGTTTGGGTTCCGTATTGGGGCAGTGTGTGTTAGGTTCTGATGGAGGAGGCGTACAAGTCTAGGTTCTCCATTCATCCCAGGGCGACGAAGATGTATAGGGATTTTCGCGCTGATTATTGGTAGCCCTGCATGAAGCGGGATGTGACATGGTATGTGGAGCGGCGCTTGACTTGTAGGAAAGTCAAGGTCGAGCATTAGCGACCTCACGACAAGATGCAACCGTTGGAGATTCTCGTGTGAAAATGGGAGGATATTACCATGGATTTCATCACGAAGTTACCCCGGACTGTACGGAGTGGATTCAATTTGGGTCATCGTGGATCGGTTAACCAAGAGTGCGTATTTCATTCCGATTCAGGAGAGTATTTCCGTAGAGAAATTGGATGAGATTTATATCATGGAGGTTGTGGCACGTCATGGGGTGCCAGTTTCGGTGGTTTCTGACAGAGATGCCTGGTTTACTTCCAGGTTGTGGAAGAGATTCCATGACGAGTTGGGTACTCGTCTGCATTTCAGCACAACATTCCATCCGCAGACTGATGGTCAGAGCGAGCGGAGGATTCAGACATTAGAGGATATGCTCCTGGTGTGCGTTTTGGACTTTGGTGGGAGTTGGGATTCGTATCTTTCGTTAGCGGAATTTTCATATAAAAACACTTATCACGCCAACATCGATCAACCTCCTTTTGAGATGCTCTACGGGAACAAATGCAGGACACCAATTTTTTAGGACGAGGTCAGTCAGCAAGTTATGGGGAGTACCGAGGTGGTACTCAAGACGACTGAGCTGATCCAGCAGGTTTGGAGTAAGCTCCAGACAACCTAGAGTCGGCAGAAGAGTTATGCTGATAGACGTCGGTCATACTTAGAATTCCAGGTGGGGGATATGGTTCTCCTGAAGGTTTCACCTTGGAAAGGTGTCATCCGATTCAGGAAGCAAGGCAAGATGGGCCCCATGTATATTGGTCCCTTCAACGTTTTGGCTCGGGTGGGCTGGGTTGCATATCGCTTGGATCTTCTAGATGATCCTAGTCAGATTCATCGCACGTTCCATGTCTCTCAGCTGCGGAAGTTCTTAGTGGTTAATTCCGCAGTGATACCATTGGAGTATATTTAGGTGGATGACCGCCTGAATTATATTGAGAGATCGGTGGCGATTCTTGATCGGAAGGCAAAAACCTTGAGGAATAAGTTTTTTGAGTTAGTAAAAGTTCATTGGCAACATTGGAAGGGTTCATAATGGAATTAAGAGCCGGAAGATGAAATGGGGGAGCACTATCCGGAGTTATTCGGTGTAGCGGACGAATTCTGATTCAAGTGGGGGAGAATTGTAACACTTGAATTTGGTATGTTCCCTTTCAACCCTTCTATTTCTAAGCAATTCACTTTTGGCCCATGTGGTTAGTATGCGGGGCGTACCATAGAGTGCGCTCAACGTACTATTTGAGAGGTTGGATCGCGAATTCAGACCACGTACGCGGGGCGTATGCTTGTGTACAAACGGCGTACGTGTGATTTAATGAAAACTTAATTTTAGGGTGTTGCCCCCTATATAATCCATGTGACAGCCTCTTTTTGACATGTTTACTCAGCCTCCTTATCCTTGAAAACCCTAATTCGACCATTTGCTTTGTGTGGTGCTCTTGAGCCTTGGTTTTGATCTTTGGTGGGTTTTGTGCTCTTTGAAGTGATAGAAGAGGAAGTTGGAAGACTCATTCCTAATAGGGGAGCTTAGAAATCCAGATTTAGCTCCATCTTTTGGTGACTTTTAAGGTATAAAGTCCACACCTCATCTACTCTTTGCTTTGATATACTCTTTAGCTTGTTATGTTGCTTTTTGGTCCCTTTTGGTTGGTCTTGTTGAGTTAAGGCCATTTTAGAAGCTAAACCTTGTAGATCAGGACATTTTGAGGGTTCCTTAGGAATAAAAATGCAAACTTTATGGTATGGGTGGTCTCCTGCATGCATTAAGTCACTTGTTAAGCTCTTTTGAGCTCTAAGACCCTCATTAAGCCATGCATGCACGTAAATTTGGCAACTTTACGTGATAAACCACCTTAAGGAAGTCAGATCTAAGTGTTGGAGTGAAGTCTTAACCATTTAAGAGATGAATGACAAAGTTGGCCAAACAGGGGGAGTACGTTGGGCGTACAAGCTGGTACGCCGTGCGTACAAGCTCTAAAGCGAGTATGCTTAGCGTACAAGTTGAGTACGCCCTGCGTACTCAGCAGTGGGCTTTTCGGTAGTGGGCCTGTTTTGGACCTTAGGAGTCTAGGGCTTTATTTTTGGCCATCAAAATATTGTTTTGGGCTAAGAATATTTTGGCCATCAAAATATTGTTTTGGGTTAAGAATATTTTTGCCCAATTGTCTAAAGGGGTTTGGGCCCAATTTGGAAAATTGGGCCATAGTTGGGCCTTGGGTGATTATTTTAAAATTTGGACCTTTAGACAATTGGGCTTAGGCCTTGGGCCAATAATAGGGAATGGTAAAAAGGTCTTTTACCCTAGTTTGGACTCTTAGGGTGAGTCAGGATCCAAATATTTATTGGATGATGTTTCGTGATTATAGCACGGGGATTTTTAGCGGGCCAGCAGCCAGAGATTTATCTGTGAGATTCAGTAGTGCGAGGTGAGTTTCCTCACTATGATTAGCGGGTCGAAGGCACCAATGCCGGTCCATGATTTTGTTATGTTAGGATGCTAGATGTCTGCGAGAATCTTGCATGTGTTATGTGCTCGTATGCTTACCAGGCGGGGCCCGATGACCATTATGTATGCTATGTATCTTTGTGATTATTGCATGTTTTATGTGTTTATATGTTTATATGTTTATATGTTTATATGTATACCGGGCGGGGCCTGATGACTGACAGGTCTGTATACCGAGCGGGGCTCGATGCTGGGCAGGGCCCGATGATTGCCAGGGCCCATTATGTGTTTATTTATGTATGTATGGTATGTGGTATTTTGGGGAAATCACTAAGCTTTGTGCTTACGATTTTCAGTTTATGTTTCAGGTACTTATGGTTCCAAAGGGAAGAGTCCGGGGTGATTGTAGAGCACACACCACACGATTCTGCATTTTGTGATTTATTCTGATGATTAATGATGTATTGATACAATTTGTTACCTTGGTTGTATGACAATGATATGGTTTACTATTTTATTAATCTAAAAATGAAAAAAATTCGCGTCTTATTTTTGGGACCTTACATTAGTTCTTTAAATCTCCCCATTTGTGGTTTTTGGCACTTTACGTCCATTTTATGAGTGATCATTGAGTTGAGTGGACTCCAATATCTTTTGATCAGTTTAGAATGCTTCTTGGACCTTACAGACTAGGAAAGTTACGATCATTTGCCTTACCTTTTAGCCATGCAAGTTATCTTGGTCCTTTAGGTCATTTTCGTGTATTAAAGTTTAGATCTTGAAAGTTTAGGACATTATTATGGATAAAGTTGGAAACTTTATCCATCTAACCATCATGTTGATTCAGATCTAAAGGTTGGAGACTTGGACTTAATGGGTTAAGTTGAGAAAGATGCATTGTTGGTCCATTTAAGACTTAAAGGTTAGATCTTGGTGGTTTGTAGCATCCTAATGGATAAAGTTGTAAACTTTATCTTTTATGAAGCTAGTAGGAATCAGATCTGATGTTTTTAGCTTTGGTCATAATGGATTAAGCTCTTATTGAAGAAAAGCTTTTCTGACTAGAAACCACGGCGTAGCCAAGGATGGCCCACAACGTGCTAGCGATACGTATCACGTTTGTTTTGTCTAGACGTGACCACGCCATGGAAAAGGAATTGCCACGATGTGGGGGTCATCTTAGTTAACATTGAACGTTGACTTTTTGACAAGTTTGACTTTTGGTCAAACTTAGGTAGATATAAACATTTTACTAAGGATTGGTCTCGGTTTGGCTTTAGGAAGCTTGGGATGGCTATTATGTTGCTGAAGTAGCTGTTGAGCTTCTGTTGATTAGTTCAGGTAAGTCTTCTCACTATGCTCGTGGAAGGCACTAATGTTGGCCCATATGATTGTGTTAGTTGTCTTTGTGACTCTTACATGTTATGTTGTATTGGGCCCATTTGTATGTTGGGTTGAGCCCATTATTTATGTTGGACTGGGACCATTTGTATGTAGGGGTGGGCCAATTTTTTATCATGGGTTGGGCCCATTTATATGTTAGGCTAGGCCCATTATTTATGTTGGGATGGGCCCTTTTGTATGTTGGGTTAGACCCACTATTTATGTTGGGATGGACCGGTTATTTATGCTGGGATGGGCCTATTTGTATGTTGCGATGGGCCAATTATTTATGCTGGGTTGGGCGCATTTGTATGTTGGGCTGGACCCATTTATTTGGTATTTGGTATTTTGGTGAACTCATTATGCTTTGTGCTTACGGTTTGTGGTTTAAATATTTACATGTTTTTCTTATATTAAAGGAGGAGCACGGCTGGATTGCATCGCATCCATTGGAGAGTTCGGCAATAATAACTTTTGATGATACTCTGATAAATGTTTTTGAATCGAATGGTTTTATCTAGATCTATGAAGTTGTAATTTGAATAAGTACTTATATTTTTAAATGGAAAATTTGGTTTGAAATTTAGGATGTTACAACAGGATCCCTGTAGCTGTTGAATTATTAAGGAGAAGAGTTCAAGTTCCATCTAGTACCTGTCAACTATGTGATGGTGGAACGGTAATGGCAGACCATGTTTTAATTAATCATACATTTGAAGAATCGACGTTGGAATGGATCTTAAAATGGTGTGATATACCCCATCAGGCACTTTACCAATATCGTGGATCTTCTCAACTTTGTAGTGAGTTGGGGGAATTTCCCCAAGAAAGGAAAATTGCTAATATCCATCATCTATGGCCTCCTTTGACGCATATGGAAGGCGAAGAAAGAGAAGGTGCATAATAGGATCCCACAATCTCCATCCAAGGTAGCTGATGATTTAATTTCTCTAGTATATTCTTGGAACAAGTTTAGGGGATATTATAGTTCATGTAGGTGGTCGGAGTGGATATGTTGTCCGTTTAGGTGTGCTCCTGTTTAATCGAACCTTTTGTATTTATTTGTTCTTGTTTGTGTCTACCTCCTTGCTTGACCTTGGTCCGTTTTCCGTATCCAAAACAAAGTAGTTCTATTAAAAGATACTAATTTTTTAATCATTTAATATTATAGGTATTTAATAAGCATTTTTTACTATAACAGAATCATAGGGGCTCCGAACCATTCATCCAACATACATTCTCTAAACCACTCATTTTGTTCATATCAATATTTTCTTGTTGAATTTGTGTTTAATTTGACATAACAAGATCGGTTTGTAGTTGAATATGAAAGAATGATAATATTGATGTATTCGTTTACAAACGGATGAACTCTTGTTTAAGTATTATATCTGCAATACTTTTAGATTTTATGTTGTAAGTTATTGTCCTTGAGAATGTTAAAATTATAATTTTTTCTCATTCAACACGTTCAATCAACAATATATTTCTATCTATAATTAAATTCATATATAAGCCACAAAGTAGACATTCAACGCTAAATCATTCATAGGTTACCAAACATCCCTAAAAAATTGATTCAATTTGTATATTTTTTTTCTTTAGTTATATACTCAATGAAGACCCTTCATATTTATATTAATGGTAAGAAATTTGTAAATATTAGAAAATACTATATAGTTTAGATGGAAATTAAGTCAAGTAACCTTTTGGATTATATACATATATCAAACGTTTGCATAAAAACAAGTGAATTAATATATCTATTATAATAGATATCATTTTATTACAAAATATTTATTTGATACTTTCAATTATTCAACTTATCACCAAGTTATTCCACTTCAAAAGACTTGTTTCTTTCTATTTTTTTTATTAATATTAGTTTAAACTAAAACTATTTAACGTTCATCTGATTATTAAATCAGTATAACTCAAGGTTTTTTAAAAAACTATGTGTTAGGGGCGAGATCCTCAATCCTCTAAGGATCTCAGATCTCAAAGAGCACTTAGGATCCTAAGCCACTTCAGAATCCCGACAATTATTATTATCATTATTTACTAACACCTATAACGGTTATAATCTCATTTTTTATTGACACGTGTGCAGAATTAGTCAATGAAAAACTTATTTCAACAGAGAATCGTCTCAACTAAGCTTAAGACCCGGAATACCAAGTCAAACATCGTTCCTATGCTGATCTCAGAGGATCCCGGGAGTATCAGACTTCTTGTTGCTTAGTTTAGACTATAAATAACACTTGTATTACACATGCTAGACACACGATTAGCTCATCTACGATACTTTTACTCGCATTTACACCTTCATCTCTGTAATTAACATTTTAGATCAATAAAATCATCAAGGCATGTGATCATTATCACCTCCCAATGTTTTGTGCTAGAGATCCTAGCAAGGATCAAGAGCTTTCCTTGTAAAGCATTATGTCACATTGTCTACCATTTCATACTTGTTTTACCTCGAACATCACAACCTCTCATATAATTTGGTTGATTATTGATTGTTCATTTTTTGACCAAAACAATTTGGCGCCCACCGTGGGGCCGTAGTGTTCGTAACCTTCGAAAAATCATGTCCACTCAACCAACCTTATCCTTATCCTCCATTCGTACTATTCCAACCAAAAACCTACCACCTCTTCCGAGCGAACCCCCTAGTCAGAGGAAAGCAACTGACACTTCTAAGAGAAACACCTCTTCGGTCGTCAGGCAAGGAAGTTTGGGATCCGAAGGACTCTAGGATCCTCCTGCTATGGTCTCCAATACTGAGCTCCTCGCCACGATGAGGAAAATGACACAAAAGATCTCCCAACAACAGGAGGACAACATGACTCTGCTTAAGGAAGTGGAGAGGATGAAAGCCGAGATCCAAACATTCAAAGAGACAGTACCCATGGTCATGCAGCCAAAGATCCTGAACTTTGATACCGCAAGATCCTCAGGGAACCAACACGGGAATACGTTTCCTGCAACTGCCGCATCGCCCTGGGGGACAACTCCAAATAATCGAGCATCTCACAGGATCAGCTCTTAAATGGCTGTTGAATGTTCCTCCTTATTCTATTACATCATTTGCACATTTAGTTAACATCTTTAATAATCAATTTTCTTGTAGCAGGACATTTGAGAAGATCACCAGTGATCTCTATCGGGTGGTTCAGGATTTTTAAGAACGGCTTAGAGACTTTGTTAACAGGTTTGGTAGGGAAGCTTTGAGTATCCCCAACATTGATGCGACGACTATAGTTGAAGCCTTTAAAATGGGCTTAAAGAAGGACTCTCCTTTCTACGAAGACCTCGTAATGACACCATGCAAAATGATGGGCATATTTAGGAGTATAGAACTAAGGTTCATAAGTCTCGAAGAAGACAAGGAGATCCAAAAGAGGAGCAACCCACCCAGCTCATACGAGAATCCCAACAGGAAGGTCGAACCTGCAACACAAAGATCCAACAAATCAAAGCCCTATTCCAAACCTGATCATCACAGGGTTATTTCCCTTGAAGATGAAGGAGAGGAAGAAGAGATTCCTAAGATCGTTGACTATTGTTTTTCTGTGGATGTTTCAGGTCTGATATATGCTATGCATGATCTTGGAGATAAGGCAAGACGGCCAAAGAAAGGAGACAAATCCACCAGCTGGAAGGACAAGTCTAAGCTGTGTGCGTATCACGAAGACTTCGGTCTTATGAAAGAATAATCCATAGCTCTAAGGAAGGATATCAGTTACCTCCTGAGCAAAGGAAACATCAAAGAGATCCTCGGAAGAAAGAAAGAAAGATCCAAGGAGAACAATCAAGACATTCACAAGATCCCGGAAAAACAGGATTCCCTCCCGCAGACGCCAAGATAATCAACGTCATCTCAGGAGGTTCTAACATTTGTGGTACCTCTTATTCTCAAGCTAAAATGCATGCCAAAATGTCGAAAACAGAAAAGGAAAAACGTTCACGAAAGAATACCTAAATTACAAACGTGAAGGAGCTCACCTTTAATGAAGCAAACACAGAAGAGATCTAGGATCCCCACCATGATGGACTAGTAATCACACTCTACATCGCCAACCACTTCATCACAAGGATCCTTGTTGACGGAGGATCCTCATTCAACATCATACACTTGGATGCACTGAAAGGGATGAACATCCTAGAGTCTGAAATAATCAAAAGATCTGCAGTCCTCATAGGATTCAGTGGCGAAACGAAACATACGATTAGAGAGATAAAGCTACCTATATAGATAGAGGGGGTAAACTCTATAAAAAAAAACTTTTGCATTATTGACACAATATCCTCTTATAATGTTATACTAGGTAGACCATGGATCCACGAGATGAAGGCGGTTCCATCAACGTACCAATAATGTGTGATGATGCCCACTCCATGGGGAATAGTGAAGATCATATGAAATCAACAAGAATCAAAAGAATGCTACAAGAAAGCAAAACATAAAGGAAGTGCACAAGACATACCACCAATGTGTGAAGTTGCCCACTCCATGGGGAACATTGAAGACCATAGGAAGCATAGAAATTAAGGCAGGGGGACGAGACATACTGGAAACAACAAAGCAAAACATAAAGGAAGTACCCCTGGATATTGAGGATCCTGAAGCCAAAGTCCTCATATGATCTTCGATACCCGAAAAAATTGAACAAGACCTATTGAGCTTCCTCGGAACTAGAATCAAGACATTTGCATGGAAATATGAAGACATGAAAGGTATAGATAAAAGCATTATAACTCACAAACTTAACATTGATCCTTCTTTCAGACCAATACACCAAAAGATAAGGAAGTTCGCACCCGAAAGAAATCAAATCATCCAAGAGGAAGTGGAGAAACTCCTCAAAATATGGATGATCAAGGAAGTAAAATTCCCAAGGTGGCTAGCCAATGTGGTCGTAGTACAGAAAAAGAATGGAAAATGGCGAGTGTGTGTAGATCACACGGATCTTAACAATGCTTGTCCTAAGGATCCTTTCCCTCTACCACATATTGACTCCATGATCGACGTTGCAGCTGGCCACGATTTGTTAACATTTATGGATGATTCAGCAGGATTCCAACAAAACCAGATGGAAGCATCCGACCAACAAGATACGGAATTCATAACTCTGACAGGTATATATTGTTATACCGCAATGCCATTTAGTCTTAAAAATGCAGGTGCAACGTACCAAAGGTTAGTCAACCGAATGATTAAAGAGAAACTGGAAGAAACCATGGAAGTCTACATCGAGGACATGGTGGTAAAGTCTATGAGTGCCGAAAATCATCTCGGGGATCTTAAAGAAGCCTTCGACATAATGGATTACAACATGAAGTTGAATTCGTCCTAGTTTCATTTCGGAATGAGATCAGGAAAGTTCCTTGGATATACGGTAACCAAAATAAGGATAGAAGCAAGTCCGAAGAAGATCAAAGCAATCATCAAACTAAAATCTCCATCTTCAACAAAGGACATTCAAAGACTGACTGGAAGAATAACAACCCTCAACAGATTCATCTCAAGATCCTTAGAAAGATGCAAACCGTTCTACGATATCTTGAAGAATAATAAAAGATTTGAATCGACCCAGGAGCATGAAGAAGCCTTCCTAGAACTTAAAAGATATTTAAGTTCAACACCACTATTGGTGAAACCTCTAGATTGGGAACCACTCCTCATTTATCTCTCAGTATCCTCAAACGCGGTGAGTGTTGTCTAGCCAAGGATCTCGACGGAGACCAACATCCCGTCTACTATGTAAGTAAAATTCTCCTAGATCCTGAGACCAAATATTCCCATATCGAAAAGATAATACTTGCATTGGTAACTGATTCCACTAAATTAAGACATTACTTTGAAACACATACCATACATGTAAAACTAACTATCCCATTAAGAATGTGATGAGAAAACCAGAGATTTCAGGAAGAATGGCAAAGTGGTCCGTGAGGCTGAGCACATTCGACATAAAGTATTAGCCAAGATCCGCTATTAAATCTCAAGGCAAAGTGGTCCGTGAAGCTGAGTACATTCGACATAAAGTATGAGCCATGATCCGCTATAAAATCTCAAGCATTAGTGGACTTTGTGGCTGACGTCAGCGATGATCTACAAAATGAAGTAGAAGTAGATGCTAAGTAGCTCTCAGAAGAAGAAAACATGGGAAAATGGACACTATTCACGGATGGAGCATCAAACCAAAGAGGAAGTAGACTAGGGATCATACTAAAGTTGCCACAGGGGGACATCCTACCCCAGGAAATAAACTGTGAATTCAATGAAACCAACAATGAGGCGGAATACGAATCAATCATCATGGGACTGCAATTGGCTAAGGATCTCCAAATCAAGGATCTTCAATGCAGTAAAAGGAAAAAGATTCATTGTTATTGACTAATCACTTTAATGGATCCTATGCAGTAAAAAGAAAAAGATTAGCATTGTATCTCGAGATCCTCAAAAAATCAGCCTCTGAATTTGAAAACTTTAGCCTAGATCAAGTTCCCAGAGAAGAAAACACGGAAGCAGACGCATTGGCTAACTTAGGATCTTCTCTTAGGATTCTACTAGAAATGAAGATCCCTATAACCCACATACTAACTCTAGCAATAGAAGATCCCTCCGAGAAACCAAACAACCCTGACCGAATAATGAATATAGCAGCTATCAGAGATCGTGTTCTACAGATCTCTCCTCAAAGGGATCAGGATGATCGAGATCCTCAAAGAAATCCAAAATCATGGATCCAACCTATTATGGAATACCTCCGGAATGACACGATCCCAAAAGAGGAAAAAAGCGACATAACATTCAGAACAAGGCCCTCAAGGTTTGTAATAATCCGAGGTAAATTATATAAAAAAACCCATGGCAGGTCCATACCTTAGATGCTTAGAAGTGATGGGTTTTCAGCATTCTAACACTTCCTAAGTGTACATGCAACCCTAATAACCTTGGATCTATGTTTGTCTAATAATCATGCAAAGTTGAATTCCAAGGTTATATTCCTATCTAGCATACATGGGGAACATTTTTAACTTGAATGAAAGATAGAATAACTTACCTTGTTGTTGATTATGATCCTTGAAACCTTGTGAGCCTAGCACCCCAAGTGTGATGCCTCAAATGCTTCACACAACACCAAATGCAAAGGAGTAAACTTTGAGAGAATCTTACACTTGCAAAATTGGCTCTATCGCTCTTGTTTCTTATGTGTAGCCTATTTTGGTGGAGAATGGGTTTCTTATATAGTGTTGACACATCTAGGGTTACACCATGTAAACCCTAATGTGTCATGACTCTTCATTTCCATGACCCATGGGTTTGTAACTCCCATGGAGCATCCTATGGGTGAAACCCAACTTGATAATCCATGGAGCCTCTTAGCCCACTATATAAGATATGGAAGATTTACATAATCTACCCATATATTTAATTAGTTATCTTTTGATCACTTAATTAATTCTAAATTAATTCTTGATCAAACTAATTAAATAATATTATTAATATATTAGAACTTATAATATATTAATAAACCATAAGTGTTATTTCTCTCATTTTAGTTTATCCAATTGCATGGTGCCATGCAACCCAAATGGACCATGCCGGGTCGGGTCAAGTACATACCAGAAATAGTTATGGACTTAGACACCTTATCCAACAGTCTCCCATTTGGCTAAGTCTAATAACTATAACTGCAATACTTCAGGAACTGATCGGCAATCGTAGCTCTTTGAAGGTCTCTCGGAACTGAGAAGATGATGATACGCCATTTAAGATAAGTGATCATATAATCCTCTGTTCTAGATATCAGCCGGACAAATACATGGAACAGTGTCTTACTTTGTGTCCAGCAGTTTGTTTCCCGATTTCCGATTTGTTTGACAAAGAACTTAATTGAACACATCAACTTAGTTCTGACCGGGCCCGGTACATAGGTCAAAACAAAATCATCGAGGGGCCCAGATATCAGCTTCTAATCCAAGAAGGAACAGATAAACTTCGACTCATATGTTTGTTCTACTACTCATTGAATTATACACAAGAGCACGTTTTATAACATCGAGTTACCAATGCGTTTTCGTACAATCAATGCATAACCAACTCATAAGTAACAAATCATATATCTAGGTTTGAAGACTTATATGATATTACCGTCTCACGATCACTCGAGATAAATTCCATGAAGTGATTCCAGTGAGCGTGGGTTGAGTCCAATGCTCAGAACTTATGAGCACTCATGAGTGTTGTAGCCATGTCCAACAACTTAGACCTCTGCAACCAATCATGACAGTCTTGATTCATACCTACTTCCGACATATGACCGACTGTGGAGGTTCGAATGATATGATATACCAAACATAATTATTCTGGAAGTCAAAACATGCAAAAGAAATATAGTAAACGATCGACAAGAGATAGAAACACTTTACTCATAAATAAAACACCTTTTATTCATCATCTAATGTCAATTACACTTCACAAATTTCAAGGTTATCTAACTACTAAATCTAATATCATCCTTCAGCCCTATGCTCCGAGCATGCTGGAGATGCTTAACCCGAGTCAGTCCCTTCGTGAGGGGATCTGCTGGATTCTCATCCGATGATACCCTCTTTGCCACATGGAGTCCTTCTTCTATTCGATGTCTGATGAAATGGTATTTTCTGTCGATGTGTCTGGATCTCCCGTGATCCCTTGGTTCCTTGGCTAAGGCAACTGCACTTTCACTATCACAGAAAATTTCCATTGGCTCTTTAATAGCTGGTACAACTCCAAGGTCTCCAATGAAGTTCTTCAGCCATATCGCCTCCTTTACTGCCTCGCTAGCTGCTATATACTCTGATTCGCAAGTTGAATCAACCACTGTCTCTTGCTTGGAACTCTTCCAAGAAATTGCTCCTCCGTTTAACGTAAAGACCCAGCCTGACTGAGAGCGGAAATTATCCCTATCAGTCTGAAAGCTAGCATCACTATACCCTACAACTCTCAAGTCTTCACTCCCACCGAGGGTAAGGACCCAATCCTTAGTCCTCCGTAGGTACTTGAGGATATTCTTTACCGCAGTCCAGTGTGCCTTGCCAGGGTTCCCCTGATACCTGCTAAGCATGCTCAAAGCAAAGGCTACATCAGGTCGAGTACACGTCATAGCATACATGATCGATCCTACAGCCGAAGCATAAGGTATTCGACTCATTTCTGCTATCTCAGCCTCAGTACTAGGGCTTTGTGTCTTACTCAATCTGGCGTTACTCTGGATAGGTAACTCTCCTTTCTTGGAGTCCTGCATGCCGAATCTCTTCAGCACCTTATCCAAGTAGGTACTCTGACTAAGTCCAATTAGTCTTTTACTCCGGTCTCTCAAGATCCTTATCCCTAGAATATAGGCAGCTTCTCCTAGGTCCTTCATAGAGAAACACTTCCCAAGCCAGGACTTAACTTCCTGCAGAGTTGGGATGTCATTTCCTATGAGTAGTATGTCATCCACATACAATACCAAAAAGCTAACTATACTCCCACTAGCCTTGACATATACACAAGATTCATCTTCACTCCTAGAAAAGCCAAATTCTTTGACTTTCTCATCAAAGCAAAGATTCCATCTGCGAGGTGCTTGCTTTAACCCATAAATGGATTTCTCAAGCTTACACACTTTATTAGGGTACTCTGTATTGACAAAACCCTCTAGCTGACTCATGTAAACATCCTCAGCCAACTTTCCATTAAGGAAAGCGGTTTTGACATCCATTTGCCATATTTCATAGTCATGAAATACAGCTATGGCTAACAGAACCCTAATAGACTTAATCTTGGCCACTAGAGAAAAGGTCTCATCATAATCAACTCCCGGAGTTTGTGAGAAACCCTTTGCAACCAGTCGTGCCTTATAAGTGTGTACATTACCATCCATGTCGGTCTTCTTCTTGAAGATCCATTTGCACCCTATAGTCTTACGACCTGGTACATTCTCAACCAAGTTCCAAACTTGATTATCATACATGGACTGTATCTCGCTGTCCATTGCCTCTTTCCACTTGGCTGACTCAGGGCCTGCCATGGCTTCCGCGTAACTGTTAGGTTCATCCAGACCTATCAGTGTCTCATCACTAATAAGTGTATCACCTTCCGCAGTAATATGGAATCCATAGTAATGCTCAGGTGCATTCCTAACCCTTGTGGAACGCCTCAGAGGTACAGACTTGTCAATTGACTCAACAGGAGTTTCCTCCTCAAGTTGAGTGCTAGGGTTTGAAGTTCCTTCACCACTTGACTCTTGAATTTCTTCAAGGTCAACTTGCCTCCCACTGTCTCCTTGGCTTATGAACTCTCTCTCTCGAAAGAAAGCCCTCCTAGCTACAAAGACCACATTCTCACTAGGTCTGTAGAAGAGGTAACCAAAGGATTTCTGTGGGTAGCCGATGAAAATACGCCTCTCACTTCGAGGTTCGAGCTTATCATGAGTCTCACGTCTCACGAAAGCCTCGCAACCCCAAATCTTAATGTGGTCTTGTTTGGGTACTTTACCAGTCCACATCTCATGAGGAGTTTTGGCAACTTTCTTTGTGGGAACTAGATTAAGCATATGGGCGGCAGTCTCTAAGGCATACCCCCAAAATGAGATTGGTAGCGAAGCTCGACTCATCATGGAACGAACCATATCCAACAAGGTTCGATTACGCCTCTCAGCTACACCATTCAACTGCGGTGTCCTGGGAGGTGTCAATTGTGAGACAATCCCACATTCCCTAAGATAGTCGAGGAACTCTGAACTAAGATACTCACCACCTCGATCGGATCGAAGCATCTTAATGTTCCTGCCCAATTGATTCTCGATTTCCTGTTTAAACTCTTTAAACCTCTCAAAACTCTCTGACTTATGCTTGATTAAGTAGACATATCCATATCTACTGTAATCATCAGTAAAAGTCAAATAATAACGATTAGCATCCCTTGTGGCATGTTTGAAGGGCCCACACACATCCGTGTGTATAAGATCCAACAAACCTTCACCCCTCTCACAAGAACCTGTGAAGGGTGACTTTGTCATTTTTCCAAGTAATCATGATTCGCAACTATCATCTGACTTTAGGTCAAATGACTCCAATACTCCATCCTTTTGGAGTTGGCCTATGCGTTTCTTGCTTATATGTCCAAGACGACAATGCCATAATGATGCTTTATCCAAGTTATTATCATTAACAGAATCAATACACAATACATTATTTCCTAAGTTATCAACCACAGATACAGTTTCATACACACCATCACAAGGTAATGCTTTAAAATAAAGAACATTATTAAAGAAAGCATTAATCGAACCAACTTCATTATCAAATGAAAAGGTGAAACCTTGTTTATACAATGCATGAAAGGAAATAATATTTCTTGCCATTTCTGGCGAATAACAACATTTATTCAAATCTAAACTAAACCCACTACTTAGCGATAAAGTATAAACTCCAATCTTGGTGACAGGTAAAGCTTTCCTATTCCCCATGATTAAGTTTATTCTTCCATGCTCCACATTCTCACTTCTTCTTAGTCCCTGCAAATCAGAACAGATATGAATACCACAACCGGTATCAAGGACCCAAGAGTTAGAATGGGGTGAGTTTATAGATAAGATAGTGTAAATACCTGCATGGTTGGGTTTAACTTTCCCATCCTTCACATCTTGCTGGTACTTTGGGCAGTTCCGCTTCCAATGTGACTTTTCATGGCAATAGAAGCATTCAGCCTCTTTAGGGTCAGAAAAAGGAGTGACAAAACCTTTCTTGGTTCCACTTGAAGAAGAGACATCAAGGGTCCTAGCCTTGGTACCCTTCGAAGAGCTCTTCCTCTTCTTCCCTCTACCTTTCCCGATTGCCAAAATCGGGGCGGAGTTTGGAGTAGGAGTGTTAACAACCGACTTACCCTTAAGACCTGTTTCTGCAGTCTTGAGGAGTCCCTGAAGTTTGCTGAGTGTGACCTCTTCCTTATTCATGTGATATGTCATGCGGAATTGATCATAGCACGATGGTAAGGAGTGCAAAATGATATCTATTGCAAGCTCCTCAGGGAAGTTCACATTAAGCTTCAGCAACCGATCCACATACCTTTGCATTTTCTGCATGTGGCTCATGACGGATTCCCCGTCCTTCATCATGGTTGTTATGATAGAGCATATGATTTCATACCTCTCTTGTCGTGCACTTTGATGGTATCTTTCCATCAGATCTTGCTGCATTTCAAAAGGGTAGAAGTCCTCATAGGACTTTTGGAGTTCCGCTGTCATGGTGGCCAACATGATGCATGCCACTTTTGTAGCATCCCTTTCATGTGCCCGGAAGTCAGCGACCTCCTGCGGAGTTGCAGTGGTCTCATCAATCTCCTTAAGCTCCTTGTCAAGGACATATTCTTTGTCCTCGTAGCGGGTAATCATCCTGATGTTTCTGATCCATTCATTGAAGTTGGATCCATCAAAAGTGACTTTCCCACACAAGTTCATAAGGGTAAAGGAGCCATTTAGAGCCAGAAGCAGCATTGTTTGAAGACATCTGAAAGAAGAGAACAAGATTAGTTTAGATATTAAGAGAGTCCTTAATAAAACACCCAAATGTAATATTAAGGCTAGGATCCAATCACAATATATTATAACTTAGAAGAGGTATGCCGTAATCTAAGTTATAACATATTTGAAAGGTAGGTGAATGACGATTCACCAATTTCCACCATGAAAAACGAAATATAAATATTAGGTTTTTAATTGGTTCTTAGAAATTCCTAGATTCTTTTGAGATTCAATGAACTTTTCAAAGGCATGTTTCAATCTCGAGTGTGCCCTCCAAGTTTTGTGACTGGGATACCGAGGATCACAAAACGAGGTGTGAAGTAACCATGCAAATCACTTGGTACACTCAATGTTTATTACTCAATCGATGTGCCGGTTAACCACACGAGCTCCACCGACCTATAATAAACTTTAAGTCACCCTTTACCTACCTTGTTAAGTCCAAGTTAGTGTGCCGGTTAACCACACACGCTCCACCAACGACTTAAACAAAGTGTAAAGTGTAATTTCATGGATTAGCACCGTATTCACATTTTCCTAAAGTAACTAAGATTGGAAATTTAATAAAAGCATTTAGTTACTTTATAATATTCATCATACTTTTAATGAGAATTTATAAGTCCTTGTCTTACCCGTTCGGCTAACGACCCTCCACCGATCAAGGAAGCGGTGGGTGAGAGTGGACACCCATTAAGTTGCCATTTTATAGGCAACAACCTTATACCCCCCTTATAGACCGGCTTCGTGAATGAGGCGTACTAGCGGTAAGACGACTTGACGTTATACATATATATATTAGTAACTTATAATATTATAAAGTATAAGGGTTGAATTTTAACTTTTAAAATTCTAAGGGTTGGAACTAAAGTTTTAATCAAGACTTTACATGTTCCAAAACTTGAGGGCAAGTTTTGTAAACTTCCAAAACTTTTCATTTCTTATAACTTATGAATTAATTGAGTAATAAAAATGAAGACTCTTCATTTTTATAACTCTTGTGTTCTTTTAATGGCTTTAATAAAAGTGAGACTTTTGGTTTTCCATAACTTGAGGACAAGTTATGGACTCCATTAAAACACATTATGATCATGAATTAAACTACCATAAAGGTTACAAACAATTCCTATGATCAACTAATCTTCATAAGTTCAAGAACATGAATATGAACCCTTTCAAGAATCAAAAATTACACTTAAAAAAAAACATGTAATTTAACGATTTTTTTTCAAGCTGTTTGCACACAAAAAAAAAACAACAAACAAACCTAGGCTCTGATACCAGTGATGGGTTTTGAGCATTCTAACACTTCCTAAGTGTACATGCAACCCTAATAACCTTGGATCTATGTTTGTCTAATAATCATGCAAAGTTGAATTCCAAGGTTATATTCCTATCTAGCATACATGGGGAACATTTTTAACTTGAATGAAAGATAGAATAACTTACCTTGTTGTTGATTATGATCCTTGAAACCTTGTGAGCCTAGCACCCCAAGTGTGATGCCTCAAATGCTTCACACAACACCAAATGCAAAGGATTAAACTTTGAGAGAATCTTACACTTGCAAAATCGGCTCTAGCCCTCTTGTTTCTTATGTGTAGCCTATTTTGGTGGAGAATGGGTTTCTTATATAGTGTTGACACATCTAGGGTTACACCATGTAAACCCTAATGTGTCATGACTCTTCATTTCCATGACCCATGGGTTTGTAACTCCCATGGAGCATCCATGGAGCATCCTATGGGTGGAACCCAACTTGATAATCCATGGAGCCTCTTAGCCCACTATATAAGATATGGAAGATTTACATAATCTACCCATATATTTAAGTAGTTATCTTTTGATCACTTAATTAATTCTAAATTAATTCTTGATCAAACTAATTAAATAATATTATTAATATATTATAACTTATAATATATTAATAAACCATAAGTGTTATTTCTCTCATTTTAGTTTATCCAATTGCATGGTGCCATGCAACCCAAATGGACCATGCCGGGTCGGGTATGTACATACCAGAAATAGTTATGGATTTAGACACCTTATCCAACAAGAAGATCATGAAGTTGCAGAAGTTCTAAAGGACATATATGAAGGAGACAGCGGCCATCACACTGGGGCCAAATCCTTATGCTCCAAAGTGTTGAGAACAGGATACTACTGGCCAACCATGAAGAAAGATTCCTTCCTACATGCTTAAAAAATGTGATGCTTGTAAAAGACATAGCAACATCCTACATCAACCAGCAGAACCTCTACATCCTATCATATCCCATCGGCCATTCATGAAGTGGGGGATGGATATAGTAGGCAAATTGTTGGTAGCTCCTGAAGGAAAAGTCTTCATGCTAGTAATGACCGACTACTTCTCGAAGTGGATAGAAGCTAAAGCTTTTGTTCAGGTAAGAGACAAAAAGGTAGTCTCATTTATTAAACGCGATATCATGACCAGGTTCGCGATCCCTGCCGAAATCATATGCGACAACGGATTCCAGTTCATAAGCAAAATGACAATAGACTTTTGCACGAGTTGGGGAATCAAAATGATAATGTCCACTCCTGTTCACCTTCAAGCCAACGGTCAAGCAGAATCTAGCAACAAAATGATAGTCAATAACTTGAGGAAAAGGTTAGATGAAACGAAAGGAAAATGGGAAGAGGAATTTCCTTTCGTCCTATGGGCATATAGGACCACTTCCATAGTAGCCACAGACCAAACCCCATATTCCTTGGTGTTCGGAGCAGAAGCAATGGTCCCTACTGAAGAAGTGATCCCGACAGCAAGATACTTCAAAGTCAAGAAAACAACGACAGGATCCTGGCCCAGGATCTTGATACTATTAATGAACTCAGGGATCTTGCCAAGATCTGCATCACTGCTCATCAACAAAGAATCACCAAGGCATATATCTTCTATCATAAATGAATGTATTTTTTACCACATGTCACTTTGTCATTAATTATAACACTTGACATTTTATGGTGTTTTTGAATTTAATAAAATCCATATGTCATTTTCTTGTATTTATCAATTTTATTTAAAAGTGCCACCTATTTATGTATTTATGAGGATTTAAGAATACGCGTTCCTTCCAAATTTCAAATCCTACATTTAAGGCCATTTAAAACAATTTTCTGTTTATTTTTCTTATTCGATATTATTAGCCTAATTTTATGCTACTATTTGGCATTCAAATTCACATATATTCTATTTTTTCAAAAACTTTCCGGCGTATCTATATATGTTATACGGATTTAAAATTATGCTACTAACATACTTTTTTTTATATTTTTCTTAGATTTTTTGTTCTTTGTTTTCTTATATTCCAAATAAAATTTGTTTAGACATCTTTTTCCTCTCTAATAAAAGGTTTTTTTTACCACATGTCACTTTGTCATGAATTATGTCACTTTGTCATGAATTATGACACTTGACATTTTATGGTATTTTTGAATTTAATAAAATCCACATGTCATTTTCTTGTATTTATCAATTTTATTTGAAAATACCACCTAATTATGTATTTATGAGGATTTAAGAATACACGTTCCTTCCAAATTTCAATTCCTACATTTAAGGCCATTTAAATCAATTTTTCGTTTATTTTTCTTATTCGATATTGTTAGCCTAAAATTATGCTACTATTTGGCATTCAAATTCACATATACCATTTTTTCAAAAACATGCCAGTGTATCTATATATGTTATACGGATTTAAAATTATGCTACTAACATGCTTGTTTTTGATATTTTTCTTATAGTTTTTGCTTTTTGTTTTCTTATTTTCCAAATAATTTTTTTTTAAACATCTTTTTGAGAATAATAAAATAATAGAAGCTATTAGCAAACTAAATTATTTCATTATAAATATTTTAAATAAAACACTGGTATTACTATGTATGAGTATATAGTTTTTTTATATTAAAATTTATATTATGGTACGACGTGATGATTGTATCATTAATCTTGAGCTAAAACACAATGTTGATGTTTTAATATTTACACTTTGATATTTAAATTTTATTTTAATCAACCCGTGTAGTACACGCGTCTCACACCTAGTACAATAAGAATATAAAAGTTAGAAGATTCCAGATAGGAGACTTAGTATTAAAGAAAACATTCCAAAACATCAATGATCCCAGTGCAGTTAAACTGGCACCTAAGTAGGAATGACCACATCTCATACATGCTGAAGCAGGAAAGGGGGCATACTGGTTAGTTACTCTTGATGGGAGTATCTTGCCATGATCCTGGAATGCTATACATTTTGAAGCATATCATATGTAAGTAAGATTAGTCACTCTTCAACAAACTCAAGGTGCACATATTCTTTACCTTAACTACTATTATTATTTACTTTTCTTGAATACATTATTGACTTAAGCATCAGAGGGGAATTAGCTAGACTAACGCCTACCCCTAGCTAATGTTTGTTGTGCACATGGACTCAAGGATCCTAACAGACAAGGATCCGGACACACGAGGATCCTGACATATAAGGATCTTGACATTTGAGGACCATGACACTTAAGAGTCCCATAGCTACAACGTTCTATGATTCTTAACGATTGCAATACGCAAGTATCCTAGTAACTAAGAATAGATACTGATCATCTCTCCTACGAATAAGGGTACTGTAACGCCTGCAGATTCGGGCTAGTCAATTTAGAGACGATAAGCGTCAAAAAAATAACTTTTTAATAGAAGATTACTTATAAAAAATAATCTTAACCAAGTTATAGTATATTTCACAAGGGTTTCGTACATATAAAGAACGCCGAAATCCGATTTATAACGAAGAAGTTATGACCTGTCGAAGTTTTACGGCAAAACCGGCATGGCACCGGGAATCGTAAAAAGTGATTTTTTGATAAACTTCTTTTTAGCCTTAGCAATCTAAACAAAAGTCGTGGTATACGCTAAACCGAGAGCGTCCATAAAAAGAACGCCCAAATCTGACTTCGTATGAGGAAGTTATGATTTTTCTAAAATTTGGCATAGGAGTGCGCAGCCCGAAATTCTCATTATTAGTAGCGCAACGGTAAAAAGACAGACGAAAACGGACGTCGGATGAAGAAGTTATGAATTTTTAACGGACTTTTCCTGTCCCGGCCTTTTAAAAATATAACTGTAAAAATTAAGTCAAAATTAGTCGACGGAGTCTAAACGAAAGTTGTAGAATACGATCCCACCTACGCGTGGATATAAAGAACGTAGAAAACCAAGCTCGTATGCAAAAGTTACGTATTTTTAAAGTCGAGACTCGGATTTGCGAAACTGATGCGAAATTGATGACGTGGCCGCATCTGGGTCGTCGGTTGCTGATCACGGATAGCCTTCGGATTCGGACACCTGGCCTCGCTACGCCTCGCATTCAAGAGGAGCGCTCAGCGTCCGAGTACACCCCGCTTCCGATCTCGGTTACGCCCAACGAACAAGCTTTCATCGGTCCACATTGAGCCACGTCGCCCCAACCCTTATCCGACGCGTGTTGTACGAAGCGAGCCCTACGCGCAGCGTACTCCGGAGAGTACGCCCAGCGTACTTCGCAGCTGGCGCCTATAAAAGGAGGCTGAGGGCTGCCATTCTTCTCACACCAAATCCTTCTCTTACTCTCACTAATTTCTCTCTCTAGCCTACCCCAACCCCCCTAAAGCCTAGGTAAACCCCCTAGCACCCGAAGGAAGCCCCGAGGCTCCCGAAGGCTCCGAGAAAATAGCTTTTAGTGAGGTGTTTAAAGTGGGATTTCCATACAGTATACTTCGTATACCAAACGGCCCTACCTCCGATATGATCCTACCTGGTTGTTCCTTACTTGATAGATCATGAAGTAGACTTTGAGTTAATGATGAATCAAGATTAATAATTAGTCGCAATAAAGATTAGACTAAAACTTAGCGATAATAATGCTAGGTTTCGTCGAAGGAAAATAGAATCGTTAGAAGCGAAACGCTGACCGAGTTTGGAATCATCACTTTAACAAGTGAGTGCATAGTTACTTTCATCTTACACATAGATATGAAGTATCTTATATAAATTACGTGTTATGTGTGCATATTATCTGAATACTTGCCGTCTACGCTGGATGAACAATTTTATACATGTTTTAAATGATTTAAACTGTATATGTATTTTATATCTACAAAATATGTTGGGTAAAACATGGGTAGATGAAATATGAGTTGGATGATGAGATGAGAAGTGATATAGACCATGAGATAAGGGTGAGAGGTGAAAAATGAGAGAATCCTTTTACCTAAGTGTTGGCCCCGTCATCTAGCAGAGTATGGATGACAACGACAGACTATTCTAGACAGTCCAGTGGAACACTAGCAGGCTCGCAACCTGTAGGTGTTGTGAATGAGAGGTTCACCCGGTGTACTCTAAAAACCCATTGACATGTATTGCGAGTGGATTCTCGAAAACGATATTGTCAATAAACGAGATAAACCCTGGCAGCTGTGCCTAAAGGTCAATACTGGCAGTTGCGCCTCATAGAGAGTGTCACAATTATGGTAGCTGCGCCTAGATGATAATATTAGCAGCTGCGCTTGATAGCTGTGTTATTAGCAATGATGAATTTCGTGCCTATTCCTTAGGATAACCCTTAGCAATGAACAAACGAGGAATAGCTGAATCACAGGGTAGATCCTTAAGAGCAAAGAAGATAATGGGGATGGGTAATTGGGTTGATTGTTTGATGATTAAACATAATTATTATATTATTGTGGGTTGAAAACCCTATGTACTCACCAGGTTTCCCAACCTGACCCACTCAGTTTATTTGTATCACAGGTGTCGATATGAGGTTACATTACACTGAGCGATTAAGGAGATATAAATCACTAGTGATAATGAATGTATGTTCTGTTTATGCTTATGTTTCTGTATTGACGATGACATCCCAATATTTTAAAATGAATAAAAATACATTTCTTCGGAAATGCTTTAATAATGTATTTATCATGTTTTTCTGGAAACAAATTCTGCAACATTTTTATTAAAAGAGATACTCTGATTTTTATAAAGCATAAACAACAACGGTCTTTTCTGGCCATGAAAATGGGGATGTCACAGGTACTTAATCCCCTCTAAGGTTTAAAGAGTTAATTACCTCTTTCATACGAGTTAAGGTTTCTACGCCTCGCTTGGATGCATGTCATCTAACTATGGGATGCGAATAAGGTGATCATTTCACGCTATAGTGACTTGGAAACCCTCTTATTTCTAAACATAAGTTAAGATCCTAAAGTTAAAATATAAGGTTTATAACATTGACCTATTATCTCAAGTTGGGATCTTCCCCAGATGATTCCTAAGGTTTATAACATTGACATGTTATCTTAAGTTGGGATCTTCCCCATATGATTTCTAAGGTTTATAACATTGACATGTTATCTCAAGTTGGGATCTTCCCCCATGAAATACCTATGGTTTATAACATTTTCATGTTATCACACAATTGGGATTTTCCCCAGTAATTACCAAGGCATATAACACCAGCATGTTAACTTAAATTGGGATCATCCCTAGATAGTGTACAATGCATACAGAATTATCATTGTTCTCAGGTACTTTTCGAGTCAGAATCATTTCTAAGTAAAAATCCTTTCCAAAAATCACCAAGCTATGGCTAATCGAGGATCCTTACTGATGAACCTCTAAAGTAAGGATCCCCTCATCAGAAGTTATCAAAGACACCACGAAACTGAAGAACTTATCCTAAGTTTTTTCTAAATTGGGATCGATTCCCAGTAAATTCTAAAGTTGAAGTTTGAGAATCCTTTCTAAGGAAAAGAACAAGGAAGAAACATGAAGCTTAAGAAAAAACTCACAGGGCAACGACCAGGTTCTATCTATGCTTGTTTTAAACTTTTGAGAAATCTTTAAAATTTTCTAAATAAAGTTTGAGGATCCCAAACTCTTCAGGATCCTAAACAAATAATATTTCCTGGTTATCGGATTTCTAAGTTTTAAATTGATACTTTTTGAAAAACGTTTTTACATTAAGAATTACTTGATAAATCTAATTTTTCCTAATTATTAGATTCCTAATGATTTCCTAAGATTATTTGCAGGAATTAAAATTTTCAAGATCCTAATTATTTAAAGATCCTAGTACTACATGTCAACCAAACAAGTCAACCATGCAGATAGAAAAATAAAGAGACCATAGATTAAAAGGGTTGCCCACCAAACCCACAAAAAAGAGAGTAAAATATTGACTTATAGGCCCAAATTTATTAAAATTGTTTTTAAACTAAATTACTCTTAAGTTGCAGATTGATCACCATCACCTGGAGCCACCTTTGTTTTATCCTTTTCTCCTCCCTCCCTCAAATGCCGAACAGGATCTTGACTGGCTTTCATAGGCTTTCCAGTTAACTTGGCTAGGGCCTCACGCCACCCGGCCACATTCCAGGATCCTGTGTTCCCCACATCCTCTGTAAGCTTTATCTCCTCCTCCCAAATAGTCACCGCGACACTAGCCTTGACCTCAGCTATGACCTCATCCATCTCAGCCACATGTTCCTCCTCCCACTCAACTTTTTCTTTGGACAACTTCTCCACCCTTTCCAAGAGCTCATTGTTGATCTCCTCCTACTCGTTCAAAACATGCTCGGTTTGAGCAAGCTTGGCTTTGAGATCCTCGGTAGAACGGGAGATGTGGTCAGCAACTTGAGAAAAACGATGATAAGTAAAAAGTAAGAAGTAAAATTAAAGAGGGAAAAGCACTTGCGGATTGAGAGAAAGAGATCAGCCAAAGCAAATCGAGCACTGGAGCGAGTAGCCTTAGATCCTATAAATTACGAAGGATCCTTATAAGCTCAAGATCCTAAAACAAATAGAATAACTAGAAAGGATCCTTATCGGTGGCCATTGAAGCTGTAGTATATGAAACTTCTTGGAGGATAGGGCACTCAAACTTGAACGATCAAACGTCAGTAGGTAAAGCAAGGAAACTCGAGACCTTATCCTCAATATCTTCAACAACGAAAAAAGATTCTTCGAACTTGAAACCTACATCAGAACAAACAAAATAACAATAGTAAATCATTGGATCCTTAAAATCAACAAATAGATCCTACCCTTTCTGACCCAAGATTTGGGCAAAAGATCTCCGCCAACGATAGAATCACGCCTCACGAAGAAGTACTTTTCCTTCCAGGCTCCATCTTGTGTTTCGATTTCAAGATAAGAGGAGACTGATTAGATTTGAGCTTAAGCTAGAAACGAGAATTTCCAATGGTAGAAAGTTCATAAAAAAAGCCAACTCAAGAAGACCTATCTCTTGATTATGGGTATGATTCACTCGGTCAATCCAAGATAATATCCTCCAGACAACGGGCATAACTTGAATTTATAAGAGTTGAGTGGCTTGAAAAAACCCAGAAAAAAATCCTTAGAAAGGATATTTCAAACCCAAAGAAAAGGGATACTCAGGGAAACATACCCAAGAAGACGAAACAAAATCAGGCTGAATGGAAGCTTTAAAGGATCTAAAAACTACTTCAGAAGGAAAAACTCCGCCAGTTCTAAGGAACTGCATGTCTTCGTCATCAAAGGAACATACGTCATCATAGGTCAGGATCCCCAGATCGATGAAATCATTCTCAGTAGGAGCGGTAATGCTTTCACAAGAACGAGTCACATTCTTACCCATGATCAGAAAAGAAAAACTAAAGGAAGTTGGCAAAAAGAAATTACCTTTGGAGATGACAGGAAAATAGCGGAAGAAATTTTGGGGAAGGTAAAGAAAATCAGCTAATTACCCATATTTAACCTAGTAACAGAAGAAACAGGATATGATTTGACTGCGTGATGATTACTATTGATCGGATAAATCCTATTCGATTAGGGTTTGAAATTCAAATCTCTTAACTTATTTATTGATTATTAAAATTATTCCTTTAAAACTGGATAACTAACGTTAATATTTCATAGGAATAATTAAGGGGCAATTGTTTTGGGCGAGATCCTCAATCCTCTAAGGATCTCGGATCTCAAATAGCACTCAGGATCCTAAGCCACTTCAGGATCCCGAATATTATTATTATCATTATTTACTAACATCTATAACGGTTATAATCTCATTTCTTATTGACATGTGTGCAGAATTAGTCAATGAAATACTTATTCTCAATAGAGAATCGTCTCAACTCAGCTTATGACCGAAATACCATGTCAAACAACGTTCTTATGCTGATCTTAGAGGATCCCGAGAATATCGGACTTCGTTGCTTAGTTTAGACTATAAATAACACTTGTATTACACACACTAGACACAAGATTAGCTCATCTACGATATTTGTACTGGCATTTACACATTCATCTCTGTAATTAACATTGTACATCAATAAAAACATTAAGGCAAATGATCATTATCACCTCCCAAGGTTTTGTGTCGGAGATCCTATCAAGGATCAAGGGCTTTCCTTGTAAACCATTGTGTCACCTTGTCTACCATTTCATACTAGTTTTACCTCGAACATCACAACCTCTCATACAATTTGGTTGATTATTGATTGTTCATTTTTTGACCAAAACAATATTATACTTATTAGACAAAACTGTACAAGTGGTCTCTTTGGTATGTATCTCTTCTGGGTTTTAGTTTAAATCCCAACTTTTTGGATTGGTGGTTCTTTTGACCATGTTTGCTTGTGATTTCGGTCCCTTAAAAACTGAAAGGACTAAAATGCCCTTCGAATATATTTTTTATGTTTTTTCTTTTAAATGTAAAGTTTTATTAATTAATTAAAAATATAGGGCCTCTCTCTCTCTCTCTCTCTCTCTCTCTCTCTCTCTCGTCAGCAAACAACATATATATTGGTTTGTTCTTCAATAATAAAAAACACACATATAAACATACCACCACCACCACTACCAAGAGAATCGATAAAGTAACTCTCAAAGATTAATCCCTCGTTGTCTACAATGCACTGGAATCCTTCCACCTACACTTTCTCCTACATTGACAAACCCCCAAACCAGTGAATTCGAAATCATTTCAGGAACAATTTTTCTTTTTCGAATCTAAATTCATTTCTGGAAGAGAACTGAAAACATCCCAACACTTCTGTTATCATATATATATATATATATATATATATATATATATATATATATATATATATATATATATATATATATATGACCTGCAAAAATCAAATTGGAAGAGAAAGAGAAAAAAACAGAGAATAACACACATACAACCAAAAAAAAACCCAATACTATTCATCGTTTTGAACCCTACCCTTCCCATTTTATCTCTTCTTCTTGTTTTTACTTTTATTTCTACACTCAATACCAACCTGCATCGAACAAGTCACACCAAGAGGGGTTGTTCAATAACTTAGTTTTCGCTAACAAAAAGAAACCCCAACTTCGTAGTGGTTTGGATCAATGTATGTTTTTTTTTCTTTGTGTTTCTTTTTTCATTTCTTTAACTACTAAAATATATCAGTTTTTAGGGATATGCTCCAGAATAATCCCATATTTCGGGTGTGGTTTTCGTTTTTAGAGCGATTTGGAACTAGAAAGCCCAAAAAACAACGAAGCTCAAATAGATACCCAGATGTAGAGTGGTTATCCCCCGATATGTACCCAGATGTGGAATCAAATCATTCAAATCCCGGAGAGAAAGAAGAAGAAAAGAGTTAGGGTTAGGGAGAAAGAAGACACAGAGAGGCAAACCTAAATGGGTTCTTGCTGGTTGCACAAACTAAAGATCTTGGTGGAGGTGTGTGTAAAAAGGTAAAAAGGTCAACAAAACTTAATTCAGATGATCTGATTTGAAAAGGAGGAATTATATTGTATATACCTGATGAGGACAAGTTGGTTGGTGCAAGAACGACTTCTCCATTACGGATGGTTAGTAAGTAATCAACCTTTATCTTACTGTAAAAACCTAACAGTGGATTTAATATCGGTGTAGGATGAAGATGGTTAGAAGTTTAGGAGAGAGAGATAGAGGTGGGGTGGGCCCCACTTTATTTTTTATTACATTAATATTAAAATAAACAATTAAGTTTTTAAAAAACATGAGAAAAACAAATTAAAAAGGCATATTAGTCATTTTAAGTTTAACAAGGACCAAATACACATATAAACATGGTCAAAAGGACCAAGAAGCCAAAAAAGTCGGGGTTTCGACTAAAACCTAGAAAAAATGCATACCATAGGGACCATTTTTGCAGTTGTATCTACTAATTATACTTAAGTGATATATATATATATATATATATATATATATATATATATATATATATATATATATATATAACCAAGATCAAATAAGAAGGAAAATTTTGGTAGGAAGGTAAGAAGTCTTTTTTTCTACATATTTTTTTAGCGAACAAACAAATGAATCATTAGATGATTCATTTTCATTTGTTAGATGATTCACAAGAAAAAATTCCCAAAAAAACATCTTCATGATTCATTTCTAAGTAAATTAAGAAAAAAAATCACTTTTATGACAATTTTAGTGAATAACAACAAAATCATTGTATAAACGAATCATCTAGATGTTTTTTTGAGAATTTTTTTTGTGAATCATGTTATTTTTGATTCATCTAGTGATTCATTTATTATGTTCTTCAAAAAAAATACGTAGAAAAAAAACTTCTTACCTTCCTAGCAAACAAAATTTCTTACCGGATCTATATATATATATATATATATATATATATATATATATATATATATATATATATATATACATGAGAAGGTTCAAATGATAACAATTCTGAAATGGAGAACGTTAGAACAATTTTAGGCCACACATATCATTTATGCCGCAAAACCTTCCTGCATATCCGCGCGATGGAGGAATGTAATATTCATAGATGAATATAAACCAACACCACCAGAACCACCACTGGGCCACATATTTCTTTTTTCCGCAAAACCCTCCAGCGTATTGGCGTGAATGGGGAATGTAATATTAATATGTGAATATAAATGTAAGTATATTCTCGCATATTTCAAATCTGCCGTTTAAGCGCTCCAGCGTACCGGGACGATAAAACAAATAATATTCATATATGAATAAGTATATTCATATATGAATATATAAGTATATTCATATATGAATAAGTATGTGTCTATTCATACGTGATTACTCATATATGAATATGGCGGTTGGTGGCGGAAGTGGTTGTACCAGTGGCGGTGGTGGTGTCGGTGGGTGGTAGAGATGTTGGTGATAATGAAGGATATTCATATGTGGTATCATACTCTTCGAATATAAACAAGTCCCCATTATTTAATCACCATAACAATTACAAATTTATCTTTTATATAAATGTTTCAGAATAATCGACTTTACAACTAAACTTGTCAACATTTCTCATGCCAATGCTCTTAGCATGTGTGTCATGTTTTCCTTTGGCCATCTCTATTATGAACAAGTCATCTAAAATATATTGACTACACAACTAGATCTCCATCCACAACCATTTTCTTGGATGTAGTGAAATTTCCTCCTATTATGCATTAACCTTCTGTGGCCTTAAGGATTATTAGACAATGTAACTGCATTTTCATAGAACATTTGTAATGGCAATTTGTTACTCAAAACAAATCCAAGGTGAACTATGAAGTTTTCTAGTCCAGGTATGCTCTTTGATACTTCACTTGCACTAAATCAATTCGACTCATATTGTTGAGTCTATGACCATTTCCCACATGAAATCTTTCATGTTACTATACTACAATTTAAAATGAATGTCCATTTAGACTATGACTCAGATTCATATCTAAAATTCATGTCACTATAACTCTCCTCAATCATGGTCTCTACTTTCTAAAAGCAACCATTCATTGGTATCTTTTAATACCTCAGAATATTCTTGACATTTGTCTAGTGATTCAGACGAGCCAATTTTTGATAGAATGTCATGATGCTCAAAACATATGAGAAATAAGAATTAGCATAAGTCATAGCATACATGATCGATCCTCTATCCGAAGCATATAGGACTCGACTTATTCTATCATTTCATGACTAGTACACAGGATTTTTAAGACTCACTGAACTCCTTCTTATGAAGCATATAAACAATCCCTTTGAAATTTTCCAAGTTAAAAACTTTCAACATGTTTTGCTTTGACTGAATCCTATTAAACATTTATTTTATATTTTCAAATCTTAAGACCAAGTATCAATGTCACTTTCCCATGTCCATCATAGCGAAACAATTCTCGAGTTTTTGCACCTTGCAACTTAGGGATAATGTTTCCTATGAGCATTATTCTCAAGCTTACACACCTTGTTTGGATATTTAGTATGTTTGAAACCTTTTAGGATGTCTGAAACATTCTTCGAAAGTTTCTTATTAAGGAAAGTCATTTAAATATCCATTTACCATATCTTACATCAAAGAAGGAAAAAATGGTAACAAATAAGCAAACAGACCCTTTCTCAGCTACTGGTGAGAATGTTTCCTCATAATCAATTTCTTGAGTTTGAGTGAAACCCATTTCTACCATACTAATTTTGAATTTGGGTATATTCCTATTCATGTTAGTCTTCACATTGAAGATCAAATTACAACCCACCATCTTAAGACTAGGCTTGGATCAACCAATCCCATACTTGGTTATCCTTTATGGACTGACTTTCTCTATCCTTAGACTCCTCTTACTGGGAGCCCAAGGGCTCACCATTGCGTCCTATTAGGTATTAGGCCTGTCAAAATTGATCAATGTTTTATCACTAGTCGACGTATCTCCTTCCACAGTTACATAAAACTCATAAAACTTTGGAGGTCCACTAACTCTACTAGATCTTTTGAAGAGGTAAGGTTATGTGGTTTTCCTCAACTAGTATATAAACCTCAGGTTTAGAGCTACTCCCAACTATAGGTTTATTATCACTCATATCTCAAATATCTTCAAGGTCACTCCCATTAACCTTTTGATATCTATATGTTCATTAACTCAAAGAGAATTCTTTTTGATCTATAAGCACCACATTCTCATGGTTCTTAAAAAAACATCAAAAGTATTTAGTGAATACCCAACAATGTAACAATTCTTAAATCTTGAGGCCATAGGTTTTTCGTCTAATGAAAGAACTCACAACACTATTCCTAAATGTGATGGAACTTTACAACTTCACTTTTCATGAGGTGTCTTCAAAACCTACTTAGTTGGTTACAAGGTTCAAAATGCTCTACCATTTCAATTGTATATTCCCAAAAAGTAATTGGTAGCGAAGCATGACTCATCATAGATCGAACCATATAGCATTCGATTGTCCCTTTAACATCATTACATTATAGTGTCCTTGGAAAAACCAATATGGAAACCATTCCACAATCTCTATGACGATCATAGAACTGGATACTTAGACATTCACCATTCCTTTCCGATGGTAGATCCTTTATCTTCATGCCTAATTGATTCCTTACTTCTTTTGGGTACTCTTTGAAACATTTCAAAGTTTCAGACTTATGCTTAATCATATAAACATAATCACAACTACCAAAACTATCAATAAATATTACATAGTTGTATATACCGTCCATTGTGCTGGGTTTGAAGGGTCCACACACATTAGTGTGTACAAGATCCAACAATCCTTTGTCTCCATTACATCTCAATGTGAATGGTGACAAAATCGTCATGCCAACATACAAGACTCACATACATCATCCAACTCAAAGTCGAATGATTCCAAGTCCGGTTCAATTGGAGCTTGGTAATGCGATCCTTACTTATGTTGTCAAGCATTTATGCCACAAGCGTGATTATATCTAAATTGTTAGAGGAATCAATGTTCAATTCATCATTGTTATTACGAAAAATACATAATACAATTCCATGAATGCCAATTGCAAGAAGATGTTTTAAACACAAAACCACCATCTTTGTAACACCCGTTTCCTAAAATGGATCGGTGGATAGTATACAAGAGTAAAAGGCATGGTTTTTAAGGAAACCAATATGCCACAACATGATATAAAGGTTGTCATGATGTGGCATACAAAATGAAGATCGTATATCTGAATTAGGTGTCACGACGTGACAACAATTTTAGCCCAAGCCAATGAATTTTTAGAGTTTACTTCATATTAAAGAGCCTTCGCTTTAGGTTTAGGCCATTCCTTCTACCTCCATCCCCCTTAAATGAAACCCTAGCCTCTCCTCTTGCCTTTTGAGCTCTATAATAGTGTTTTGGTGCCTTGAAGGTTGAAGGAGGAATTTATTGAGCAAAGGATCATCTAGGAAGCTTGCATACATCTATTGCTACACCTTCTGTGTCACACCCCAAAACTGGAACGGCGGAAACATTCGGGGTGGAGGACGTCATGTTTAGTATCATAAGTCATGCATCATAGTAATCAAAGTAATAAACAACCATTTCATTAAAAAGAAAGTGTTTACAAAGTATGTGTTCACGTAACATAGACTACAAAGTAAATAAAAAAATAAGACATGAAGCTATACTGCTCCATCTTCTGAATCCAAGTGTACGTACGTGTCTACTAGTCTCCTGAGAATACATGTTATTTTGAAAGCATAGATCAGCATTTAAGCTGGTGAGTTTATAAGATTTTAGTGATGTAAGTAAGTTGTAAGAAAGTGTAGTAAGTTCTAAGTTCTGTTTAGAAAAGTTCGCCTGTTCCTCCAGAAAATCCTATATTTCCTGCTTTGATGAAAGATAAGTAAAAATGACTCTACAATCCTTTCTATGAGTGCTAAATGGATACAAGTTATATAAAACCCAGAGTAAACAAATAATCGGTTGTGGGTATCTACCCTAAGCCCACAACCAAACAAGGAACATGAAATGAGGCGGAAGGCACACATCCCATTATTTGTTAGATCATTATTGTATATAACCCTGACGTATTCACTTGGTACTCACGAAGTTAACTGTAATAGTGCCTTTATATTTGATGAAAACATTCTTTAAGAAAACCCTTATTTCTTTTAGTAAAAATGGTAACCACAATGGTTCCTTCTATAATTACTTAGTTTATACTAGCTATATATAATCTAATATCGAACAGATAGTTAATTGTGTGAATCTGCCCTAAGCCCACAACCAAACAAGGAACATGAAATGAGGCGGAAAGCACACATCTAACTACCTATCGGGTATTAATTATATATAACCCTGATGTATAAACTAAGGTATTATAGGATTAACCACCTAAGGTCCTTTAAGTTATACTGGTTTAATAAAATGGATTAAACCCTTTACTGGTAAGTTTCTAGTTTTGTATACCAAATGTTCTATTTGAAAAGTATGTTTTGTACTAGAAAACGGTGCATTGAATTAGTGTCCTATGACCTGGCCCATACCCAGTACCCCTTATGATTACTTTGTGTATACGGAACACATATATAGCTAATATCGAATAGGTAGTAGGCTGGGTGCATCTGCTCTAAGCCCACAAGCAAACAAGGAACAGGAAATGAAGCGGAAAGCACACATCCTACTACATGTCAGATCCGATTAATATATATTCCTGATGTATAAACTAAGGAATCATAAAGTTAGCATTATAGGCCCCTTTCTACTGAATGTACTAGACTCGACTAGTCTGTTTGTAGTTGAAAAGATGTAAGTTTTCCCTAGTTTATAACTATCTTAACTCGAAAATAGTTTGCATTAACTTTCAAGTGGAACTGTCACAATATGAAAGTAATGGGAAAATGTAAGTACACAGTTGTCTTTTGAATTGAAAAACTGAAGTATTGATTACCTTAAAACAAGTTTGTTTTATTAAGGTCATAATGTGATGAGTAGTACCCGTACTATACGCTCTCCCTGGAAGAGATTCTGGTTACCAAACGCGACTTCAACAAACAGATTGTTGAGTCGTGAAGTAGTCTCACATTAAGGTTATCTGATCATGTCTACCCAATTTACTATCACCTTTTGTTTAGAACAATGAGTTAGTGATTATTGGTATAATTAGATCCTGTTTTGTTCTTCTGCTATAGCATTTAGTATGTTCTTTCTGTTATAGTGTATAGTGTGTCTCTCTGTTGTATTGTATCTTCCTCCCTATTTCTCTTTATAGTATGTTCTTTATGTTATCGTGTATTGTATCTACCTCCCTGATTCTCTTTATAGTATGTTCTAGTATCTAGTATGAACTGACTCCTAAACTATACCTATTATAGTTTACTAGTATGTTTACTTGAACTGTTTTAAAAAGACTCATTTATCTACTAAGTTATGATTGTACTTTAAAAACGGAGTTTTATAAACTATAAAGTAACATAACTTAAAAAGAGTTTTTGAAATGTTTTGATCACTTATAAGAGACATAAGCAATCTTTTGAAAGATGTTTATAACAAACATTTACACAATTATCATTGTGTTCAACTTGTATGCCCCCCTTAAAAGCATTTAAAACAGTTTAAAAGATTGATTATAGGGGTATGAACTCACCTTATGTGGATGATTCAATCGAATATACGCGTAAGGATGAGAAGTTCCACGAATGAAGTCCCGAGACATAAACGAGTCCTAAATGACATATAATGGCATATATTGGCATGAATATAGTGTTTAGAAGCAACCACATGCAATGAAACACCTTTAGGGACTATGAAACATTTGGACTAAGTGTTAGAATCACATTTGATTCATCTTAGGGGAGCGTACGACCACTAATTGGAGTGTGCGGCCATGGGTGTACGGCCATGGAGTGTACGGCCGTACACTCATGGTAACAAGTGCACAAAAGTTTGCTTAGATGATAGGGAAGCTTGTGGTACTATTGCTCATCAAGTGTTGAAGCTAGATTTGCACTTTGAAGGCCCTTTAGGGGTGTTTTGAGGGGTGTACAGCCACACATGGGTGTACGGCCATACACTCCTTTTGATCTTGAGTTTCGGTCGTTTTTAGGGTGTTAATCAAGTGTTCTTAACATGTACTAAGCATAGGGAAGGAGTACTTACGATTTGGAGGCTCAAGAAGGTTCACAATTACCAAGAACAAGTGTGTGTTCTTGGTGTTCTTGGTGAAATGGATGAAGATTTGAAGATCTACCCAAAAGATGATTTGCAATGGATGAAATCAAAGGTTGTTACTAGGTTAAGAAGGATAACAACAAATCAAAACGGAAGAAAGGCTTACATTCTTGAAGATCGGGGTGAAAAGCTTGATGATAGTTGAGAGAAAACTCGAGTTCTTGACTTGGAAACTGAAGAAATGGCTTAGGAATGAAGGGATATCACTCTTATGGAGGGGGTGTACGGCCAACATGGGTGTACGGCCGCACACACATGTGTCTACGGCTGTACACTCATGTGTACGGCCGTACACTCCCTCAAATGGAGTGTTCGGCTCGATTTCGACGCGAAGAACTTATGCAACTCAATCCTATACACAATGCTTGAATGTACTGAGCTTAGAACCCTTAAACAGACTCTAAATAATGCTAACTGATAGCAGAAATGGGTCTGACACACTGTTGGATTGAATGGCTGAACTTACAAGGCAAAGATTTTCGGGTTGTCACATCATCCCCCCGTTAGATGGAATTTCGTCCCGAAATTAGCTTTCTTAGAAGTACTACTGGGGTTGTGCTCCGCGGATTTGCAGAATACCCACTCGTAGACCTGGGCAACTTTGCCCTAATGTTCCTGATATGATTCATACTGGGTGCATCTATCATTACCTCGTGTATACAAGTCGTATATAATTAAGACTAGTAAGACGGTCGGATGTGCGACTCTGCCCCAGGTCCACAACCAAACAAGGAACAGGAGATAGGGCGGAAGCACACATACTAAATCTGCATAACCATAACCATATACCACCCTTGCGTATACACCGAATAGTGATAGGTGGGCTGTATTCGTCCTTAGCCTCTGTGCTTGAACTTGGTCTGATGGACGAGTGGTATTTCGGGAAAGTCTGCGGAACATACGACGGCAAGGCTTCGGAGGGCAAAGTACTCTTTGCATGAGTACTTCGGGGTTTAGAATACGAGAGACAAAACTGAGGTCTGGGTCGGACTGTCGTTACTAATGACGAAGAAATCGATAGAAACATATGAACTTAGTATGGTGAGGACCAAGCCAACTCATGACGAATGATAGCAACGGACTCTTTACTGAACAAAGTTTGGCCGATTTGAAAGAAACGTCTGTTATACGATGATGTACCCCTAGTGTGTTCGACAATGTACTCTTTGTAAACATTCTAGTGCTTTCTTTTTTCCCCTTGATGTTAACACTTCTACGTATCGTACCGCGATGAGCGAGTACATACTGTGAAAGTGCTTTGATAACTAGTTTCGATACTTTAAACTACGATCCTCCTTGGTGCCACTACGATCGCCTGGAATATACAAGTTATGAATAATTAAGATGAATTGGGCAGTCGACTGAGTAACTCTGCCTCAAATCCACAACCAAACAAGGAACAGGAATTAAGGAGGAATCACTCACTCTAAGTCTGCAAAATCTTAGCTATGCACAACCCTGATGTACATACTAAGCCATCATAGCTTCTCTGAACGAATCTTTTAGTTCTCTTGAATACTGTGACTTGTTTCAATAAGTGTGTTATTATAATTACTTTTAAGTGTTTTCCCCAAGTTTTAATCTTATATAAATATAAATTAATTTTTAAAGTAATTCTTATTTTAATTCGAAAACGTACCGCTCCTCGCTGGCGACTCCGGGGTTGATTCTCCTGCGGTGATCATCAGAATCCGTCCATCCGCTCATGAGTTCTTTGTTATCGGGCAGTCCCTCTGGTAGTGTCCAATCTCACTACAGCCATAGCGGGCTTGGTTTTCTTCAACTCCGGGGACTTGGGAGATCGGTTGAGCCGGTGCCCTGCAGAAACAGACTGTGTGTCCCTTTCTGTGGCAGTTCAGACATTGCATTTCCCGACATACTCCGGTGTGGTGATAGTTGCACTTTCCACACTTCGGGTGAGTTCCAGCATACCGACTGGCAGGTGCTGGAGTAGCAGGTGTTGTGGCGGCTTACATAGTACTCGTTTGTTGCTCCTACGGGGTTTCCTGTGTTGTTCGCTTCTTCTTCCTCTTGTTCCCCGACTTCCGTTCATAGTCCTCTGCGTTTGATGGCTCAGGAACGGGGACTTCTACACCATGGTGGATTCCATGGTCAATGAGTCGTTGGGCCAGACGTTTGGCACTATCGAATGTGGTTGGGTTAGAAGACAGTACATCTCCTTGGATCGGGGCAGTTAGACCCCAAATGTATCTTTCTATCTTCTTGCTCTCCGGGGTAACCATCCCGGGGCATAGTGTTGCTAGGTCGCTAAAAGTGTCAGTGTAGGCCATTAGGTCTGAGCTGACCATCGTGAGCTCCCATAGTTCTTGTTCCAGCTTTTGAACTTCGCTCATCGGGTAGTATTCTTCCAGCATTAACTCTTTTAGGTTTTCCCAACCTATTGAGTTAGCCACTGATAGGGTCAGTGACTTAACATGGCTATTCCACCATGTCAGGGCTCTGTCGGAGAAGGTGCAGGCAGCAAACTTCACTTTGCTCCCTTCTGGGCATGACCAGATTGCGAAGACCGAATCTGTTTTCTCGAACCATCGCATTAGAGTGATGACTCCACCATTTCCATTAAAGGAATTGGGTTTGCAATTCATGAAGTCCTTGTATGAACACTCCCTTGGGTGTTCGTGAGTAACTCCGAGGTTGGTTAAGTGGGTACCTCTACCAGATCCGAAGGTACCACTTTCGCCGAAGTGAGCTAGAGCAGTTTCCACCGCGGTTGATATCGCTGCTTGAAGAGCATCAGGATCGAATTGTGGCGGAGGTAGTGGCGGTTGAGTTGGAGTTATCGGAGTAGTGTGTCTGTTTGATCTGCGAGGAGGCATCTTTGCTAAAATAATACAAAGATGAGATGGAATAAGTCTATAGCAGTGGATATAAGCGAAAAGCTGAAAGACAAGGTTATCCTAGTTCTGAGTGTATCGCGTCCTGACTTTCACAGGGTTCTGGAAACAATTCATAAAAGAGTCTATACCAAATAAACTTTATGAATTAGAAATGGCTATCCTCGAATGAATATCTATGACCTGAATAACTGTTACCAGTTGCATGTAAAGAAAATAATCCTAACACATAGTGTGAGCAGTGTTTCCACTAACTCATTAAGTTAACCAATATTATTATTTATTAGTGTGACGCATAAGACGTTTTGGTTACTTCGGCTGACCCTTCTTTGAAAACTTCTCATGAACCTGCTCTTGTTCCTCCTTGACTCTTCTATTGAGTGCTATGCGGAAGTGGTTACATCTATCTGCGTTTGTCGTGCGAGAATAGAAGTGTCTAATGAATGTATGAGATTTAAGTGAAACATTATGGGGTGATCCTTACAGATTCCTTCTATAATTGCACAATGTATACAAGTTGTATATAATTTAAGATTAAATAGACCTTCAAATAAGTGATCCTACTCCAAAACCACAACCAAACAAGGAACAGGTAGTGAAGCGTATATCACAAATTCTAAGTCTATAAAATCTCAATTATATAAAACCTTGGGAGTATAAATTGCAAGATTATAGACCTATCCCTAAGGGTCTTTTAAGTTATCACATAAGTTATTTATATAGTGCCTAAAATACTCCTATAGTATTTTAATGTAATGTACTTGGTATGTTTTAAACTTGTTATCGTGTTATAGTATCATAAAATACTCCCATAGTATCTTATCTTTATGTTCTGATCTAGAATTCCCTTGAATAGAGTTAGGTAAGTTTTAAGATTGTTGCAGCACCACATCACTCCCAAACACATGTCGGTCACATCTCGAATGAATATAGTTGATCAGGCTATATTGATCCTAGCTATGATTACATAACTGTCCAGGTTTGACCACAGTGTTCAACCTTTAAATACTTTTGTTCTGTTCTTCTTGTGATACATGTTTTAGTATGTATATATGTATAAGCACGTATGTATACTTTTATAAGGTATTTTTATATATTTAAAATATATTATTATCCAGAGCACTTCAGCCCCATTGTATTTATAGTTGTATATCTTTTATCGGTTGATATACTTAGTTCACTATAAACAATGCTCTGATACCAATCTGTCACACCCCAAAACCAGAACGGCGTAAAGTAGTCTCACATTAAGGTTATCTGATCATGTATACCCAATTTACTATCACCTTTTGTTTAGAACAATGAGTTATTGATTATTGGTATAATTAGATCCTGTTTTGTTCTTCTGCTATAGCATTTAGTATGTTCTTTCTGTTATAGTGTATAGTGTGTCTCTCTGTTGTATTGTATCTTCCTCCCTGTTTCTCTTTATAGTATGTTCTCTATGTTATCGTGTATTGTATCTACCTACCAGATTCTCTTTGTAGTATGTTCTAGTATCTAGTATGAACTGACTCCTAAACTATACCTATTATAGTTTACTAGTATGTTTACTTGAACTGTTACTGAAAAGACTCATTTATCTACTAAGTTATGATTGTACTTTAAAAACGGAGTTTTATAAACTATAAAGTAACATAACTTAAAAAGAGTTTTTGAAATGTTTTGATCACTTATAAGAGACATAAGCAATCTTTTGAAAGATGTTTATAACAAACATTTACACAATTATCATTGTGTTCAACTTGTATTCCCCCCTTAAAAGCATTTAAAACAGTTTAAAAGATTGATTATAGGGGTATGAACTCACCTTATGTGGATGATTCAATCGAATATACGCGTAAGGATGAGAAGTTCCACGAATGAAGTCCCGAGACACAAACGAGTCCTAAATGACATATAATGGCATATATTGGCGTGAATATAGTGTTTAGAAGAAACCACATGCAAGGAAACACCTTTAGGGACTAGGAAACATTTGGACCAAGTGTTAGAATCACATGTGATTCATCTAAGGGGAGCGTACGACCACTAATTGGAGTGTGCGGCCATGGGTGTACGGCCATGGAGTGTACGGCTGTACACTCATGGTAACAAGTGCACAAAAGTTTGCTTGGATGATAGGGAAGCTTGTGGGACTATTGCTCATCAAGTGTTGAAGCTAGATTTGTACTTTGAAGGCCCTTTAGGGGTGTTTTGAGGGGAGTACGGCCACACATGGGTGTACGGCCGTACACTCCTTTTGATCTTGAGTTTTGGTCGTTTTTAGGGTGTTAATCAAGTGTTCTTAACATGTACTAAGCATAGGGAAGGAGTACTTACGATTTGGAGGCTCAAGAAGGTTCACAATCACCAAGAAGAAGTGTGTGTGTTCTTGGTTTTCTTGGTGAAATGGATGAAGATTTGAAGATCTACCCAAAAGATGATTTGCAATGGATGAAATCAAAGGTTGTTACTAGGTTAAGAAGGATAACAACAAATCAAAACGGAAGAAAGGCTTACATTCTTGAAGATCGGGGTGAAAAGCTTGATGATAGTTGAGAGAAAACTCGAGTTCTTGACTTGGAAACTGAAGAAATGGCTTAGGAATGAAGGGATATCACTCTTATGGAGGGGGTGTACGGCCAACATGGGTGTACGGCCGCACACACATGTGTATACGGCCGTACACTCATGTGTACGGCCGTACACTCCCTCAAATGGAGTGTTCGGCTCGATTTCGACGCGAAGAACTTATGCAACTCAATCCTATACACAATGCTTGAATGTACTGAGCTTAGAACCCTTAAACAGACTCTAAATAATGCTAACTGATAGCAGAAACGGGTCTGACACACTGTTGGATTGAATGGCTGAACTTACAAGGCAAAGATTTTCGGGTTGTCACATTCTGGACTTGGGTAAGTCTCTAAGTTTCCATCTATTTTGTTCATCACTTATGGATCTAGGTTTTTAGTCTTTTCCTTCATGGTTTGTGGTTATAATTGGTTGGTTTGGATAAAGTTGGCAACTTTATTACTCCTTGAAGTACTTTTGTTTTTATATGCTCTAGATCTAGATTCTCATGTTGGTTTGTGCAATTCATGGAGTTTCGACTCTATTTTTCACCCTCTTTGACGTAGTTTTGAGGAAGGACATGGATTGGACATGCATGCCCATAAATTAAGGATTTTTATGCCTATTTAGATGGCAAGGAATGTTCATGACGTGACAAAAACCCATCGTCACGACAGTTTTGTCTCTGCTTCCCCATGACTATAACATCCCATAAATTCAATAAATTTAAAACTTTTCATAACAACCCTTTTTCTAAGAGTAGTGTTACAAAACCATTGATTTCAAAACATTATTTAAAATGAAAGTCTCCCACGATCAAATCAGTTGAAAACAAGGATGTGTACGGTGACGCCTTCGCCTTGCCATGGTCCACTGATGTACCTGAAACCATATACCAAAACTGTAAGAACGAAGCTTAGTGAGTTTCTGCCAAAATAACACCACACGAACATATAACATATACCAACAAATAGCATGCATATAGAACCTTCAGCCTGACTGGAAAGCCCCACCGGCCTGCAATCTATGTGGTACGCTCACAAAACCTTCAACATGACTTGTACGCCTCACCGGGCCTTCAGCCTATCTGGAACGTTCTCTGGGCCTTCGGCCTGACTTGTACGCCCCTCAGGCCTGCAGTCTATCTGGGATGCCCTGGGTCCCTTGGCCTTCAACCTACACTGGTCCTCCGCAACCCAACCACACACAACATGTCGACATATACATATCCAAAACCCATATAAGCCCAGTAAACCATAACAAATTATTGATATAAACGTTACCGGGATTGTTGATTGTCATTACAAAGTAGTACAATCTCAACCCACCAGCGCCACGACGACATATACACAACTAAACATATAACCAGTGAACAGACAATCAGGCAGGTCTTATATATCACTAAGCATAGCATCATCTTATATACCAAGATACAGATCTAACATATCACTACAACATACCAACATGCGATAAACCAATATAACAATCCAATGGGCCGACCTTGGTGCCCTTGACCCAAAAGTACAGTGAGGAAGACTCACCTCCCAATTTGATCCATAGCTGATGAGGTCCCGACTCCGAATCTCAGCTCCAACCAACACCTATCCATCCAAGTGACCAATATCCATCAAAATCCCAAAATACCAAAATACCCAAAATACCCTTTGAGGTCAAACTTGGTCACACTTGGTAGGGATGAGAGTGGGTCTAAACCCGGACCGTTAGACTCGGACCCAGAAAACCCGGGAACCGGTTAACGGGACTTTGTAGGACCGGAAACCGGACCGGTATATAGGAACCAGTTTCGGTTCGGTTCCGGGTAAGGTACCGGGTAAAGTGGGCTAGAACCCGAAAACTCGGAAACATTAATGTAGGTTGGGTGGAACCGGGTAAAGTGGGTCTAGAACCAGAAAACCCAGGAAATCCGAAATTTTTTGGTAATTACATAGTGGTTGAACTTCGAAAATTTTCAACTTTGATATCCCAACTTCGGGAGACTGTAAGTCATTGAATATTAAACCAAAAACGACAAAATTATAGTCTAAAATCATGTACAAACTCTAAACTACACGTTGCAAAAAACCTCATGATAATCCAACTTCAAACGAATTAGATATGCATTTTTAAATTTTCACAAAATATAAAAATAAAGCTGAAAAAAAAGAATATTCACAACATTGATATCCCAACTTTGGGGGATTGTAAGTCAAAGAAAAACCTCTAAACTACACGTTGAAAAAACCCTCATGATAATCCGACTTCATGCGAATTAGATATGCATATTTAAAATTGCACAAAACATAAAAATAAGGCTGAAAAACAGATAATTCACAACATTGATATCCCAACTTTGGGGGACTGTAAGTCAATGAATATGAAACTGAAAATGACAAAATTACAGTATAAAATCATTTACAAAATCTAAACTACATGTTGCAAAAAAAACCTCATGATTATACGACTTCAAACGAATTAGATATGCATTTTTAAAATTTTACAAAATATAAAAATAAAGCTGAAAAACAAAAAATTCACAGCTTTGATATCCCGACTTTGGGGTACTGTAAGTCAATGAATATTATCTCAAAAATGACAAAATTATATTCTAAAATCATGTACAAACTATAAACTATACTCTGGAAAAAATCTTTATACCAATCCGACTTCAAACGAATAAGATATACATGTTTTCAAATTTTCATAAAAGCTGGTTTCGACCCCTAAAACCGGTTCCGGTTCTTAAACCCACTTTACCTAGACCTGAACGACCCGAAACCCAGAACCCAAGTAAAGCCATTCTTTAAACCCGGGACCCGGACCGGTTTCACATATTCCGGTTCGAATGGTTCAGGTTCCGGTCTGGTTTTGCGGTTCTAAATCTCATCCCTAACACTTGGTCAAAGTCCATAAGTCAATTGAGTCAACCCAGTCGAGTTAACCCAACTGAGCCAACCCAGACGTCGTACAAGGGGCGTACTCCAGAGGTACGTTGGGCGTACACGAGGCCTCACAGGTTGACCACCATCAGGCCGGTTGACCTCGTACGCAGGGCGTACTCCGAGTACGCGGGGCGTACCCTCGTAAGCCCAAAATCCATTTTAAGAGCTTAATGGATTAAGATCTTATGCCCAAACTTCAGATCCATGGCCAAAATACTCTTAGGAGTCATAAAGTCTCCAAGTTTATGACCTAACATGTCCAATAAGTGCTTAACACAAGGTCTTATTCCATTAAGACATTCTACAAGTTGCATGAAGCAAAACCAACCACGTGGAACCCAATTTTATGACTTAAGACCCCTCCTAGGGTCTGAAAGGATAACTCAAAGGTCAAGAACATGCCATATTCAAGATCTAACATTTGGGACCCAAAAACCTGCATAAAACAACCAAAACTAGATCCATGAGATAAAGGGATAAAGTTGCAAGCTTTTTACCTTATAATGGTTGCAAATGAACTAGAAATCCCAGATTCAAGTGTTCCACTCCTTCAAGATGATCTTGGCTTACTTCCTTCTTCTTCTAAGGCACCAAAAACATACTTCTATGCTTGAAAAGGCTCCTCAAGGTGGTTCTAGGGTTGCACAAACGAAAGAGAGGTATAGAGGCAGCTAAAGTGGGTGAAATGAGGCCATAAGAGTTCTTAAATACCAGCCAAACCCTAAAAATTAGGGTTTCCTCATTAAGCAAGTACGATCACCGTACTCTGATGTACGCTCAGCGTACACCACTTACACATGGCGTACTCCAAAGACCCATTATTACAAAAATGCCACTAGGGCTCCTTTTGCATACTTTCTTGAACTCAGGGACCACAATGAAATTCACGTCAATATTGATGGGTTTTCAGCATTCTAACACTCCTATGGTGTACATGCAACCCTAGAAACCTTGGATCTATGTTTGACTAAGATACATGCAAATAATTATTTTTCCAAGGTTCTTATCCTAACTAGCATGGCATGGGGTACTTGAATCAAATAAAACTAGTAGAATTACTTACCTTGTAGTAGTAGTTGATTGCTTGGAGTTTGAGAGCCTAGCACCAATAATGTGGATGCCTCAAATGGAAGTCACAAAGCACCACAAACTTGGAAACTTGAGAGAATAGTCACAAACTTCTTGAAATCGGCCCTCTTAGTTTACACACATCAACTAGTCCAATTTCAAGAACCAAAGCCTCCTTTATATAGTGTGGTGGATTAGGGTTACATCCATGTAAACCCTAATACCCATGTCTTTTCATTTCCATGAGATCCATGGGTTAAAGCTCCGTGGAGTATCCATGGACTTTCCATGCAAGCCTAGCCCATTCCAAATAAGCATTAGCCCACACTATATAAATACAAGAGCCCATATTTAATTAGTCATACTTTTGATCTCTAAATTAATTCTAGATTAATTATAGATCAATACTAATTAAATAATATGATTTTATATTAATATATTAGGACTTATAATATATTAATAAATCATAACTTATACTATTCTCAAACGATTATCCATAAATTGTTCGGGTGAAGTGCAACCCAAATGGACCATGTCGGGTCGGGTCAAGTACATACCAAATATAGTTATGGACTTAGACACTATATCCAACAGTCTCCCACTTGGATAAGTCTAATAACTATAGTTGCAAGTATGATTTCAGGAACCGATCAGCAATCGTAGCTCTTTAAACTCTGTTGAACTATGAAGCGCCATTTTAGATAAGTGATCATATAATCCTCTGTTCTAGATATCATCCGGACAAATACATGGAACATGGTCTTGCTTATTTTCCAGCATTTGTTTCCCGATTTCCGATTTGTTTGACATAGAACTTAATTGAACACATCAATTTAGTTCTGACCGGGCCCGATACATAGGTCAAAACAAAATCATCGAGGGGCCCAGATATCGCTTCTAATCCTAGAAGGAACAGATAAACTTCGACTCATATGTTTGCTCTACTACTTGTTGAATTACACACAAAAGCACGGTTTATAACATCGAGTTACCAAGGCGTTTTCGTGCAATCAATGCATAACCAACTCATAGGCAACAAATCATATCTGTAGGTTTGAAGACTTATATGATATTACCGTCTCACGATCATTCGAGATAAATTCCATGAAGTGAGCGTGGGTTGAATCCAATACTCAGAACTTATGAGCACTCATGAGTGCTGTAGCCCCACTTTGTCTAACATCTTAGACCTCTACAAGCCAACCCATGACAGTCTTAATTCATATCTACTTCCAACATATGACCGACTGTGGAGAGTTTGAATAATATGATATAAACCATAACATAATTATTCTGGAAGTCACAACATGCAAAAAGAAATAATAGTAAACGATTGACAAGAGATAGCAACACTTTACTCATAAATAACAACTTTTATTTATCATCAAATGTCAATTACATTTTACAAATTTCAGGATTATCTAACTACTAAAACTAATATCATCCTTCAGCCCTATGCTCCGAGCATGCTGGAGATGCTTAGCCCGAGTCAGTCCCTTCGTGAGGGGATCTGCTGGGTTCTCATCCGATGATACCCTCTTTGCCACGAGGATTCCTTCTTCTATTCGATGTCTAATGAAGTGATATTTTCTGTCAATGTGTCTGGATCTCCCATGGTCTCTTGGTTCCTTGGCTAAGGCAACCACACTATTGCTGTCACAGAAAATCTCCATTCGCTCCTTTATAGCTGGTACAACTCCAAGGTCTCCGATGAAGTTCTTTATCCATATAGCCTCCTTTGCTGCCTCGCTTGCTGCTATATACTCTGATTCACAAGTGGAATCAGCCACTGTCTCCTGTTTGGAACTTTTCCAAGTAATTGCCCCTCCGTTTAGAGTAAAGACCCAGCCCGACTGAGAGCGGAAATTATCCCTGTCAGTCTGAAAGCTAGCATCACTGTACCCTACAACTCTCAAGTCCTCACTGCCACCGACGGTAAGGACCCAGTCCTTAGTCCTCCGTAGGTACTTGAGGATATTTTTTACCGCAGTCCAGTGTGCCTTGCCAGGGTTTCCCTGATACCTGCTAACCATGCTCAAAGCAAAGGCTACATCAGGTCGAGTACACGTCATAGCATACATGATCGATCCTACAGCTGAAGCATAAGGTATTCGACTCATTTCTGCTATCTCAGCCTCAGTACTAGGGCTTTGTGTCTTACTCAATCTGGCGTTACTCTGGATGGGTAACTCTCCTTTCTTGGAGTTATGCATGTTGAAACTTTTCAACACTTTGTCCACATAGGTGCTTTGACTAAGTCCAATTAGTCTTTTACTCCTGTTTCTCGAAATCCTTATCCCTAGGATATAGGCAGCTTCTCCAAGGTCCTTCATAGCGAAACACTTCCCAAGCCAGGACTTTACTTCCTGCAGGGTTGGGATGTCATTTCCTATGAGTAGTATGTCAACCACATACAGTACCAAAAAGCTGACTATACTCCCACTAGCCTTGATATAGACATAAGATTCATCTTCACTCCTTGAAAATCCAAATTCTTTGATTTTCTCATCAAAGCAAAAATTCCATCTGCGAGGTGCCTGTTTTAATCCATAAATGGATTTCTCGAGCTTACACACTCTACTGGGGTACTCTGTACTGACAAAACCCTCTGGCTAAACCATGTAAACATCTTCAGCCAACTTTCCATTAAGGAAAGCGGTTTTGACATCCATTTGCCATATTTCATAATCATGAAATGCAGCAATGGCTAACAGAACCCTAATAGACTTAATCTTGGCCACTGGTGAAAAGGTCTCATCATAATCAACTCCCGGAGTTTGAGAATAACCCTTTGCAACCAGTCGTGCCTTATAAGTGTGTACATTACCATCCATGTCGGTCTTCTTCTTGAAGATCCATTTGCACCCAACTATCTTACGATCAGGTACATTGTCAACCAAGTTCCAAACTTGATTGTCATACATGGACTGTATCTCGCTATCCATAGCCTCTTTCCATTTAGCAGCCTCAGGGCCTGCCATGGCTTCCGTGTAGCTGTTAGGCTCATCCAGATTTACCAGTGTGTTATCACTGATAAGTGTCTCACCTTCTGCAGTAATATGAAAACCATAATAACGCTCAGGTGCATTCCTAACTCTGGTGGAACGCCTCAGAGGTATAGATTCTTCAGTTGGCTCAACATGAGTTTCCTCCTCAGGTTGAGGGCTAGGGTTTGAGGTTCCCTCACCACTTGACTCTTGAATTTCCTCAAGGTCAATTTGCCTCCCACTGTCTCCTTGGCTCATGAATTCTCTCTCTCGAAAGAATCCTCTTCTTGCTACAAAGACCACATTATCACTGGGTCTGTAGAAGATGTAACCAAAGGATTTCTGTGGGTAGCCGATGAAAATACACCTTTCGCTTCAGGGTTCGAGCTTATCGTGAGTCTCGCGTCTCACGAAAGCCTCGCAACCCCAAATCTTGATGTGGTCTAGATTGGGAACTTTTCCAGTCCACACCTCGTGAGGTGTTTTGGCAACCTTCTTTGTAGGGACTAGATTAAGGATATGGGCGGCAGTCTCTAAGGCATACCCCTAAAATGAGATTGGTAGCGAAGCTCGACTCATCATGGAACGAACCATGTCCAACAAGGTCCGATTGCGCCTCTCAGCTACACCATTCAACTGTGGTGTCCTAGGAGGTGTCAATTGTGAGATAATCCCACATTCCTTAAGATAGTCAAGGAACTCAGTACTAAGATACTCACCACCACGATCGGATCGAAGCATCTTAATGTTCCTGCCCAACTGATTCTCCACTTCTTGCTTAAACTCTTTGAATTTCTCAAAGGTTTCTGACTTATGCTTGATTAGGTAGACATATCCATATCTACTAAAATCATCAGTAAAAGTCACATAGAACCGATTAGCATCTCTTGTGGCGGTTCTGAAGGGTCCACACACATCCGTGTGTATGAGGTCCAACAAACCTTCACCCCTAGCACAAGTGCCAGTAAAAGGTGACTTTGTCATTTTACCAACCAAACAAGATTCACTACTATCATCTGACTTTAGGTCAAATGACTCCAAGACTCCATCCTTTTGGAGTTGGCCTATGCGTTTCTTGCTTACATGTCCAAGACGACAATGCCATAAGGATGCTTTATCTAAGCTAGTGGAAGAGTTAATACACAATACATTATTTCCTAGATTATCTACAACAGATACAGTTTCATACACGCCATCACAAGGTAATGCTTTAAAATAAAGAACATTATTAAAGAAAGCATCAATACTACCATTATTATTATCAAAATAAAAGGTAAAACCTTGTTTATACAATGCATGAAAGGAAATAACATTTCTTGCCATTTCTGGCAAATAATAACATTTATTCAAATCTAATGTAAACCCACTTTTTAGCACTAAGGAATAAACTCCTATCTTGGTGACAGGTGAAGCTTTCCTGTTTCCCATGATCAAGTTTATCTTTCCCTGCTCCACATTCTCACTTCTTTTTAGTCCCTGCAAATCACAACATATGTGAATACCACAACCTATATCAAGGACCCAAGACTTAGAATGAGGTGAGTTATTAGAAAATATAGTGTATATACCTGCATGGTTGGGTTTTACTTTCCCATCCTTCAAATCTTGCTGGTACTTTGGGCAGTTTCGCTTCCAGTGCGACTTTTCATGGCAATAGAAGCATTCAGCCTCATTAGGGTTAGTAGAAGGAGTGACAAAACCTTTCTTGGTTTTGCTTGAAGAGGAGCCTTCAAGGGTCTTACCCTTGGTACCCTTAGAAGGGTTCTTTCTCTTCTTCCCTTTGCCATGCCCGATTGCCAAGACATTGGCCGCAGTTGGAGTAGGAGTAGGAGTAGTAACAACCGACTTACCCTTTAGACCACTTTCAGCGGTCTTCAAGAGTCCTTGAAGTTTGCTGAGGGTGACTTCTTCCTTGTTCATGTGATATGTCATGCGGAATTGATCATAACACGATGGCAAGGAGTGCAAAATGATGTCTATTGCTAACTACTCAGCGAAGTTCACATTCAGCTTCAGTAAACGGTCCACATACCTTTGCATTTTCTGCATGTGGCCCGTGATGGATTCACCATCCTTCATTCGGGTTGTTATCATGGAGGAGATTATTTCATATCGCTCTTGACGAGCACTTTGATGGTAGCGGTCCATCAAGTCCTGGTGCATCTCAAAAGGATAATAGTCCTCATAGGACTTTTGGAGCTCGGTTGTCATGGTGGCCATCATGATGCATGCCACTTTTGTAGCATCTCTTTCATGTACCTCATATTCAGCAAGCTCTTCAGGAGTAGCAGTTGGCTCGGGTACCTTCAGCTCCTTGTCGAGAACATATTCTTTGTTCTCATACCGAGTGACCATCCTGATGTTTCTGATCCAATCTGTAAAGTTGGACCCATCAAAGATGACTCTCCCACAAAGATTCATGAGAGAGAAGGAGCTAGTAGGGTTTGAGCCAGAAGCATTGTTATTGGAAGACATATGAAAAGAAGAGGGAATAGATTAGATTAGATATAGAGATAGTCCTTAACAAAACACCCAAATGTAATATTAAGGCTAGGACCCAACACAATATTTTATAACTTAGAAGAGGGATGACGATTCACCAATTTCCACCATGAAAAACGAAATATTTAATTAGGTTTTAATTGGTTTAGAAACTCCTAGATTCTTTGAGATTCATTGAACTTTCTTCAATGGCATGTTTCAATCTCGAGTGTGCCCTTCAAGTTTTGTGACTGGGATGCCGAGGATCACAAAACAAGGTGTGAAGTAACCATGCAAATTACTTGGTACCCTTAATGTATTACCCCTCAATCGATGTGCCGGTTAACCACACACGGTCCATCGATACTATGATAAACATTAAGTCACCCTTTACCTACCTTGTTAAGTTCAAGTTAGTGTGTCGGTTAACCACACACGCTCCACTAACGACTTAAACAAAGTGTAAAGTGTAATTTCATGGATTAGCACCTTCTTCACATTTTCCTAAAATAACTAAGATTGGGAATTCAATAAAGTTTAGTTACTTTAGTATTATCATTATACTTTTAATGAGAATTTATAAGTCCTTGTGCTACCCGTTCGGCTAACGACCCTCCACCGATCATGGAAGCGGTGGGTGAGAGTGGACACCCACCGTTCGGCTAACGACCCTCCTACGCTGACATACTGTTGCCAACCCTGCGACCAACAGACCCCAAGTTGGGCTTGCATCCCTACCTTGAAGGTCACAAGCCTGCTCACTCCTTCCCTGAACTCGAAAAAGTGAAAGGGCAAAATCCCCACCATAGATAACGACATACCAAGCCATAAATCAACCATTCTACTTCCAACTACAATTTCCAAGTTCATCAAAACGATCGTTCCATACATGAGGCCCGCGACTCAAATGCACGACCTCGAGCCAACACCCTCGAGGCCTCGAAACCAACAAGCTCACCTAGGTATGTGATACAATATACTAGTTTTAAGCCTAACTAACTTAAACAGAAACCAACACACGAGAGGCATTGTACCTAATCGAATAGTAGCTTAGTGCAGGTAAGCAAGGTATCGAACACAGGGAACGGTAAAAATAATTAAAACTACTACTAATGTTAACTAACTTAAACAATAAATAAAAAATGGGTTTTCTCTAGTTTTACAAGACTAGAAACTTAGACAATCAGTTAAGCACTTAACAAAGAGGCAATTAACGACTAATTAAAGGACAAAAGACGACTTGATTCAAGAATATTAAAGAGACTTCCGTTTAGATACGATTCACTTACTCCTATGGTTGATTTCATGGAAAGTGCAATGGATTAATGTATCATTAATTCCCGATTTCTAATGTGATTAGGTTCATGTTCACTATTACTAATCCTTTAGCAAAAAAATCAATTCAAATAGTGATCAGTTGATTAAACTAAAAAGTTTACTAGTATTAAGTTCGAATCATGCAAGACTTGTAATAGTAATTAATTCAATTGGTTGCTTAAATTAATTCATATATGGTTGGTCATCATATATAGCTGACACATCAATTTACTTATTCTCTAGTTAACCCTAGGTTTTATTAAAAACACTAGGCTTACAATCTTGATGGTCACAAAATTATAAGATGCAAGCAATCAAGAAGATGTTCATACAATCTCAATTAACTCAATTAAAAGAAAATAATTCTCATTAACATATAAGGTTCTTTTAACAAGCTTAGCATGATAAATAATTAAATCAACATAATCAAAAACCACTAATTCAACACATAGTCATAAGATCCTCTACTCTAAACGAAAGCAGGGTTTTTAGCCCATGACTTCAGGAAAAACAATCATAAAAAACGAAATTCAACATTGCAAACATGATGTAAACAAAATAATTAAGTAAAGTAATGAAGAATTGCCTTGAATCTCTTCAAGAACAAGCTTCTAGTGGAATTTTGTAATCCACAGCTCCTTAGGGATTTCTTTGGCCTCCAAAAGTCGATAAAAACCCCCAGGATAAGTTAGGGTTTCTAAGACAAACGATCCAAATATAGATTCTGAAAAACGGTGCAACACGGTGTGTTTTAGGAGCCAACACACTGTGTTCTTAATTAAAAAAGCGTGTATGGCAAGGCAATACTCCATCGCGAATTTCCAATACAACACGCCGTGTTTGATGATAACACACCGTGTTATTTTTAACTTTCATCTTCTTCTTGAAAATCCAAGATCGGAGCTTCCATTAGCCAATTCCGCTTCCTTTTCCTTCCGAGCATGTCTTTGTTGCTGCAAAAGAAATTTTCAACTAATTAAGTACCTTTTGTTCAATAATTGAAACAAATGCAACATAAAATATTAAGATAATGCATGAATTATATGATTAAATATGCCAATATCAGTCTGCACCAATCAACCGAAATTGATTTCGCCACTGGGGCCCCAAAACAATTACCAGAACCGACCTCATGCCTGAGCAACCATAACCAAGATCGACAGACAATGAGCTACTACCACGGATCATGGTATCCAACCATGCTATTTTCTCCCGACCAGTCCTTAGAATCCCTGAAACTTTCCTCGATTCAAGTATGGATCTTGTGCTTCCAATAGTACGGGCCCGATACTACCTTCCACACCTATCCATACTTTCCTCAAGGATCCTCTCGGGTCCTCCAAGACCTACCCATAATATTACTCCCCAATACCCGCTCAACATCGAAACAACCGCACTAAAATACTTCCTAGGCTCTCCTAGGATTTCCCCACCTCCCCTGCCATCAGCTACTGAAGAACTCCAATCAATGTTAGCCAACCACTTCATGAATACAATTACATGCAACAAAACTTAAATATTCTTTCGACTAAAGGACCCAACCCTACAACGGTTAGACTCAAATGAGAGCTGCGCAATATGGCCGAATCCTTCACTCTAAGATTATTTAACCTTCATGGTATGTAACTTAGTGTATTCATTTGATGGTCAGCTCACACCAATGTGAGTCCCACAAAGCACAAAGCAAGCAGCATTCGAGCAGTGGAGTCGACTGGCACTGAGACACAATAAAATCAGACAGATCCTCATACGAAGTTCTCGATATCCATCTCCCATCATCTCAGATACACCTTCGACCTGCCCACACTCTATCCAGAGGGGCTAACCATTCCTCGCGCTGACCCGCTATACCGCACCTACTCATGAAACTTCCAGCAACCCTGCAACACTCGTGTATACTAATCATACATAATACTGGACCTTATAGACAGTTGAATATTTGATCTTACCCTAAGCCCTTCATTAAACAAGAATAGGAAATAAGGCAAAACCAAACATTCTCAGGCTATAGAATCTTAGTTATGTATAACCATGATTCATACACTTACAGTAATGATGTCAATTTCATATAAGGAAGAACCCTAGGCTATCAAGCATCATATAATCAGGAAATTCTATCATGCAATTCCCGAAGATCCCTATCCTATCACTAGCATGTCGTTCTAACATATCACAAATCAAATAACAGTGTGGTAATTTGGGGTCTACTTATAGGCTCTGGCTGATCGTACACATCACATCCTCTTGTGATTATTTTGAAAACAATTTGAAAATCATTTTTTTAATTCTTTTCCTTATTTTGGGACTGGATTCACACGAGTGTTCCTCCAATTGACTCAAACCAAGGTTCTGATACCAACTTGTAACATCCCATAAATTCAACAAATTTAAAACTTTTCAAAACAACCCTTTTCTAATAGTAGTGTTACAAAACCATTGTTTTCAAAACATTATTTAAAATCAGAGACTCCCAAGATCAAATCAGTTGAATCCAAGGATGTGTACGGTCATGCCTTCGCCTTGCCACGGTCCACTGAAGTACCTGAAAGCATAAACCAAAATTGTATGCACAAAGCGTAGTGAGTTTCCCCCAAAATACCACCACACGAACAAATAACATATACCAACAAACAACATGCATACATACCCTTCAGCCTGACTGGAACGCCCCACCGGCCTGCAGTCTATCTGGTACGCTCACAGAACCATCAGCATGACTGGTATGCCTCACTAGGCCTTCAGCCTATCTGGAAAGTTCTTCTGGCCTTCGGCCTAACTGGTACGCCCCTCGGGCCTGCAGTCTATCCGGGACGCCCTGGGTCTCTTGGCCTTCAGTCTACACTGGTCCGCTGCAACCCAACCACACACAACATATCAAAATATACATATCCAAAACACATATAAGCCCAGTAAATCATAACAACATATTAATATAAACATTATCGGGTTTGTTGACTGTCAGCACAAAGTAGTATAGTCTCAACCCATCTACACCACGACGACATTTACACAGGTAAACATATTACCAGTCAACAGACAATCAGGTAGAATTTACAGCTCAGTAAGCATAGCATCATCCAATATACCAGGATACACATCTAATAGATTACTACATCGTACTAACATGCGATAAACCAAAATAACAATCCAATGGGTCGGCTTTGGTTCCTTCGACCCAGAAGTACTGTGAGGAAGACTCACCTCCCGATCTGATCCATAGCTGATGAGGTCCCGACTCCGAATCTCATCTCCAACCAACACCTATCCATCTAAGTGAGCAATATCCATCAAAATCCCAAAATACAAAAATACCCTTGAGGTCAAACTTGGTCAAAGTCCACAAGTCAACAGAGATAACCCGACCAAGTTAACCCAACCGACCCAACTCGACCGAGTCAACCCAGACTTCATATGTGGGGCGTACTCCGGAGGTACGCTGGGCGTACATGAGGCATCGCAGGTTGACCACCATCGGGGTGGTTGACCTAGTACGTAGGGCATACTCCGAGTACACGGGGCGTACCCTCGCAAGCCCAAAATCCAATTTAAGAGCTTAATGGCTTAAGCACTTATGCCCAAACTTCATATCTGTGGCAAAAATACTCTTAGGAGTCATAAAGTCTCTAACTTGATGACTCCTAAGAGTATTTTGGTGATATATCTGAAGTTTGGGCATAAGAGCTTAAGCTATTAAGCTCTTAAATTGGATTTTGGGCTTGCGAGGGTACGCCCCATGTACTCGGAGTACGCCCTGCGTACGAGGTCAACCACCCTGATGGTGGTCAAGCTGTGAGGCCTCATGTACGCCCAACGTACCTCTGGAGTACACCCCGTGTATGAAGTCTGGGTTGACTCGGTCGAGTTGGCTCAGTTAGGAACCCATTTTTATGACTTAAGACCCCTCCTAGGTTCTGAAAGGACAATTCAAAGGTCAAGAACATTCCATATTCAAGATCTAACATTTGGGACCCAAAAAGCTCCATAAAACAACCAAAACTAGATCCCTGAGATAGAGGGATAAAGTTGCAAGCTTTTTACCTTATAATGGTTGCAAATAAAGTAGAAATCCCAGATGCAAGTGTTCCACTCCTTCAATATGAGCTTGGCTTCCTTCCTTCTTTTTCTAAGGCACCAAAACCATACTTCTAAGCTTAATAAGGCTCCTCAAGGTGGTTATAGTGTTTAAAAAAGGAAAGAGAGGGATGGAGGCAACTAAAGTGGGTGAAATGAGGCCGTAAGAGTGCTTAAATACCAGCCAAACCCTAAAAATCAAGGTTTCCTCATTAATCAAGTATGCCCAACGTACACTGATGTACGGCCAACGTACTAGTGCACGCCCTAGTACGCTCAGCGTACACCACGCATGCATGGCGTACTCCAAAGACCTATTATTACAACAATGCCACCAGGGCTCCTTTTGCATACTTTCTTGAACTTAGGGAGCACAACTCAATTCACCTCAATATAAGAATCAACAATGGAAGTACTTAAAAACCAGATGCTACAACGACATGACCAAGGAATGGTCATGGAGTGACATTGATTTTGACTGGGTTGATTGTTGAATTTGTGGGCCTTTGACCATTGATTTTTGACCAGTTTGAATTAGGGTCAAACTTGGAGGATTGGATTACTAATTGAGGTTTCTTATGTTTTGGTGTTAGTCGGTTCGAGGGATTGATCAGTGCAAGTAGTTAGAGTGCTGCTATGCTTCTCTAATTTTGCTAATCATGTGAGTTTCTCACTAGGCCACTTATCATAGTATATGTCCTTTTCATGTTAGGATAGAGGTGTTGTTAGAGCAGAAGTATGTTAGTGGTTGAGATAACTCCTTAGTACATATGTGTGGTATGGGACATTTAGTGTCATTGTATGATAGATTGGTAGGGTCTTACATGTTGATCATATGGTACTGATTGGAGTTATTGTTGGATAGGGTAACTGGGGTAGGATATTTATCAGGATTATGTACAACTGATCAGCGAAGGACATAATTGAGAAGTGGTCAAGGGTACGGTTACTAGGGAAGGCTAGTTGCGAAGGAAATGTTCGTTTCCGCGGTTTTGTAAATTAACTAAGATATTGTATGGTTTTAATAAAATGAATGTTACCTAATGGTTTTGAAACAAATGTTTTAATTGGTTACCATATTTTAAAATTGAAAAATCTCTTTTGTAATTTTTGGGATGTTACAATCTTTATAAACTAGAATTGTCACCTTTCCATTATAAAATGAAAATTGATATTCATGTTTATACAACGCATAAAATGAAATTTTTTTTCTAGATATCTTCGAAGGATAATAGAAAATGAATAGATTTATCTTAACTCCATTACTAAGGAAAAGCTCGAAATCGTCAATCATTGAGTCATGCGAACTTCGTCGATTCCAATGATTAAGTTTAGCTTTCGATTCTTAACTTCCGTCTTGCCTATAGATCCTACAATGCTATAAAAATTTGATTACCACATCATGCATTAATGAACCACGAAGGATGTATATGAAGTTTGATTATTCAAGTATTTTATGTAGATTCAAACATTTGACTTTACCATCTCCAAATACTTAGGGAAACTTCATTTCCTATGATCCATCTCTTAGCATTAATTGCAACTGGCCTCTTTTAAATCATGGTTGCGTGAAATAGAGGACACACCAATGCCATTCCTCCATAATGGAAGTTTCGATTGAAAACGTTCCTTTCCATTTAGGATTCAAATATTTCCTCTTCTTTCTAATAATATTCAGAAAGACGATAACTAGAATTGGGTAAGAATCTAATCCCTTTCCAATTTCCTTAGTTTGGAGAAGGTTTAATAATTCCATCAATGTTTTCTCCATACTATTCATATGGCAAATCAATTCAAAATTATCATAAGAACTAATGAAAGATCCAAGCACAAGACCTATGGCAAGACTATTGTCGAGGACAACATTGAGATTCTCGAGTTAGTCTATGTATCTCTCATTGATTACAAACAAAACTCTTTTTTTTCAATTCGAATAGAATTAGGAAATTTTGGATTTTTTCAAATCACTCTTGCCTCGCCTTTTGGTGAAATATTTCACTCAATTGCAAATTCATTTCATATGTTCACATGTTCACAAAGTCCTTTCGGAACATTGAGGACATAGACATAATTATGCAAAAGACATTTTTTGACAAATCTATATGATTATGTAATAACAACTTATTCAAAATTGGCACATTATTGATTTTAGGGAGATTCTTATCATTGACATCTTTCCCAATATGAAATCTAGGAAGGTCCCATAACATATGAGCGATTCCCGAGGGAGAAAAAAGAGAAGCTAGAATTTTGAAAGTGCGAGAGAAGGTGGGAGAGGATTCCATCAAACCTAAGAAAGAAACTTTAAATAAGTTGATTTAATCCTTAATTATTAAACTAGTTTTAAATTAAGGATAGAATCCAAAAATACGATTTGTAATATGAAGATGGATGTCGTAATCACATCACGGATCTATTTTAGGTAGATAAAGCACTTTATAATTTAAATCACAATGACACTCCTAGATCTTTTGAGATTTATTAAACAATCAATGGCGTGTTAATCTCATATTATTCTCTTCAATTTATGACTAGGATGTCAAGGAGAACAAACAAGGTGTGAATAACCACGCAAACCTGCGTGACAACCTCGTTCTCATTTATGATCTCATATTGACGTGTCGGTTAACCACACATGCTCCATCAACAACCATAAACTCTATTTGTACCATCATTTCATCTTTGTAGTCCTACATTAGTGTGTCGGTTAACTACGCATGCTCCACTAATGACTCGCAAAGAAACAATGTGCGTTTTCGTAGATTAGCATACAATTTCAAAAAAAAATTCTAAAGTAACTAGAGTGGAACTATATATAAGGTTCTAGTACTTTTACATTATACTTTTAATGTGATTATGTCCTATCGAACCCTTTCGGCTAACGACCCTCCACCATACAAAAAGGCGGTGGGTGAAAAAGACACTCATTCAACGATCATTTTATAGGTCGTTTCCTTATACCTCTCTTATATTGTGGCTTAATGAATGAGGCTTACTCTTGATTTGACTGACTTTATGTTATACATATAGTATCATAACTCTTATATCTTTGTATGGGGTGCATTTTAAAACCTTTTCAAATTACAAGGTTTAAATTTAATTATCTTAATTAAAATTTAACTAATTAATCTTTCAAACCATCTATCTTTTTAATTAAACAATTAGTTAAAAGTGTATTAAATTTTTTAAGAATTAAATAATTATCTTTAATTAAACAAGTAATTATATAATCTATTTAATCTAAATCCCTTCCATAATTTCGAAAGTAGGGTTTAGGTTACCTAGTTATTAGGTTTTCAAAGTTCAAGGCAATTAAAATAACAAATAGGGAAACTAGGAAAACCCTAGCAAATTTCGAAAAAGACAAGTAGGAGGCCAAAATCGAAAACCATAGAGAATTAGGAATTTTTGAAATTATGGTTTCTTTTAGGGTTTTCACAAAATGTGCATATTATAGACAGAACCCTAGTCTTTGTATAGTGAAATTTTCACATAAATAGTTATGGGTACATGCAAACTATAAATCTATGGATTTTCTCATAACGGCAACATAATTTGAAAAAGCTAAATTAATCTATGTAAATAAAAAATCACATATTAAAAAACACATACCTTTTTTGTAATCGAATATAGCAACCTACGCTTAGGTTCTTCAAATGATCCATGGAAAGCAAGCGCCAATAATGTGAACGCCTCTAATGGCTCACACCCAAAACCCTAGAACACTAGAACTTGAAGAAGAGAGAAGAGGAAGATGAAAATCGGTTTTCATCTTTCTAGGAAGTGTATGAATGAAATTTGCAAGGCTAAGGATCTTATTTAATGTTTAGGTAACTTGTAGATCAATATATATTTGAACACTTACATATTAGATTTAATCCTCAGCTCAAATCCTTTCCGTATCTACACCCAGGAAGATTCTAGAAACCCTAGAAGCTTGTAACGTCCCAAAATTTCATAGTAAAATTTTCATTTTAAAAGTACTTAAACCATACAGACGGGTTGTTCCAAAACCAAGCAAAGTGATTATATCATTTAAACATCAGAGTAAAAAATCATAAATAGTCAATGCGAAAAACGTTGGGGGATGCTTTGTAGTCACGCTGGACCCTTCCCTTTCGTACCTGAAGTACCTGAAACCATATACATGAAACCGTAAGCACAAATCTTAGTGAGTTCCCCAAAATACCATATACCATACATACAGTTAGGCCCATCCCTGGGGTATATTCCAACCCAACATACAACCATGGCCCCAGCCATGGGGTATGTTTCAACTCAAACATGCAACAATGTGCCTAACCTTTGGGTTTCTTTCAACCCAAACATATAATCATGGGCTCACCCCTGGGGTTTATCTCAACCCAAACATACAATCATTGTCCGATCCCTGAGGTATATTTCAATCCAATCATACATGCAAGAGTCACAAAGACAGCTAGCATCCTATATAACACAATCTAGTTGGCCAATATTGGTGCCTTCGACCCACGAGTACAATTAAGAGATTCATCTCACAAATCAGCTAAACCACAGCTCAAGGCCTCGCAACCGCTGCTACATTACTTCTATCATAATATACAAGGTTCAACCTTAGTCTACACATTAAATCCAACCATCTTGTCCAAAACTCAACCCAATTCATCGGTCAAAGTCAACAGTCAACGTTGACTTTACTCAAACTCCATGTCGTGGCCTTCGTTGGCCATGTCGTGGCCTTCGTTGGCCATGTCGTGGCCATCTTACATCAATACAATAGAGAATTTCCTAGTCGCCACGTCGTGGCAACCTAAGGCCACGCCGTGGGCATTGGGTTTACAAGGGCTTAATGGATTAAGCCGTTTTCTGTGATTTTAAGAGTGCTAAAGCTCAAATATGGTCCATTCCATGGTCTAAATGGATAAACTTTCAAACTTTATCCATTCAGACACCCAAAGCGATCAAGATCTCAAACCGTAGGTCAAAATAAGGCTAAATACAACTATGTCTTAACCAATAAGCCATGAATCCAAAAAATTCCTTAACCCAACCATTCTAGAAGAGTTTCTAATACTAGATCTAGCATAAAGGTGGAAGCTTTATAGACATGCATGTCCAATACATGTCTAGAATCCATTTTAGGTCAAAATGAGCTAAAAATGACTAAAAACTCATACAAGGTCAAGATCCCAACCAAAGTCTAGATCTATAATATATGTTGCTAATGGGACTCAGGAGAGTCATTAAGTTGCCAAATTTATGTGTTCCTTCCACTCAAACTTGCATAAACATGAATAATGTGGGACAAAATCGTAGATCTAACCACTTCAAGACATAAAGTTTAAGCCTTTGACACTTATAAAGGTCCTGAAGCAATGTGAGATGTTGAAGATTTTGCTTTCTTGCAAGATTAACTACTAGAGAACCTTTTTATCCTTCTTCTCTTCCTCTCCAAGCCAATAAATGCTCCAAAAAGTCCACAAATCACCAAGATAATTAGGGCTAGGATTTCTCTGAGGCAAAAGCTCTTCATGACCGAAAAGGAGAAGTTCGCTTTTCTAGCTGTTCCCCTGATTCTCGATACCCGCTCCTTCTTGGAGGCTGTCAATGAACCTTAGAAACGACTTAGAGGGGTGTAAATATGGAGGGAACCCTAAAAGAATTATGGGTTAGGACTAGAGTAGATGCCACACCGTGGGAACCCTTGGCCACACTATGGCGGTCCCAAAAAAACGTGATCCTTCTAAATATTTCCATGTCATGGGCATCCTTGCACCACATTGTGGCACAAAGTTTCCTCCAAAACATCATCTTTGGTCCTTGATAAAAGTAAGCTTAAGTAATCTGGAACACGGGTGTTACAACTCTCCCCACTTAAATTAGATTTCATCCTCGAAATCGTTCCTTATGACCTACTCTGCCACACCTGACAACCCTGCTATAACTTCCTGTATACAAATTTGGACTAAGATGTCCTCTCGTGAGGACGGATGCCTTTTGTTTTTGTTGTCAAGGCCCAACCCTTAGCAAAGATCACATATCTCGATGGAAAATCGAACCTCAATCCTGTGACCATGACCACTAAGGAGCATTCCAACTGTTATGCCGAGCACGGAAAACCCTAAACAATGTCTGACTTACCAACAGATAGAACCATCTCATCCCATATCTATGCAGACTCTAACTTGCAACCCGAACCGAACGAAACCCTTCTGACCCTGATTTATCTTGCTGATAACTAGAAAATCGAATCCATGACCATTCATCGTTGCTGAAACATTTCATTTGAAAAGAAGGAGACTTCCCATGCGAGTCCCGCCCATAGGTGCCAAACCCAAACAGTACTCGCATCCTGATAATCAAATATCTGCATATCCGATCTATCCGAAATCTCATGCATCCATGTTGGCATTCTACTAATTTGTGATGCAAAATCGCTAACCGTCCGCTGAAACTAAAAGTCTCATGTATGGTCGCACAACTAGACTCCGCTCAAGAGTCTAACAGATAAAGGATACCCTAGCCTAATTACCACACAGATTCAATCTGTTGATCACATAGTCTTCCTACTCTAAACGTGATCTAACACCTTAACTACGCCAATTACTATTGGGTCCCACCATCAGGATTCACACACTTAGTGCTTCACGATCAACCGTGATACTATCTAATCTACTAGGATGCTCAAACTTGTAGATCACACTGATCTCGCCATCATTCCATCATTGTTCTGAGGGGTTACGAACATCACTACCTGCCTTATGCATATCTCGGACTGTTTAAATGGTGAGCTCACCTAAGATAACCTAACCAAACAGGCCTTTCCCGTGGGTCTCACCCATACTATCATAACCAAACAGGCCTCACCCACGGGTCTCGCCTAACTGAGGGCTATACGAGCCTAAAACAACGTCACTACTCCAACAGTCCTCATTCCCAACAAGGAGTGGTCAACCAACAATTACGGTCCGACTTGACCCATGTGTGCGTTGTGATCCTCCTACAGTCCAACAAACACTTCTGCAATGGTCTAACTCATCCTAGTGAATTCAATGACTCTGATCATAGACTTACAACCCTTCCACAACAACCTATCAACCTTATGAATGCTACAGCTACCACATACTTTTACAACACTTCCACAACAGCCAATGCGCCACTGCTGATCCGTCACGTATTCATTAAGGTAACCTGAATCCTCATTCCTTGTGCAAACCTCAGTCCATACCGCGAATAGAACTGGATCTCCACTTGCCTAGGGTATGTAACTCCTCCTTTTTTCGTGCCTGAAATCATTCCCATTAATCCAAACAGTTCTCCCAAAATTGGATTCAACTACACTCTACCAACCACATAATCGATGGATTTCCGAACCATCTCTCAACCTTACTACTCCAATACTATCCTCCTAAGCTTGCATTAGCTAAGATTCTAATACCAAACAGCCTGGGGTATCCACTCCCCGAACCTGCTTAGACACTTTGATACCCTTGCAGGAAAACATCACTGCAGCCACAACACCTTCCCGGATACAATTCTAAATCCTTGAGTAACTTTGATTGATGAAAAAATACGAATAAACCCTTTATCGGATCGGACGGATCACCAATCCAACAACCCATTCACTTAGGACATCGCCAACAGATACTGTTTGAGTCCTCTTGAAATTTCCAGAGGCTGAACAAACTCGCGTGAACAATGCATCACTCACACCTACGAGTGATATGTCACCACTACTCTTACCCTACTAATGGGAGTGATCGTCTCAATGAGCTCTAATCAACCATCAACTAACATCCAACCTGAGCGACATAAGTACTTGCGACTCTTACTTCGCTACCCAAGAGGGGACAATCAGCTACCATAAGATCTTGGCCTATAATCTTATGATGTGAGGACTACACGCACATCACTAAAAACATGAACCTGATAGGATCTTTCCCTACACTCACTTTCTGATCAATCTGTTACACTTCTCAACCATGAATGATCCCAACCATTTTGAATTCCACTGACCAATGAACTTACATTGCCACTCTTTCCAACCCATCATGCAGAATCTAACATATCGATCTGACTGTTGGTTCTCCGAGGATGACACTCAGATTACTTTCATCAATACTCACACCATCACTGCCCGTCGCCTCCCAAACTGATGCCTAACACCAAATTAACCGGCTACTCTTCAAGCATGACTCTCCGTATGAAAATGACATATGACGATACTTCGAAAATAATAACCAGGAAATAGTAAAGAACTAAAATCCCTAGATGGTGACATTTGAAACTTTCTAATATTATAGCCTCAGACCCGATGAAAGTGACATATACACCATCAAATTTACGAGGCACTCCAAGGGCTGAACACAGATCCATTGAGGTCTACTAACTTTTCAAAAATAATTCTAACTACTAACCAGAACATGCCCAATTTAGATAAAATAAAGGTAAAAATACATACTAGTAATTTCTTGCGGCTCAACCTTGACAACCTTCCAGAAAATAGGTGTTGGGGTCGGCACTCCCTCAGCGACCAATGCAGGACACTCACATTTGAGATGACCCGGCTAGTGACAATGAAAACACATCTGCTCCTTTTTTCAGTCACGCACAACATGCCTTTTTATCCACATTTGTACCATTTGAACTTGTGGCAAGCAAACCTATGGGTTCCTCCAAACTTGCTACAAATGTTGAAGTACCCCCGACTTCCCATACCCAGGCTAGCCACATCGAACTCCTAGCTAATCACCAGAAGTGCTGAGTCATGTGCCTGCTTTCTCTTCCCTTACCATATTCCTACTTTAAGATCTCCCTCCCTGGTCGTCTCAGTACTCTGTTTCACAGTCTGAGTGACTGCAATCCGCTCCTTAATCTTGATAACCAACCTGTCAGAGATCCGACCAATGGTACCAGGAAACTCTTCCAGTAAAATCTGTGAAACCTCAACGGAAATTGAATCGCTTAGTTCTTTGTTGCCTGCATCAATCCCAGAGAAGTTCTCTACCTTCCCATACATCGACATGCTACCAAATAAAGACAAAAAATGTCATCACAAAACTCAAGGATCCTTATTATGCTATCACATTATACCCACTACTCAGAAACCCACACATTATTCCTCCACTAATTTATTAGATTCCCCATGATTCTCCTCGATTCGAGTATAGATCATGTGCTTTCAGTAGTATATCCCTAATATTACCGTCCACACATATCCGTACTTTCCTCGAGAATCATCCTGAATCCTCTGAGTCACCCTCTCAAAATGGTACAACAAATACCCGCTAACCAGCTCATCTAATCCACTAAAACACTCTTTAGGCTCTCGTAGGTTCCTCACCTCACCCTGCTATCAGCTGCTGAAGAACTCCCACTTATGTCGTTTAACTACTTCATTAATACAATTACATGAACAAAGGTTACATAATCCTTCGACTAAAAGACTCAACCTTACAATGGTTAGACTCTAACGAGAGATGCGCAATAGAGCCAAATCAATCCCTTCGAGATTATTTAACCTTTGCAGCATGTAACTTAACGTATTCACTTAATAGTTATCTCACATCAACAAGAGTCCCATAAAGTACAAAGCAAGCCGTATTCGTGCGGTAACACTCAAAACCACAAAACAATCAAAGGACATCCCCAACTCACTTGTTGCTAAGATGCTAGAAACTTCCACTAACACTGCCGGTTGCCATATGCATGCAAATTATACACAACATAGGATCAACTAGATTGTAGAATAAATGAATCTAATCGAGGAACATGAAATAAGGCTAAATCAGTCATTCTAGGGCTATATGGTCCTAACCGTATACACTTTTCAAACATACATATAGCAATCAATTCCACCAACATAGATTCCAAATATAACATAACATCAAATTCCTCTTAGGCTACAAGGCATCAAGAATCAGGCCATTTTATCATGCAATTCCTGAAGGTATCCTTAACCCTATTCTAGCATGCAAACATTCCATAACATATAGCATATCAACATGTATGGGTATTCTACGAATCACTTACTTGAGCTAGACTGATTGGACCCATCACACCCCCTTTTTCTTTATAAAAGTCTTTTTATAAAACTTATTTTTATTCAAAATGATTACCAATTCCTCAGTTTGAGTTCAGCCACACCCGAGAGTCTGCCCGAATGCCTCAAACAAGGGCTCTTATACAAACTTGTAACATCCCAAAAATTCATAGTAAAATTTTCATTTTAAAAGCAATTAAACCATACAAATGAGTTGTTCCAAAACCAATCAAAGTGATTATATCAATTAAACATGGAAGTAAAAATCATAAACAGCCAATGCGGAAAATGCTCGGAGATGTTGTGAAATCACGCCAGACCCTTCCCTTTCCCACCGGAAGTACCTGAAACCATAAACATGAGACCGTAAGCATAAAGCTTAGTAAGTTCCCTAAAATACCACAAAGCATACATACAATTCGGCCCAATCGTGGGGTATATTCCAACCCAACATACAACCATGGGCCCAACCTTGTGTATGTTTCAACTCGAACATGCAATAATGGGCCGAACTTTGGGGTTTTTTTCAACCCAAACATATAATTATGGCCTCACCCCTGGGGTTTATCTCAACCCAAACATACAATCATGGGCCCATCCCTGAGGTATATTTCAATCTAATCATACATACAAGAGTCACAAAGACAGCTAGCATCCTACATCACACAATATAGTGGGTCGGTATTGGTGCCATCAACCCACGAGTATAATGAAGACACTCACCCGAATCAACTAAACCACAGTTTAAGGCCTCGCGACTGCTGCTACAACACTCCCATCACAACATACAATGTCCAACCTTAGTCTACACAGTAAATCCAACCATTTTGTCCAAAATTCAACCTAAGTCAAAAGTCAAAAGTCAAAGTCAATGATAAAAGTCAATGGTTGACTTTAGTCAACCGCCATGCCATGACCTTTCTTGGCCATGCTGTGGCCCTCTAACATCAATACAATCAGGAATTTCCCAATCGCCACGTCATGGAAACTAAAGTCCATGTCATGGGCGTTGGGTTTCCAACAACTGAATGGATTAAGCCATTTTCTTTGATTCTAAGTGCTCCAAAGCTTATATCTGGCCCATTCCATGGTATAAATGGATAAAGATTCCAACTTTATCCATTAAGACACCTAAATAGATCAAGATCTGAAACCCTATGTCCAAATAAAGCTAAATACAACGATGCCTTAACCACGAAGCCTTTAATCCAAAAAAGTCCCTAACCCGACCACTCCAAAAGAGTTTCTAATACCATATCTAGCATAAAAGTGGAAGCTTTATAGACATGCATGTCCAAAACATGTCTAGAATCCATTTTAGTTTAAAATGAGCTAAAATGACCAAATACTCATACAAGGTCAAGAACCCCAACCAAATTATAGATCTACAATATTTGTTGCTCATGGGACTCAGGAGAGTCATAAAGTTTCTAACTTAGGAGTTCCTTCAAGTCAAACATGCTTAAACGTGAAAACATGGGACAACAACTTAGATCCAACCACTTCAACCCATAATGTTCAAGCCTTTGACACTTACAAAGCTCTAGATGTAACATCTGGATCCTTGGAGGTATTTAAATTTAATAAATTCTGGATTTTGGGTGGTGCCACATCATGGTGGAGGCACCCCACAATGTGGTAGTGATCGATATACTACAGGTTTTAAATGACCGCCACGACGTGGCATCTTGTGGCCACGGTGTGGCAGCTGTTTAATAAGAAACCCTATTTTTCCGGGTTTGCTCCCTATTTAAAGGAATAAGGATGCTAGGTTTTGCTCCTCCTCGGCCTCCATCAGCCCTCTCAAATCCTAAAGAAACCCTAATCACTTTCCTCCATTATTGAGCTAGTTTGGTGTTCTTTGAAGCTAAAGAAGGAAGGAGGAAGAAGGAAGCATAGATCAAGCAAGCATGTCAATATTTTTCACCTTATCATTCTTCTAGACCTTTGTAAGTGTACAAGACTCGATTTTTAACATGCTAGGTTATTAGATCTTGAGTTTTGGCCCATAAACTTCTTGTTCTTGCTCATTGGGATGATGAGATCTCATAAAGTTTCCACATTTATGAATCTCTATGACATTTGGTATACTTTGTACCTCAGATCTAGACTTTGATTGGGTTTTCAAGCCATGCATGAGATTTAGGTCATAAACCCTAATTTTGACCTAAAATAGGTGCAAGACATGCATTGGACATGCATGTCTATAAAGCACGAACTTTTAGGTTAGTTTTGGTGCTAGAATCACTTCTGGAAAGGATGGACTTGGGACTTTAAGGAATAAGTTCTTATTAGTTAATTCCTTGCATTATTAAGCCATTTTGGGACTTAGATGATTGGGTTTTGTACCTTTTGGGTGGTCCTAATGGATAAAGTATGAAACTTTATCCTTTTAAATCACATTTTGGACCAGATCTGAGCTCTGAAGCTCTTGGAATCGAAGAAAACAACTTAATGCATTAAGTTGTTTGGAATCTTAGCTACCACGGTGTGGGCATAGGTCACCATGGTGTGGTGGCTGGGAATTTCCCTGACTATTTGGTTGTATGCGGGCCATGACGTGGCCAAGGAAGGCCATGACATGGCGGTCAGTTGAAGTCAATATTGACTGTTGACTTTGACCGTTGAGCTTGAGAGTTGACCTTTAACTTGTGGATTTTGGCTCGGCTATTAATGCCCTGAAAGGTAGATTAATGTTTTTCCTTGTGTGATTATCTAGGTGGAATTTAGCACCTGTTGTAGGATTCTGAGGACGTGTTGACTTTTGAGTTGCTTTGCGAGGTGAGTTTGCTCACTATACTGTAGGACACTAGGGATTGTTTGTGTTTGTAGTCTTTGTGACTCCTGATGTATGTATTGTATGCTTGTGTGCCTGTTTGCTATATGTATGTGGGGTGAAATAGACCCGGGGGTGAAATAGATCTGGTACAGCCTTGTGTTGAGATATGGGTTGGAATAAACACGAGGGTGAAATAGACCCTGTACAACCTTGGGCTGATATATGAGCTGAAATAGACTCGGTGGTGAAATAGACCTGACAAAGCTTAAGCTGGCGTATATGTATGGTATGTGATATTTTTGGGAACTCACTGAGCTTTTTACTTACGGTTTTCAGTTTATGTTTCAGGTACTTCCGGTTCGAAGAGGAATAGATTGGGATGATCGCATTGCACACCACACCATGATCTTTCAAGCTTATTGACTTTGATGTATTTTAGGGATTTTATTTGATTTACTCTGAATACTTTATGGTTTTGAAAAAAATGTTGGGTTGATGGTTCATTCAATATAAAAACGAAAATTTTTGGTTCTGAATTTTGGGATGTTACACTAGAAGTAATGTGAGATGTTGAAGATGTTGCTTCCTTGCAAGATCCACTATTAGAGAACCTTCTTCTACTGCTTCTCTTCTTCTCCAAGCCAATAAATGCTCCAAAAAGGCCATAAATCACCAAGGGAATTAGGGGTAGAGTTTCTCTAAGGTAAAAGGGTGTTGGAAGTTGTCAATGAACCCTAGAAATGACTTAGAGGGGTTTAAATATGGAGGTAACCCTAAAAGAATCATGGGCTTGGACCAGAACAGCTACCACGCAGTGTCGACCCTTGACCACACCGTGACGGTCCAAAAAAACACACGATCCTTTTAATCATTACCACATCAATGGCATCCTTGCACCAAATCGTGGCATGAAGTTTCCTCCAAAACTTCATCTTTGGTCCTTGATAAAAGTAAGTTTAACCAATCTGGAACACGGGTGTTACAAAGGCTCCTTAAAACTGTCCCTATTATGGGAGGTTCTAGAATTGCTTCTTTTGTTCAACTATTGAACAATTACAATTCACCATTTGCACCTCTAATTAATTCCAATTAATCCCGAATTAATTTCAGACTAATTCTGATCAATAATTAATTAATTTCAACGATTTATAATTAATTCAAAATTAATTGTTATCCAGTTCTAATTAATATATTGATCATATAATATGTTAACAAATCATTTTATATATATCTCTCTCTCTCTCTTAATATCAATTTTAGCTATTTCTGGTTGTGTGCGCAACCTAAAAAGGACTTTACTTTTATTCACTAAGACTATATCAATTTAGTTAAGACCTTATACACCCAAATCCCACCTTTATTTCATTGGTAATGAGAAAATTGATCATTTTTTCATACCTAAGAACATCCTATATGTGTTCGAATTTAAATTAAACCTTATTTTAACCAAATATTACAAAGGCACAAAAATTTATGATGTAATTAACATATAATCATTCTTTCATTCCAAAGCAAGAGTTAATGTTGTTTTATGTTTGACATAAATATTAGGCCACCCTTCAATTAAAAGGAATGTTCCATTTATAAATAAGTTAGGTGTTATGATTTCAAACAAATCTACTCAATTTTCTTGTTACATTTGCCTTTTAACTAAACAAAAGAAGTTACCCTTTCATCCTAAGAACAATGTACATGTATGTTTGCTTTACTTCATTGTGACATTTTAGGGTCCATTTCATTTTTCTAGTTCTCAAGCTTGTTGTTATGTTGTCACCATTGTGGATGACTACAGTCCATATATATATATATATATATATATATATATATATATATAAGAACAAGTATGATGTTTAGCAAATAATTCCAAGGTTTCGTAAACTGATCCTTAATTTTACAACATTTTTCAATGAGAAAGGAAATTTACACTAAAATTCATGTGTTCAAATACCTCAACCAAATGTTGTTGTTGAGTCAAAACACCAACACTATTTGAATGTAGCTCATTCATTAATTTTTGAACTTAACATTCCAATTTCTTTTTTGACACATTATGTTTTCACAATAATGTACATAACCAATCGTATTCCATATGATCTCGTATATAACTAATCATCTTTTAAAATATTATTAAATAAACAACTCTTATATACTCATTTGCATGCTTTTGGTTGCCTTAGCTATGTTTCTACACTCTTTTCTTAGAATATCCTCCTAAGATGAAGCTTACAATTTTTTGACATAACATCGTAAGTATTTTTCTTGGGTCTAGAGTGTTGCGTCATATGGGCTTAATGTTGATATTTTGATTACCCGGTTTGGGCCTGTCCAACCGTGGTTTAAGCATTAGGGTTAGCTTATATATTTTGCATGCATGTATAGCTTTAGAGGAGACGTTCTCATTAATAGCTTTTGCATTGTAACCCTAAAAACACCTCTACAGTCGACGTTCTTGATCGAGCTCTTCTGAGGTGTGATATATTAATCATTCGAGATCTTTTGATCCATCCTTGTGTTCTTTGATTGCTTCATTCTTGTTTATCTGTTTTGAATCTATCGATCTATTAGTGCAATAATATAGAGATACTGTATTTCATGAATTCATATTTCCTTTCCAATATGATTCTATGATCAAACCAACTGATCTTTTTTCAAGTTTGTTTTGGAAATATCATTACATGATGATAATATGGGTAATATATACCAATTTGTTGGTGATTCAATATTAATTTCATATCAATCAAAATATTGGCAATATTCTTATTAGAACTACACTTCGAAGGTATTTGAGAACATCTTTCCCTCCTTTATATTTATGAGACTATTATTGCAATATGATCTTTACTATAAAGTGCTCTTATCCTCAGCCCGCATCTCAACAAGTAAGAAGTTCATGAATGTCCTTTGATATAACAAATACTTTGAGCAGGAGGCCAAAGTGCACTTCTCCTTATCATGTGGCCTTTATTATGGATATATCTTCTCATTTTGATCCCAAAATTTATAGTCAAGCCATATAATTTCAAGAATAAAGAAACTATGAATTCTGAGTTAAATTCCATGGCTATGAATAAGATTTGCCCCATTGTACCTTTAGACTTAGACTATTTTTTTGTTATTGTTATTGACATATGTTTATAAAATTAAGTATGGATCTAATAGTAAGGTTGAAAGATATAAAACACGTTTAGTAGCCAAAGGTTTCACATAACACGAGGGCCTTGATTTCGTTGATACATATTCACATGTAGCTAAGTTACCAAAATGTTGGTTGCCATTTTTGCAACTGAATCATGGAACCTTGTTCAAGTTGATGTTAAAATTCTTTCCTAAATTACAACATAAGAAGAAGTGTACATAGACATTCCACCTGGTGTTTCAATTCAAACAAAACCAAATAGGTTTGAAAACAAGTTAATTTGCAAATTAGATAAGTCTATATATAAATTAAGAAAACCTTCAAGATAATGGTTCAAAGAGTTTTCTCATTTCATGGTAAAATCTAGGTTTATATAATCTAAATCCTATCACTCTCATTTTTCATAAAGGTTATGGTGATTAGTTTGTTATGATATTAGTTTATGTCGATGACATAATCATTACCACATCATTGTATGAACTTCAACGTCTCAAAGTACAATTATGTTAATAATTCAAACTTAAAGGCTTGGGTGTTTTGGGTTATTTTTAGACTTGAAGTGGAGATGTCTAAAGATGGTTTATTGCATTATCTGAATAGAGGCGGAGTATTGTCTTTGTTGTACAACAATTATCACAATTTATATCTAAGCCACGCCATATGAAGCAACCCATCATTTTTTGAAATATTTAAGAAAAAATCATGGTCAATGTGTTTTCTTTTCAAGTAATTCGCCTTTTCATATCAAAGTTTTTTTTGCTATGATTATGTGAAGTGTCCAAATACAAGAATATCTACTAGTAGATTTTATTTTTCTAGGTAAATTCATTGATTTCATGGTGATATAAAAAACAACCAACAGTGTCTCGATCCTCATCAGAACTTGAATATCAAGCTATGACTTCTATTACTTATGAATTACCATGGCTGAAACAATTTTAAAGGACTTTGACATATCAGATGATGCTCCAATTCTTATGTTTTGCAACAACGATGCTACTGTTTGAATTGTTTCTTGTGACAACCCGAAATTTCTAACTTGTACATTCTCCATTTTTTATCAAAGTGAGCCTCGATTTGCTATTTTGTAATGAAGTTTTGGGTCTATATGAGTGCATTAGGCTTAGTATAACCTAGATATGCGTCTTAGGAAGGGTTATAATGTGTGTAGCATCACAAAATCGGGCCAAACACACCAAGCAAGGTGTGTGCGGCCGCACACCCGAGTGTGCGGCCAGCCAGCCGCACACAGCCAACCGCACACCCTCCCAGCCTCACACTCCAGCCTATAAAGGACCCTAAGCCAACCTTACACCCTTTTTCACACTCCTTCAAAGCTGGAACGTTTTCTCTCAAGAATCCTTCAAGTTTTCCTCTCCAATCGTCAAGACAAGTAAGTAAACATCCTTAGATCACTGATACAACACATTAGAAAGCCTTTTCCAAGAGTTTGATCCATGAAATCATCATTCTAGATGATCTTCATGTGTCTACGGCCGCACACACATCATGTGTGACTGCACACACATCTTTTGGTCCTAAAATGGACTTAAACACTCATCTAAACATAGCATCGGCCAAAACACCTTCTTAGGATCATCACAAAGACTTGGAAAATCGATTTGGACACATTTCTATGGGAGTGTACGGCCGCACACAAGCCTGGCCGCACACACCATGTGTAACCGTACACACCCTTTTAAGGGTCCAAAATGGCAACAAACTTCCATTCCGGCTAAACAATGGTGAAAGTACCTTCCCTAGAACATTCCTAAGGCTTGGAAACACGATTTTGACACACTTCATAGTGAGTGTACGATCGTACACCCACCTGGCCGCACACACACAAAACCCATAATTTTGTGGCCTTACACTCCAATATAGGGCCATACACCCCTTACGTGCAACCATATGTGTTGGTAACACTTAATTCTGAGTGTTTTCATGTCCCTAAGGCGTGTCCATGTGTCTATTAGTGGTTATATACCCTAAGTGTATTCATATATGTGTTATTACATGTTAAATAGGATTCGTTTGTGCTCAAGACTCCAATTGACACCCAACAATTCTATATCGATCTTCCATTCGAGTTACTCACTACAGGTGAGTTCATACCCCTTAATCGATCTTTTAAATGATTTTAAATGCTTTCATAGGGGAGGGGGATACAAGTCGAATTATTAAGTTATTACATCAATCACACGTGATTAATAACTGTCAAGTTAATAGATTTCATACTTTTCAAACTGTCTTATCAAACAAATGTTTTCTAAACTCTTTTGAAACTCTTTTAAGTTACTAAACCTTTTACAAAAACTCATTTAAACTTATATTATTATATAAGTAGGATTTGAAGGACTTAGGACTGATAGCCCACTTTATTTCCTGTTCCTTGTTTGGTTGTGGATTTAGCGTATCCAGTTATTTGTCCGATGGTCGTTGAAATCTTAATTATATATATTATGTATATGTGTATAGATATAAAGGCTTTTACTTCAATTCCATGCCTTTGGGGTGGTAAAGGTATGCAAACACGTTAAAACATACAAACAACATTTCAAGTAAACTATAATAGGTATAGTTTAGGAGATTACTACATACTATTACAAGAACATAAACATATACAGGTACAGCGAAGAGAACATATACATATACTTTTACAAGTGAACATAACGAACATACACGAACATAAAATTTAGAGTATGAGATACATCCTCATGACGCGGATTTCACTTTTGTCACGTTGGTAACCAGAGTCTCCTGGAGGGAGAACGGGCATTGTGTGTATAGATCTATACGGGACAGACCATCCCACATCCTGACTGCTAGCTACAGTCCCGGCCGACCAAGCCAAGGGGTGACAAATGTCACATTTATCTCGACGCCAGCAGTTCGTCGTGTTTACATCCGTCAATCAGTATGGTTACGAGTATCTTCACATTTACCTTATAATTCATGGCCTTAAGGTAATTAGTACCACGGTAGTTAATACATACAAAACTACGGTACTATAACATTTTCCCTAATACATTAAACTTGAAACGTTTTTGATATTAAACGATAATGTACAAACTATATTTTGATAATGATAGTCAAACTTGGGAAAAATGCATACACCTACAAACAAACAAACAGAATATTTGAGTCTTGGTAGAAGACTACCGTTTAGTAGAAAATATGGGATTTTCTAGGGAGATACGAACATTTTACAAAGAGATACAAACATTTTACAAAGAGATACGAACATTTTACAAATAGATGCGTACACTTACAAACGAACATCTTTATTATAAACATTTTGTTGAACCTAGTTAACTTACATTTTACAACATCAATGACACTAAATACTTATGAACTCACCAGCATTTTATGTTGATACTCTCTTTCAAAATAACTTGTATTCTCAGGGAACCAGTAAGACAGGTATACCCATGCAGCTTTTGAAGGATGAAGTGGATCCAAGACTCGTCTTATTTTGATTGTACATTTTTGGTGTCATTTGAACTTACAATAGAACACACATGTATGTACCTGTTATATTAATGCAATGGATGTTGTTGCTTGTTTACTATTATGCATTGTTATGATACTATACATGACGTCCTCCACCCCAGAACGTTTCCGCCATTCCGGTTTTGGGGTGTGACAGATTGGTATCAGAGCATTGTTTATAGTGAATCGAGTATATCAACCCATAAAAGATATACAAACTATAAACGCAACGGGATTAATATACTCTGACCAAGAGTTTATACTTTTAAATAATAAAATATTTAACTAAGTATACATACCTACATTCATACTAAAATCAGTGTCATTAGGACAGAACAAAAGTATTACGATTGTTGAACAACACGATTAGGATTAGAGACATATAGTCAAACCTGGGAGGATATAGCCTGATCAACTATATTTTCCGAGAAGTGACTAGCATGTGCCTAAGAATGGTTGTGGTGTTGCAACAAGTCTAAAAACTTACCAACACTACTACAATGAGAACATTAGAACATAACATAAACTTAAAATACTATAGGAGTATTTTGTGTTACTGTAATTACTTATTTGAGAACTAAACAGGTCTTTATTAGTATGTCAATAGTTGCCGAGTGGATACACTACGGTTATATGTAACTAGGGTGTCATAGACTTAGAATTTGTGATCTTTGCTTTACTTCCTGTTCCTTGTTTGGTTGTGGACTTAGAGTTAGGATCACTTAGTCGAAGGTCTATCCTGTTTTGGTTACATATGACTGGCATGCACTACGTAAATGTTGGAGTAACTGATAAGGATCATCTTATAATTAACTTACATTAGTACGTCTATTATTATAAGATTCTTATACCCCCCCTTTGCTCGCGTAGATCGCATGGCTGGCTTCCATCTCCCCGGCGATCCGTATTTTCCCAACCAAGGCAATGGTGGGTGGCTCGATGATGAGCCAGAAGAGGATAATCCAATCCCTTTGGATGATCACTCGCAGAAGGTTTTTCGGATGGATCTGACTCCGAGCTAGAGGTCAACAACTTGTCCCAAGAGGTTCCAATCCCAAACCTCAACCCCCGACCAACATTTCAAGGCCCCACTCCCTTGTGGGCGACAACCTTGAACCGTTGGAGTGATGAGCAGGGTCAGCCCTTACCATTCAACGGAGACCGAAGCTTTTACAAAATAAGCGAGGGAGGCTCAGCTGACCGAGTCCTGCCCATTATGGTCCGCAGGATTGCTTGGAATGTAGAGCAAGGTCGAGCAGCCATCGACCGTGTGATGGAAGTGGATGCCAACTCTGGAATTAACACGGTCCGCATTCGCCAACTCGAAGAGGCTATGGAAAGGACTAGGAGAACCAATGAGGCTCTGCAGCAATAGCTAACTGCATCTCGGGCTGAAGTCATAGAACTCCGAGTGCGTCAGAGGGCGCATGAGCGACAGTTTCAAGAAGTTGTACGTTAGCTGGCAGAGCTGAGGGTTCGCCCGAGGGATACCCGTCGCTGGTAGAAGATGTCGACTCGTCTTTTCTTTTGGGTTAGGGAATAGCCTTTCTTTTCTGTACCTATGTAGCACTAGTCTGTAAAATATTCCTATCTTTCAAGTACTTTAACTAGGATTTCTAAGCTGTCAACATTTTCCCTTATGGTTTGATGTAAGACCTACTGATAGGTCATTTTTTCCGAACTCATTTACATCATTAATACCAGTAATATTGACAGTTATCTAATCTATTGGAAAGCCTTTACCTTTGTGTTTCCCCTACTCTATTGTTATGTCTCTATCTGGTGGTTGGACTATGGCGATTTAGTCCATGAAACACTCTCATCATACTTACAATTGATTCTTACTATTATCACCATCTCTGTAAATTTCCAGTAAAAGATGCCGCCTCGCAAGCGTCCGACCAGAGGTAGACCTGTAAATCAAACTCCACCACCACCACCCCCTCCGCAGTTTGATGCGGTGATGTTTCAGGCAGCTGTGACCGCACCCATGGCCTAAGTAAATTCTGGTGGTGTTAGTGGAGCTGGAACGGGCACCAACTCTAGCCATGGCGAAATCCCACCACGTACACGGGAATGTACCTATAAAGACTTCATTAGCTGCAAACCAACGTACTTCAACGGAACCGGAGGGATTATTGCGCTGTCCCAGTGGATCGAGAGAACAGAAGCAATCTTTGAGATGTGCTTTTGCCCTGAAGGAAGCAAGATTAAGTTCGTTGCTTGCACCTTCACAGAAAGGGCCCTGACATGGTGGAATGGCCATGTCAAATCGCTCTCACTGGTAGCAGCTTACGCCATGGGCTGGGAGACACTGAAGGATCTAATGGCAAAGGAGTACTGCCCGAGGGGCGAAGTTCAGAAACTCGAAGAAGAACTGTGGAATCTCAAGATGAAGGGTTCCGACATGGTGGCTTATATGGCCAGATTCAGCGACATGGTGACTCTATGTCCCAATATGGTCCCCACCGAAAGCAAGAAAGTCAAAAGATACATTTGGGGTTTGGTATCCCCGTATCGAGGGAACGTTCTAGCATCGAACCCTGCAACCTTTGATAGTGCCAAGGAATTGGCCCAAAGACTTATCGATCACGAAGTTCCTTCTCCTCCAACAACAACTACAACGACTGCCTCCACGCCAAACAAAGCAGTCGACAACAAGAGAAAGCGTTGGGAACGAAAGAAGGGCAAATCAACTCAATCCTCTTCTAAGAACCAACAGACTGTGGCTAACCATACTGCCACAACTCATGTTGCCCCTGTACCAGCCAAGCCATATGTAGGGACCCTACCCAAGTGCACCAAGTGCAATTTCCATCATAACGGCCCCTGCCGGGAAACGCACTGCACCAACTGTAATCAGAAGGGCCATACTGTCCGGTTTTGCAGAACACCACCCAAACCCATCACCCAGGTCCCCGGTACAGGAGTAAGCCAGGCCTGCTACGGGTGTGGCGAGACAGGGCACTTCAAAAGAAACTGTCCGAAAGCGGGGAATGCGGGAGGAGCAGGAAGACTAATTGCTATTGGCCATAATGAAGCCGTGGCAGACCCCATAGTAGTCATGGGTACGTTTCTCCTCGATAACTCTTATGCATGTGTCTTATTTGATTGTGGGGCAGAGAGGAGGTTCGTAAACCAAAAATTTAAACACTTACTCAATCAAGCACCGCAAGCACTAAAAGAAACCTTCGTCGTAGAAATGGCTAACGGAAAGACAGAAGATTCTAACGAGATTTACATAGGATGTACCCTCGTACTAGATAATCATTCATTCCCAATCGACCTCATACCCGTGGCTATCAAGAGTTTCGACGTCATTGTAGGGATGGACTGGTTGAGTCTTTATCGCGCTGATATCCTGTGTTTCGAGAAAGCAGTCCGCCTAAACCTACCGAATAACGAAACCTTGTTAATCTACGGAGACAAACCCAGTACGAGCCTTCGTATCATCTCAAGTATTCAAGCCCAGAAGTACTTGCGTAAGGAATATCGCGCATTCCGTGCACACGTGGTCGATGTGAACCAAAAAACAAGAGACCTAAAACACCTCCCCGTAGTACACGACTTCCCCGACGTATTTCTAGAAGAACTAACGGGTTTACCTCCCCAACGTCGAGTCGAATTCAGGATCGACTTAGTTCCAGGGGCTACCCCCGTAGCCAAATCGCCCTATCGTCTCGCGTCTGCGGAGATGCAAGAACTATCCGATCAACTTAACGAACTGCTCAGCAAGGGCTTTATAAGACCAAGCTTCTCACCCTGGGGAGCTCCGGTCTTGTTCGTCAAGAAGAAAGACGGATCGTTCCGTATGTGCATCGACTATAGGGAACTCAACACGCTTACAGTCAAAAATCGCTACCCTCTACCTCGCATAGACGATTTATTCGACCAACTGCAAGGGGCGAGCTACTTTTCCAAGATTAATCTGAGATCCGGGTATCACCAGTTACGAGTGCTTGAGGAGGATGTTCCGAAGACAGCCTTCCGAACTCGTTATGGATACTACGAGTTCGTAGTGATGCCCTTCGGATTAACTAATGCGCCCACAGTATTCATGGACTTAATAAATAGGGTATGCCGTCCTTACTTGGAACAGTTCGTCATCGTTTTCATCGATGACATACTTATATACTCTCGAAGTAAGGAGGAACATAGTGATCATCTACGACAAGTCCTAGGAACCTTACGATCGGAGAAGCTCAATGCGAAGTTCTCTAAATGCGAATTTTAGATCCGCAGAGTCGAATTATTAGGTCACGTGGTTAGCAAAGAAGGAATCCACGTGGACCCCTCTAGAATTAAAGCCATCGAGAACTGTTCAACACCGAAGACGCCTACAGAAATTCGTCAATTTCTAGGCCTCGCTGGCTACTATCGCAGATTCATACAGAACTTCTCGCGAATAGCAAAACCTCTTACGACACTGACCCAGAAAGGTGTGGCTTTTGACTGGAAGTAGAAACAAGAGAAGGCATTTCAAACGTTGAAGCGAGCCTTATGCACCGCACCGATACTATCCCTCCCCGAAGGGATAGAAGACTTCGTAGTATACTGCGATGCATCCAACCAGGGACTCGGCTGTGTTCTGATGCAACGAGGTAAGGTCATCGCCTATGCCTCAAGACAGCTGAACACACACGAGGTCAACTACACCACACACGATCTCGAATTAGGAGCAGTTGTGTTTGCCCTGAAGATCTGGAGACACTACATGTATGGTACGAAAAGCACTATCTTTACAGACCACAAAAGCCTACAACACATATTCAACCAGAAGGAGATCAATATGAGACAACGACGGTGGGTCGAACTACTCAATAACTACGAATGCGAAATTCGTTATCATCCGGGTAAAGTCAACGTAGTAGCAGACGCCCTAAGTCGGAAGGAATATTTTGGTCGAAGAGTCAAGTCATTAACCATGACTATCCATTCACATCTGTCCATACAAATTAAGGAGGCACAACTCGAAGCCTTGAAACCTGAAAATGTGGCGGGTGAATCCCTGAGAGGAATGGATAAGAACTTAGAAGTCAAGGGTGAGGGAGCTTTATGCCTCGTGGACCGGATCTGGACACCGAAGAACGGTGGTTTCAGAGACTTGGTCATGACCGAGGCGCACAACACCCGATATTCCATCCACCCGGGTTCAGATAAGATGTATCTGGATCTTAAAAAGTTATACTAGTGGCCTAACATGAAAGCAGAGATTGCTACCTTCGTGAGTAAATGCCTTACTTGCGCCAAGGTCAAGGTCGAATACCAGAAACCCTCAGGTCTACTACAGCAACCAGAGATACCAGAGTGGAAGTGGGAGCGGATCACAATGGACTTCATAACCAAGCTACCCAAGACAACGGGTGGACTGGATACCATTTGGGTCATCGTCGACAGATTGACTAAGTTCGCGCACTTCCTACCCATGAAAGAGACTGACAAGATGGAGAAGCTCACAAGAACATACATTCGGGAGATAGTACGACTGCATGGTGTTCCTATATCCATTATTTCCGATAGAGATAGTAGATTCACTTCGAGGTTCTGGCCGTCGCTACAAAACTCCTTAGGAACGAGGTTGGACATGAGTACAGCCTACCATCCACAGACCGACGGACAAAGTGAGAGAACTATCCAAACCTTGGAGGACATGTTGCGAGCCTGTGTGATCGACTTTGGAAAGGCATGGGATACTCATTTACCCCTTGTCGAGTTTTCCTACAACAACAGTTATCACACGAGCATAAAGGCTACTCCATTTGAAGCTCTCTATGGCCGGAAGTGCAGATCCCCTCTGTGCTGGGCTGAGGTGGGTGACACGCAGTTAGCTAAAGGACGAGTTCCTGACAGCACTCTCGTGGGTCCGGAGATCATTCGGGAAACGACGGAGAAGATCGTTCAGATTCGGGAACGACTGAAAGCCTCCAGAGACCGACACAAAAGCTACGCAGACAAGCGAATGAAACCTTTGGAATTTCAGGTGGGAGACCGAGTCCTTTTGAAAGTATCACTCTGGAAGGGCTTGATACGCTTCAGAAAGCGTGGAAAGCTAAATCCAAGATACATAGGGCCTTTCGAGATTCTCGCTAGAATCGGCCCTGTAGCTTATAAACTCAACCTACCCCACGAGCTTAGTAATGTACATCCTGTTTTCCACGTCTCGAACTTGAAAAAGTGCCTATCCGACGAGACTCTTGTAATTCCACTCGACGAGATCGAGATCAATGAGAGCCTCAACTTCATGGAAGAACCTGTAGAGGTCATGGACCGAGAAGTCAAGCGAACGAAGCAAAGCCGCATCCCTATAGTGAAGGTTCGCTGGAATACCAAGCGATGACCCGAATTCACTTGGGAGCGCGAGGATCAAATGAAACTTAAATATCCTCATCTGTTCATTTAGTTATTTGTAATAACTTAGTCGCTTAAACTCTAATTTCGGGACGAAATTCCCTTTAACGGGGGGATGATGTGACAACCCGAAATTTCTAACTTGTACATTCTCCATTTTTTTATCAAAGTGAGCCTCGATTTGCTATTTTGTAATGAAGTTTTGGGTCTATATGAGTGCATTAGCCTAAGTATAACCTAGATATGAGTCTTAGGAAGGGTTAGAATGTGTGTAGCATCACAAAATCAGGCCAAACACACCAAGAAAGGTGTGTGCGGCCGCACACCCGAGTGTGCGGCCGCACACCCGAGTGTGCGGCCAGCCAGCCGCACATAGCCAACCGCACACCCACCCAGCATCACACTCCAGCCTATATAAAGGACCCTAAGCCAACCTTACACCCTTTTTCACACTCCTTCAAAGCTGGAACGTTTTCTCTCAAGAATACTTCAAGTTTTCCTCTCCAATCGTCAAGACAAGTAAGTAAACATCCTTAGATCATTGATACAACACATTAGAAAGCCTTTTCCTCGAGTTTGATCCATGAAATCATCATTCTAGATGATCTTCATGTGTGTACGGCCGCACATACATCATGTGTGACCGCACACACATCTTTTGGTCCTAAAATGGACTTAAACACTCATCTAAACATAACATCGGCCAAAACACCTTGTTAGGATCATCACAAAGACTTGGTGTCACACCCCAAAACCGGAACGGCGGAAACGTTCTGGGGTGGAGGACGTCATGTACAGTATCATCACAATGCATAATAGTAAAGACAAGCAACAACATCCATTGCATTAATATAATAATTGTAATACAAGTGTGTTCTGTATAGTTTGTAAGACACCAAAATGTATAATCAAAATAAAGATGAGTCTTGTATGTGCTCCATCTTCTCAAAAGCTTCATCTGTACCTGTCTACTGATGACCTGAGAATACAAGTTATTTTGAAAGAGTTTATCAGCATAAAGTTGGTGAATTCATAAGTATTTAGTGTCATTGCTTGTATAAAATGTTTACAACAATGTAGTATAATAGCTGACATCAATGTTTGACAATAGTATACTCCCTAGAAAATCCTATATTTTCCAGTAAAAGTAGTCTTCTACCAAGACCCGTTTGTTTGCATGTTTGATCCTTTGAAAATGTAAAAGTTT